>NW_004955412.1:33649279-33778283 GCF_000276665.1 Chinchilla lanigera | reverse complement strand
CGCCGCAGCGCCCAGTGCGCCCAGAGCTGCGCCGGGCGGCGCCCAGCTGGCTGGAGGACGCGGCGGCGGGACCCGCGCGGAACTTTTTATCGCCTTTGGGTTCCAGATGCGAGACTTGGGGCTGGTTTATAAATACATCCGTACATATGTGTGAGCTAATAAAACATTTTCTCTTCTCCTTGAAGCGGGAGCTCTTTATGACAGCTCCTTGATGTCAGAGCCACTTGCCGCCTTCTTTGGGTTATAAACTTTTGATGCCAGACCTCTGCAGAACGTGCCCAACTGCATTTTAAAGTAGCGTCTCCGAGAGAGGCAGAGCGCGCAGTCTGTGACCTTCATCCCGGCACCTTCTTCCTTCTCTCCCTGCCTCTCCCCAGGGGAGCGTCGAGGAAGTGCTTCCCGGACTCAGGAGGGGACATCTGGTTCTGCCAGGCTGGAACATTGAGGCAGGACCGGAGGAGAACACTGAGCTCCGGAGAGCTGGACTGCTGCTCTCCCGAGCTCCCGCCGCGCGCTCTTCCCGTCCTCCTCACGCCACTTCCTGAGCCCGTCCGGTGTGCGGGCGGGGGATCAGGACCTGCGCGGCGCCGAGTTCTGGGAAGTTGTGGCTGTCGAGGATGGGGGTCTGTGGGCACCTGTTCCTGCCCTGGAAGTGCCTCGTGGTCGTATCTCTCAGGCTGCTGTTCCTTGTACCCACAGGAGTGCCCGTGCGAAGCGGAGATGCCACCTTCCCCAAAGCGATGGACAACGTGACGGTCCGGCAGGGGGAGAGCGCCACCCTCAGGTAGGGAGCCAACCTTTGGCGGGGCGCTCAGCCTCTTCGACTTGGTTTCCCAGGGCTGGGGTGGGGGAGAGAGAACGAAGGAGGTTTGTGTGAGGAGCGCTGGCACATGGGCTAGGGCCTTCTGCAGGCCCAAGAGGTGGTCACTTGCGTCCGGTGGTTGCAGATACCCATTTGCTTGGACAGCTTTGTCCTTTGGTCTGGCTTTTCTGACCTGTACTTGTACCAGAGAGCCTTGAAGTCGTGGTTTCAGGCTCCCTGTGTTTGTGGGGCCCTGACAAGGTTAGATGCACTCTTGCTTGTCCACAGTGATGAGGATGGGAAGGGGCCTGGATCGGAGCTACTGGGTGGGTAGCACAGGACCCTGGGTGTCCTCTCCCATTCTGGAAGTATGTGACAAGGCCGAATGGTGCTCAGGATGGCCAGGCCTGTGCCTTTCAGAGGGATACCTAACAATCTGAGGCTCTGGAGTTACCAACGCCATGCCACGGCCTTCTGTGAGTGTGCTGAAGAGTCAGCCAGTGGTGCCAATCCCGTGTGGTGCGCCTGGGGCTCCTGCTGTAAATTATGAGAGCCGTTTTATTTTTGTAGGCTGAGGCCAAGGAGAGGAAACAACGCCATTGCTCCCCTGTGAGCAACACAATAGGGAAGCGTTTTGTTTTACTTAATGAGTTACAGAGCCACTTTCGAGCTGGAGGCAGAGGGTGGAGAATCTTGGAATATGCACCTTTGGGGACTGGGCCTGCTGCAGCAGAGACTTTAATAAAAATGCAGCCACCACTTTCCACCAGCTCAGCAGATATCATCTTTTATCCCTTTAATGAGGCAGTTCTGGTCCTAGGAGACAGATTCAGGGACGCCCTAGCTTAACTATGTCTCACAATGAACACGGGGTGAATGTGTTTGCCCTGTCTATGACTTTGATGATTATGGTGAAAATAAAACATTGTGACCCAGATTCTGCTGTCAAAATGCTTGGCTTCTACAAGGAAAGAGTGAAGATGGGGTTCCCTTTCTGCTTTTTCCTGGGTTTTCCTGATGGGATCTCTCCTGTAAGGAGATCAGCCTTTCTTTGGAGAAGTAATGGTAACCTTTGGGGTACTTGCATTTGCTTCCTGAATCCTGTGGTTAAGTTTGGATTCTTGCTACTTTGGGTGGTTCTCAGCTGAATCTTTTTCTGAGCTTGAGAATAAGTCACAGATTCCTCTCTGCTGGTGCTTGGAGGCTGGAGGATGGAGACGAAAGGAAAGCAGAGATGTCCCTGGACATTGCGTAGGGGACACAAGCTCCTGCCCCTGTGGGCATTCCTTAGCCTATCCCAGACAAGAGTACACTATCCCTACTTCACTGTTTCCAGGAAGGTTCAGAGCCTGCCCTGGAGAAGTGACTTGTGGAATACACATTTGCTGCAGATGAGTTTATTCAAAGGTGGGAGGGGCACACAGTGACGAGGTGTGCCAACCACGGAAATAGCAAATACTAGTAATGTGAGGGCAGTAGACATGACCACATAGCTCTCTACCTTCTCACCTCGCCTTGTGGACAACAGGTTCAGCACTGAATAGAATCTCGGTGATGAACTTTCCAAAACCCTCTGCCCCTGCCTGTCCCTCAGAATGAACTCAGAAAAGAAAATTTGAGCTTTCTGCTTCCTGGGATGCATTAAGCTGACTCTGCCAGCAGAGGGCCAGCTTTGATCTACCATTTTTTATTAGCTGCTGGCCTGTTTTCATGATCTTCAATTCTAATGTTTAGCAGCTGGGCTTGGTAATGGGAATGGGAATAAAAAAAGAATAGCTGAACAGTTGCGTTTTGTGCTTTGGGGAAAAACAAACGACAGCTTACATGGTCAAGTGTCACTGTTATCCTCTGTTACCTGATTGCACGGTGTAATTTTTTTTAAAAGTAAGCATGTATCTTGCATTGACTTTGCCTCTCTTCTGTGCTTTTTTTTTCACCACTGGGCTACAAAAATTTAGTACATTATTTCACACCTAAATAACTGCATAGGCTTCTCTTTTAGTACTTTCTTCCTTTGTTTCTAGCAGATGCCTCCAACTGGCTCGCTTTTGTTTATTATCCATTCTCTTTCTTTCTTGCCTTCGCCACTTAATGCTTATTGTTCCCTGATTTTTTAAAGGTTTTATTTCACTGCTGTCGTGGTGTTTCTTAAAAGAACATAAACATGTCTTGCAAATTTCTGTGGGTCTCTGTCTCTTTCCTTCTCGTTTCCACACATTTTTTCTTTATGAGCTAACACTTGTGTTCTTGTGACAAAAAACTTATTTGTCAGTACTTTGAGGAAGAAGCCATGTTTCTGTTACTGGAAATCCCTGCCTTTAATCCTGTGGAAATGTACCCTATTTTATTTGGCCCTGCAGTTTGGTTTCAAGAAATTAGAATTTTAAAATTGATGTATTTTTTGCTTTGCTGGGAAACTAACCCAGGACCTCATTTATGTTAAGCAAGTGCTCTACCACTGTGCTACGCAACCAGCCTTATAATTCTTACGTATAGTCATTCTTTCGTTCTCTTATAAGTGTTCACTGGGAATTCATTGCTTGGGAATATAGTTCTGAATACATCAAATGTGCAGAATGCATAAAACCTCACATGATACCAATGCCTATCAGCCTCAGAAAGCTTCTGCAAATGAGAGTGCCTGGATAAAATTATCTCTAGTCTATTTCTAAATCTTGAACGAAGTCAGATAAGGAGAGAAGACCTGGTAGGAAAAGCACAGAGCCTGAGAAGCCTGGGTCCATCTTATGATTTTCCACAGCTTCAAGAAGAACGATTTCCTTCCTGTGAGATATCACTGTTGTTGTGACAGGTCTTTGATTGCACCAGGGCACGTTAGGAAGTGATATTCCAGTGACAGCACTCAAGTTTGGAATGTGGGTGAAAACTTATTTTATATAAGTGAGGCAATATTGTCTCCCTCATAACTACTTCATAGGCCTACTTGAAAAGTAAAAATAATTATTTGAATATTGAGTTATTTTGCCTTTTTAGAGGAGAGATGATATGGAAAATGAAGGTGCTATTCACTATGGTTGAATTATAGCTTCTATGAATCTGATTTGAATTCATTATTACAAATGGGCCCTCTTGGCCAGAATCATTTCATTACAATTATCTGCTGTTGGGTTAAAAATGTTCTGTGCCCTTCCGTTAGATTAGATATGACAACTATCTAGAAGTCCTGTGTCTGAATCAATGTGCACAAGAGGAGTGGAGCCCCTGATTGTGGACATGGCCTGTTGGCCTCTATTAAGCCATCTAGGCTGCACAGATGGCCCCAGTTTACTTCTCCACTGGCCTCTGTCAACCCTAAATTTGCTTTAGTTTCTCTGTGGGGCCATGTCGTGCATGCACGTGGACATTTTGAGGGATACCATAGAGTAGTTGCTGTGGTTGTTGCTGTAACTATTTTCCTCAGCAGGAAAGATTCCCGCCAGTCTACTGGTTTGTTAGGTTGTTTTTTTTTTTTTTTTTTTCAACAGCAGGATGATCAGTTTGGCTGATCCAGTCTTGCTGATCTGGGATTATGCTTAATGGCTCTTTTCTAAACAGTCTTCACAGTTTGATTTGGAGTTCTGAGCTAATTCATTCAGAATCAAGTATGTGAGGCTTGACTACCAAGGAGTAATATGCATGGTGGGATTTTGCCAAAGTAAGTGGGGCAGTGGATTTCCCCAGGACAACATTCTGTTGTTCGTCTAGGTGTTTTTCTGCATTTGCACTCTCCATCAGCAGATTTTCCTTTTGTGTAAATTAGGAAATTCAGAGCACCCTTTAGGTTATTCAAAATGTGCACAGGAATTTTGTGTCACAGTGTTTAAGGTGCCAAAGCTGCATAAGGACTGTTTCAGTGTGATGTTAGTGCTCTTGGACTGGGGAGGTGGACATATAAGAAGGCAGGTGAACAGGCTCAGGTCTAGAAGGTGGTGCTCACCTGGTGATGCCAGCCTGGGTTGCTAGTTGGAGCACCTAGAATAGTTTTTAACATTCCACATGGGCTTGGTCAGTGGTAGAGGGCATGCTTAGTTTTCTTGAGACCCTGGGTTCAGTCCTCAGCACCAAAACAAACACACAAACCCCCAAATAAAAAAACTAATGCCAGGCTGGAAGACTGAGGAAATCAGCATCTCTGAAGTTGGGCATGGATGTGGGCATTTAAAATATTTCCTCCAGTATTTCTAATGGGGAGACAGAGTTAAGAAGCACTGCTCTGAAGGTTTTCTGCCCTGGAACATCTGAGCAAGCCTGATATCCACAGTCCCTGTCTCCATTCTTGCCCTTGAAATGGCTCTGTGAGAGTGACTCGTGATTGTCAACTTGATTGTCTTCAGAAGCACCTAGGAGATTAGTAGAGTACATTTCTGAGTGTTTATGATGGGTCATGGGGGTGTGGCCTGGGGAAATATGTCAGGTCCTTGGCCCCTTCTTCCCTGGTTCTTTCTTTGTCTTTCTGATTCCTCTGTTGTGAAGCCAGTGGCTTTCCTGTGCCTTGCCCTTCTACCATAGTGTTTCTGCCTTGGAGCAGGTGGCTGTGGACTGAAACTTCTCACACTGTGAGCCATGGTAAACCTCTCCACCTTTAAATTCCAACAATAAAATCTCCACATGTACATGTGCCTTGTGGCTACTTTAGTGCTCTAGAATGCTCAGGGCCTGGATCATTCACTCGGATTCTCATTCTACCCCTGATTAGAACTATATCAGTTTGAACAGTGGAGTTCAGTTGTGTACATATGGGAAAAATACCTACTTTCCTTGAGATAGCAGAAGGCACGAGGTATATGGCATTGTTCTGTTAACTTCAAAGCGACATATCGAGTCCTCCCTTTGTATCTACAGAATGGTAAAGCTCAGGGGTGCTCAGGTCATGTGTATAAACTGACAGATCATCTCCACATAAACTATGCTCAACCTTCTGTACACTTTAAATCATCCAAATGTCTTTTTTTGAAGTACTGGGAAATGAATCCAGGGGCTTTGCACTGAGCTACATTCTCAGCCCCCCACTTCTCTTTATTTTGAGTCAGGGTCATGCTAAATTGCTAAATTGTCCAGACTGGGCTTGAACTTGGCATCTTCTTGTCTCAGGCTCCCAGCATGTTGGAATTACAGGCACATGGTACTGTACCTGGCTCCATAACTGCTTTTTAAAATAATGCCCAGTAAAATAAAGTACTATATACATAGTTGTTATACTGTATTGGACAGGAAATAATAACAAAAACCTAAAATCTGAGCATATGCAGTATGCATACAATTAGAACAAATGTTTTTAGTATTTTCAGTCTACATTTGGATAAATCCATGGGTGTAGAACCTGCAGATTTGGAGAGCTGGCTGAGTGTGCCAGGTACGACTATACCAGTGGAACTCCTCAATAATACCTGATGATGTTCATAATTTTTTTCAATATCATCTACTCCTTCCTTTCCCGCTGTACCCACACATTCATACACAACTTTAAAATGTGTTAATCTTTCGTCAATTCCTCTTAGCTTCTGTGGTTAATGACTACCCTCACTTGAATTCCAGGAACACTTGCTACAGACTTCTGTTCCAACAGACACAAGCTATGGACTGTGATTTCTTCATGTGTAGACTGTGAGCTCCTGGAGCTAATGCTTTATATGTTGGACACAGACACTACATGGGCTACTAGGGATTACAAAATAAGTAGTGGTTGAATGCTTTAATCCATCCTAATGAGACTCCACCTGTTCTAATATATTGCTACCTCTACAGCAATGAACTGTTTGTATCTAAACAGTTTCATTTACTGTGAAGCATAATTGGCCACTTGATTGGCTTGGGAGCTTCTTAGGAGATTAGTAAAGCACACTTCTGGATGTGTCTGGGTGGGTCATGGAGGCGTGACCTTGGAGTCTGTGTTGGTCCATGGCTTTTTTTCTGGTGCCCTTGCTTCCACTCTTCACAACATGAGAGGCTTTACTCCACCCCAACTCCTGTGAGGATGTTGGAACCACCCCACCATGGACCAAACCCCTGGAACTGTTAATCAAACAAACCTGTCCTCCTTTAAGTTGTGGGTGTCAGATAGTTTGGGCAATGGGAAAGCTGATTAATACATTTTCTTTAAAATCTGGTGCTGGAACTTTTGGACACTTCTAGATTCCACCCAAGTCACTTTCCAGAGAGGATAGTTGGATCCACTTGTGATTGCAATCTGATCTGAAACTGCACCACAGTCTTCAGTATCCTTGAGTGCTAGACAATGAGCCGGGTGGCAGAGTTAGGAGGAACCTTCTTAGCAGCTGTAGGAATCATTTGGAAGGGAAGCTGGCATGTCTCTAGAAAGATTTGCATGGTCGTAGATGAAGGAGCTTGGTACCAGTAGTGCTGCCTGGGGAGCTGGTACATCCTGAGTTGGGTCACAGCTGCAGCACCCCCCACGTCTGCAAGAACAGAGTTGGCTTATGTCTGTGACACTCTATAACGTCCCTGACTGGTGGGGTTGGGTTTCCCTTCTTTAACACATACACCACATACCCACACCCCGAAGGAGGGGTGGAGGAGGATGTTTTGGAACGTTAAAGATAGAGGCCTTGTGCTTTCCTGAACCATTCTAGAAAACTCAGCAGCTCTTATTTAAGCCCTCTGGCTAATTATTTGGCCTCTTTTAGTAAATTTGGCCCTTGGGTTCAGTTTATCTCTTTCTGTTTTCCTTTCTTCCAGCTTCTAATAAAGGACTCTGCCCTTGGCCTTCTCTCACTGTGCTTACTTCCTGGCTGCCGGGGAGGGGGCCTCAGCGTGATGCAGAGATGAGGGGAGCTGGTAGTGAGATGCAGCGGAGAGGAAGAGTCAAGTAGGTCTTATTTGACCTTCCCAGGGGAGGACTTTTAAAATTACTTATTATTAACAGGAAGCAGTCTTCACAGTCACAAGATGAGAAGAGGGAATTAGTCCAAGACAGCTGTAGAAATTTGCATTGCCTATTAAGTTAAGAACCAAGTACTACCGTTTCTTCATTTATTTTTTTAATATAGACAAGACAGCACCAGATTATTTCAGATTTGTCTGTTTATTGTTTTCCCTGAAGGAAGATGTTTAGGCTGATGCTGTATTTGGTGAAACTGGAGCTACAGTTTGCATGGAGCTACAGTTTACATGGCTGCTAAGGGAGAGACTGGGTTCTTTTCATCTTTTTCTATATTCCATCCCCTCCCAGATTCTGGTGATACCTACTTGGTGCTGCTTGTACCTTGCTATACTCTTTGAAATCAAAGCTATGATGTCTGGTCTGCTTGGTGCTTGCCTGTCTAGACCTTTGCATCATCTTCCTGGTAGGGAAAGGCAGGGTTTGAAACTTGCATTACTCTCTCTAAGGGATAATATCACACACCTTTTAATAAAATTTGCAAAGACCCTGGGAGAGGGAGTATGCTTTTGGAACAAACAAAATTATCCATGATGCACTGGGTCTCAGATGCCACATCAATTACCTATCATTTCATGTAATTTTCAGAATATTGCAATCCCAATTAACTGCCTAGGAAATCCACATTTAGAAAAATTTAGCCACTTGGCTTTGGTCACATGTCTTTTATGTGACAGAGTTGAACTCTGCTTTTAGAGGACCTTTCTGCTGCTTCTTAATTTCAATGCCCCCCCTTCCCTTATGTACAGACCAGAGAAGGTTTCTTTGTACTACAAGCAGAAAAAACCCTAAATGCCCTTTTTATTTAATTTCTGCTCATATACTAGACAGAACGGGTGGTGATCTCTGTTTAAATTGAGAACATTGGTTGTCTGCTGCCCTGAATTTAGGTTCTCCTCTTACCTGCACTCAAATACACATCGAGCCACCTCCTGTAGCTGGCAGAAATGTGTGCTTGAAACCTGCATGAAATGATAACCACCAGAGGGCCCAGTGTGGGGTCAGGAGATCACTGGTGCAGTGGGCTTTGAATCTGTCCGGAGCTTTTGCTCCTCTGTTTTGTGACCTCCCACAGCATTCCAGTACCTCGAAGGACCTTCATACTAAGGCAGAATAAGCAAGCTGTTTGTGGGCAAGAGCCAGCCAGTGGGTTCTGTGAGGAAGCAGGTGACCCCAAAGTACAGGGGAAAGAGAATAATTGCTTTAAACCCTAAAATATGTCATTTCCTAATCCTCCTCCCCTATCTTTATATCCACATTTCAATTTAACCTGCTAAGAGTGAAAATAGCCAGTGGCCCTCTGCTCACCTTGCTACTGATTCTTACCCTAGAGAAAATCATGTGACCTGTTTTAGTCCCCTTTTTCCCTGGAAATGATATATTTTATTTAAATGTAAGAAATGCTGCAGGACTTGACCTCGCTTCTTATAAAAGTGCTGATCAATAAAATTTTAAGAAATTGGTTTGGAATATTAAACATTTTCAGTGAGTCTGAAGATTTATGTTATCTCGATTAACCAAGTTTCCATTGCATATTGGGAACAAAGAATGTTATAAGTGGTTGTTAAGTTTTCTGGCTATTCCACAGAAAATTATTTAACTCACAGTTATCCAAAATGCTGTATGCTAGCAATGAAGGATACTACAGAATAATGTTGTAGGAGTAATTACACAAAGAGGAAAAAATGAATATGATTATTTTGTGTTTATCGTGAATGCTAAGGCTGAAGAAAAGTAGTTGCAATTAGAGGGAGATAATGTGGAATCATTTCCCTAAAGATATTTCAGAGTACTTTCACAAGTTTTGGGAGTTTGTAGTATGAGCCAAATTTAAGTTTAAAATGCATAACTTTCATTGCATTTGATTCATGTATACATTTGCCACAATAAATTTGCCTGGTGATTGGGGGTAGTTTGATAAGTAATGACCAGGAGGAGAAGATTAATAAAGAAAATGACAGAGCAATGGAAAGACATGAGAGGACAGATTTTTCCACAGGAAAAGGAAGAAGGAAGCTAAGAAAAAAGAGAAAGGGTGCACAGTCGGAGGCACACAAATGGCTAACTTGGAGTTACTGCCGCACAGCCAAAGAGCAAAGAGGAACTATCCCAAGGCCCGAGTGACCTCTTGCCTGGCAGAGTAGGGCTTCCTTTGACCTCATCTTTCCCAGCTTAGTGATCAGTGACTTTCCAGTGCTTACCATGTGTCTGCCCATGCAAGTGCTTATTATAGCGACCACTTCACAGAGGTCTAGGCCAAGTCCTGATGCTCCTGTCAGCCCTACTCGTCTGCAGTAAGCAGTTGATTCTCACACGTGCGGCTTGCTTGTGCATTCATCTAGCTTGACCACCCAGCGGTGCTGTCCTGACATGGGCCTTCTTGCTTGCTCTTCGGTTGTTTGGAGCTTCCTAGTTGCAAAAAAGAAGGGGGCAGTATCCGTGAACACAGGGAAGTGAATCAGTCAGGTGTTTTATTCGTGTGGCAGTGCTCACACTGAGATATTAGCTGTGAGACACCCTGTAAGAGCAGGAATTATGGGACTCTAATTTGTACTCTTCTGTGCTTTTTATGCCATCTCTAAAGACAGTCATTTTCCCTACCTCCTTTCCTCTGCTTCTCCCATGCCCCCTTTAGATGCATTTCATTCTTCATTCATCTGTGTCCCCTGTGTCCAATACCGTACCCAACGCATAGTAGGGGCTCCCAGTCTTTTAAAAAGATGAATATTTGTCTTTCATTATTGTCTCTGTTTCTCCTCCTTTCACAGAGACTTATGTGCACACATACACACAAATGCACTGACACCGCTGCAGTTTCTAACGGAGACCTCAGCACCCATTTTGAAGTAATTGGGAAGTCACTGAAATTACAGCCAGAGATTCTGGCATTTGGATTCTAGTTGAATGATTCTTTCCCCAGATAGTTGGTATTTAACTTGTCCTGTCTCCTTCTACTTGTTATAATTGCAGTATTTGTGAATTTTTCAAGACTCTCTAAGCCACTGGCATGACATTCTGAGCAGTGGAGAGGGAGGTGAGCCCATGCCTCTTCTTTTCACCCAGGTTCTACAGCAGGATTGCTCTGCTGGAAGAGCACATGCTCACCTCGGGTACAGAAAGGCCTACATTACCAACCTCAGGACGTGCCAGAGGGCATTTGGGATGAAGGGATTTATTGGCCATTTCCTTGGCCCTGTGAAGTGCAGCTGTCTCTAACAAGTGCCGCTGTGCTGTCCCTAGGTCTGTCTTAGCAGCGTACATCTTACTGCACCTGCGTGCAGGAAACAGCTTGTCAGATGCACGTGACTGTGTGCTGCTTTACACCTGGCAAGTCAATGGGTGCTTAGTGAAATGTAAGATAAAGTGTAACCTCTATCAAGAGGTTAAGAACAGCAGCTCTGCAGTCAAAAAGGCTCATTTCAAATCCCAATTCTGCTGCCTAAGTAATGGCTGTATATGGCTGCACAAGTGACTCAATTTCTCTAAGCCTCAATTTCTTGATTAAAAAACCCGGAACTATATGCCCACTTCACTGGGTTATTGAGAGGGAAAACATGGCCTTGAGTTTGTAGAGCACTTAACATCTAATATTGTACCAAGCTTGCAATAAACAGTAAGTATTTTTTTTAAAATTTAAATATGAGTTGCAGTCTACCCTCAGTATCCATCGGAGATTCCAAAATTTGTGAATGCTCAAGTCCCTTATGGGAAGAGGTATTTATTTGCATGTACCTTTGCACACCCTCCTGAATACTTTAAATCACCTCTCATTTACTTATAGTATCCAATATACTGTAGATACTACATCAGTAATTGTTATACTACATTCTTAGGGAATAATAGCAAAAAGAGTGTGTGCTTGTTCTGTACAACTCTGATTAATTTTTTTGACTTTTCAGATGTTTTCCATCTATCATTATTTGAGTTTGAGCATACAGAACTCAAGGATATGGAGAACTGAATGTAATGAATTCACTATTTAAACAAGCAGCATTTATTTAGTGCCCACGGTATGCCAAGCACCATGGTAGACAGTAAGGACATTTCTAAAGTTGAATTAATTCTCAGCTATTTAAACATTCACTTATCCATGCAAACATACAGTAAGTGCCTTGGCAGAGTACAGAGCTCACAGATAAAGCATAGGGAGGAAAGGACAGAAAGGGAGAAAAATGGAGCCAGGAAACAAATTTGCTTTAAATAGCATACCCATATTAAATGTTCACATCAATAGATTTGAAGAGGCCAGTATACCCAAGAAAGTACCACCCCACAAAGTACAGAACACTTGAGTCACCCTGAAAAAATGCCTCCTTTTCTATTGTGGCAAATGTACATAACATAACATTAATCATTTTAACAAACTTTAAATGTCCAGCTCAGTCGCACGAAGTATATTCGCATTGCTCTGTAGCCCTCACTACCATCAACGTATATGACTTCCTTTGTCTTCCCAAACTGAAACTCTGTATGCAGTAAATAATGACCTAGCTTTGGCAAGCCCTATTCTATTCTGTCTCTCTGACTTTGACTACATGAGATCCTCAGACAGTGGTACCATATGATATTTGTCCTTTTGTGCCTGCCTTACTTAACCTAGCACAGTATCTTCAAGGCTCATCTCTATTATGGTGTGTGCCATAGTCCCTTCTGCTTTAGGACTGGACCATGGTCGTTATGTACCGTGTTGTCTGTCTCTTCATCTTTCCATGGACACGTGGATTGTTGTGTGCAGTATTGTGAATAACACTGCTGTGAACATGGGTGTACAGATTTTTAAAAATATTTTACCTTTTTTTTTTTTGTGGTACTAGGGATTGAAATCATGACTTGCTCTTGCCAGGTAAGCACTTATGCCACTGAGCTGTATCCCCAGTCCCTAAAAATATTTTAAAATTTTATTTTAAAGAGAAAAAAAATTTCAAAACAAAATAATAGGAAAGTAACAATGGATAATACCTTGTGTACTAATTTTTTAAATTAGTTACCCAGAATACAAGATATAAGCATTTAATTGTCCAAACAATATTAGCACAAACCTTTTTTTTAATGAAGAGAAATTAGTAGGATAACTATCTTAACTATCTTCCGTGTGTATATATGTGTATATATATATATATATATATATATATATATATATATATTTTTTTTTTTTTTTTTTTTTGCTTTTCCCTTTCTTCTTTTCTCCTTTCCCCCATACCAGTTTCTCTTTCTTTCTGAGCAGTTTCTTCCCATTTCCCAATATCTTTTATGCACTTTGGATCTCAATTACTCTTTCACCTTGCGCACTAGGAAGACAATATGATGTTTACACATGTGAGTCTGGTTTATTTCTCTTATGAATATGGTCTCAAGTTGCATCCATTTACCTGTAAAAGTCTCCAGTTTATCCTTCTTTATGACTGAGTAGTATTCCAGGGTAGATAAACCACACATGTTTCTTTATCTATTCTTCAGTTGATGGACATTTGAATTGTTTCCAAGATTTATCTATTAAAAATTGTGCTGCTATAAACATGGGTGCACATAGATTGCTGTGGTATGATGATTTTAATTCTTCTGGGATAATACTCAGAAGGGTAATAGCCACACTGATTGAAGAATCTCCACACTGATTTCCACAGTGGTTGCACCAGTCTACACTTCCACCAACAGTGGAGAAAGGTTTTTGTTTTCCCACAACCCCTCCAGCATTTATTGGTTGATTTCTTGATGATAGCCATTCTTTCCGTAGTGAGATGGAATCTCAATGTTGTTTTAATTTGCATGTTTAGAATAACCAGTGATGTTGAACATTTTTTCATATGTTTATTTGCTATTTGTATTTTTTTCACCTGGGAAGTATGCATTCATCTCAGATGCCCAGTTTTGGAGTAGGTCTTTAAATTTGTGAGGTCTGATTTTTTCGAGTTTTTTATATGTTGTCAATAGTAATCCTTTGTCTGAGGGATAGCTGGTAAACATTTTTTTCCACACTATGGGTTGTATTTTCACTCTGTTAGTGGTTTCTCTTGTTGTGAAAAGGCTTTTTAATAAGATGAGATCCCAGTTGTTGATTCTTTGTGATAGTTCCTCTGTGATTTGGGTTTTATTCATAAAGTCTTTGCCTACACCAATGTCTTCAAGAGTTTTACCTATTGTATCTTCCAGCAGATTTCTGTTTTAATATTTAGATCTGGCTTTGCACATGCTGAAGATTAAAATTGGACTTATATCTGTCATCATATACTAAACTAAATTTGAAATGTGTACAGATATTTTAATGAGTCCTTCTTTCACTTATTTTGTTGTATGCCCCAAAGTGGAATTTCTGGATCATACGTTAATTTCCATTTTATTTACTTGATGAACTACCAAACTGTCCTCCATGGTGGCGGCTGACATGTTTTATGTCCCCATCAATAGTGCACAGAGGTTCCTGGTTCTCAGTGCCTTAGCCACTGTTATTTTCTGCTTTCATTTAGTAGTTTTTACAATAGCAAATCTAATGGGCATAAATTGGTGTCTCGTTGCAGTTTTGATTTGCATTTCCTGATGATGAGTGGTATTGCTATGTTTATTGAGCATTTGTTCATCTCTTCTTTAGGGAAAAGCCTATTCATTTCACTGCACCCCTTCCATTCTTTAAATTGGGTTTGTTTCTCTCTTGTTGAGTTGTAAGTTTTCTGTATTCTGAATAGGAAACTTCCTATCAGATATACGACCTGCAGATATTTCCTGGGTTTTGTTTTTTGTTTTTTTGGATGCGTAAATTTTTCAGCTTTGGTGTATGTTTCTTTCTTTTGTTGCTTATGCTTTTACTGCCTGCCATATTGAAGAAATCACTGTCAAATCCAAGGTCACGCAGCTGTTCCCTGATGTTTTCCTTTCTTTGCCCTTTCTTTTGGTCTTCCTTTTAAAGTCTGACCTGTTTGAGTTCACTTTTATCGACGGTCTGGGAATGGTTTAACTACCTTCTTTTGGCTGTGAATAACCAGTTTTCCCAGCACCATTTGGCTAAAGGCCTATCCTTTGCTCACTGAATGTTCTTCTCACCCTGTGGAAAATACCTTGAGCTTATATGCCAGGTTTTGTTTCTGGATTTCTATTCTGTTCATTGGTCTGTATATCTGTCTAGTGCTGTACCACTGATCATTTTTATTTTTTATTTTGAGACAGACTCTCTCCAAATTGTCCAGCTAGCCTTGAACTTGCAATCCTCTTGCCTCAGCCTCCAGAGTAGTTGGGATTATAGCATTTCTATCCCTGTTTTGGTGAAATTTTTGTGGTTTCTACCCATAAGATTGTGCTCTCTGTGAAGAGGTCTTTTCCTTCCTCATTTCCAACAAAGTGCTTTATCAGCTTTCTCCCACCTAGCTGCTCCTTCTAGAACATCTAACCCTATGCTCCAAAGTGGTGGAAGCAGAGGTCTTTACCTCTGTCCTGTCTTAGAGGAAAACCTTTATATCATTTGTAATCAAGGTTGTTGTTAACTGTAGAATTTTCATATAATTTATTAGGTTGAAGTAGCTTCCTGCTAGTCTTAGTTTGTGGAGTTTAATTTTCGATTTTTTATCATGAAAGTGGGTTGAATCTTGTCAATTCTTTTTCTGCATCAGTGGAAGTGATCGTGTGTATTTCTTTTTTCTGCAATCTGTTAATGTAGCGTATTTCACTGATTGATTTTCATGTGGTAGCCATCCTTGCACTGCAGGAATAAACCTCACTTTTTCATGGTGTATAACCCTTTTAATATGCTGTTAAATTCAGCTAACATTTGTGAAGGAGATTGGCATTGATATTCAAAAGAGGTACTGTGGCTGTCTTGTGCTTTTGCTTGACTTTGTTATTGGGGTAGTAGTAGCTCATTCAGTGAGTTAGAGTTCATTGCTCTCTGTACTTTTGGAAGAGATTGAGGAGGTATGTTGTTAGTTCTTGAAGTATGAGATAGAACTCAGCAGTGAAGCTATTTGCTCCCTTTTGTAGATGTTTTTGATTACTGATTTAATCTCTTTACTAGTTACAGATCTGTTCATATTTTCTGTTTTTTTAAGAGTGAGTCTTGATAGGTGGAATTCCTTCTAGGAATTTTTCTATTCCATTTAGGTTACCCATTGGTTGGTGCATCTTTTTACATAATACTTCTTATAACCATTTTTGTGTCAGTGTGATTGGCTGTAATGTCTCTGCTTTCATTTCTGACTAGTTTTTCCTTGCTCAAGTTTGTTAAGAGTTCTCATTTTTGTTAAATTTTCAAAGAAAAAAAAGATTGTGTTGATTTCTCCATTATTTTTGTATTTTCTATCTTGTTTTAAAAATATATTTCTGCTAGCTTTGTGTTTCATTTGTTGTTCTTTTTCTAGTTACTCAAGGTTTAAAGATAGATTATTGATTTCAGCCTTTTTTCCTTCCTTTTTGATATTTGTGTTTAGAGCTATAAATTTCCATCTTAGCCGTGTTTCACTGTACCCCATAGTTTTAGCATCTTATGTTTTCATTTTCATTTTTCTCCAGATATTTAAAAATATTCCTTGCTATTGTCTACTTACTGGTTGTATTATTAATTTCTACACATTTTGTGATTTTCAAATTTCCTTATTCTTTAGAGCTCTGGTTTCATTTCATTTTGATCAGAAAGGAAAAAATGTATAATTTCACTCTTTTTTAAGTTTGTAAAGACTTGTTCTGTGCCTTAATATATTATTTATCTAGGGGAATTTCCTATATGTCCTTGAAAAAGGTATATTTTACTTTGTTGGGTGTTTTTTTATCTATGTCTGTTACATCAGCTTTGTCTACAGAGATGATGACATTCACTATTTTCACGTTCATTAAAAAACTCATTTTTTAAGCCAATAGAAATGCACATTTATACATAGTACATTATTATGATCAGAAAGCCCAAAGATATGAGCTACTGTAATTCAAACATTGGTTGAAGAAGAGACTACTAAAACTGGGGAGAAGCCTGTGAAAAGAGGAGGGCCAGAATGTTTTAACTTTTCTTCTCTAATTTACTACACTGATCAAACCAAGTAATAGTCCCCCATATCCATTGAGTTTACTGGTCCAAATGCTCTGCTGATTTGTAACTGCAGGGTCGGTTGTGAAGGGGAGAGATGGAAGCTTATACAAGGAAGCCACAGTAAAGTGCAGGCTTAAAATTACAACCAGCACTTCATTGCTATACAGCACGATCTTAGCAGGTTTTTCATATATATATATATAGTTACAAACCATGTCCCCTTCACCTCCAAAACCTTGTTGGACATGAACCTATTATAACAAATTTTTATGTGTATATTGTAAGAACTCACTCAATGTATGCATGTATAGTAAGTCACTTCATACCACAGAAAATATTTAAAATCCAAAGGGGAAAGAAGACTATAGATAAAAAAGTTTCTGTTTTAGTTCTCTGAAGCTGAGTCCTCATAAGAAACTGGTCCCAGATTCTGGAGGGTTTACTGAAGAAACTTTGATCAGCTAAAGTTTTTCATCCTTTTAGTGTTCAGAAGTTCTGGAAAGACTCTTTGCTGTTTTCAGTTTTTACGTAGTTAAATCTCCATTTCCCCACAAGGTAATAGTTGTATACAGATGTGTAAAAATAGGAGGAATCTGTATCAGGGAGAGATGTGTCACTTTGGAAGGAACAGGAAGAGGAGGAGCCAGTAGAGCCAGTGTCCTCTTAGGCCAAGAAGCTCCCCTTACATGGAAACTCCAGCCACACATCTAGAGGTACACCTCTGAGTACTCAGCCAGCTCTGAGGAAACAAACTCACCTGGTGAGAGAAAAGGATGACGATGGCTATCACGGTCACTTCCAGTCTTACCTACCATACTTTCAGGAATGTAGAGCTGCTGGACATGGAAACAGTTCAGATCATATCTTCCATAGGCTGCCCATTAAATAGACCAAAGTAATAAGGTAAATGGCACCTAGTAGAGGAGGACAGGCTGGGCAGCTCTGAGGATACATGGTGCCACAGTATCAGTAGGCAGACCTATGAAGTGTCCAAAGAGGGTGCAGTGAAAGCAGGAAACCTTCTGTATGGGCCCAGAAATGTTGGTGGGTCTAGAGGCCCCATAGGAGCCAGTGCTAGCTCATTTTTTGAAGCTGTCAAGGCAAAAGACAAAGTACGGTAGAAGACTGGGCATTATGATGTCTACAATGCCCAACAGAGAGAAGTGACAGCCAGTGAAGCATGAGAAGGCCAATTTTCCGGTGGAGACAGGCAAAGAAACTCATGCTTAACACTGGGCCCAGGTGGAGCTTGCAGGAGAGACAATGAAGAGGACTGTCAGTTGACTGTGTAGCCACTGACACCAGGACACTGCTGTTGAAGATGTATACTGAGGAAAAACTACCAGAAGACACTGTAGATTAGCAGCCTTGGGAGAAGGAGGCAGGAGACCTTGAGGCTCAGCAGATAGATGAGGGTGATCACGACAACATAGTGACCCATGGCCAGTGCATCAGTGAGGAGTCAGTGGCCACTGAGAACACACATGAGGATGAGCATAACAGACAGAAAGGATGACTGTAACTCAGTATTTACCCCCAACAGGCCATGAAATTTTATGCTGAGATGTGTAGGTCTTATTAAATACTGGCACACAAAGAGAAGAAAAGCAAATACTATTGCTGCAACAATTGCCACACATATTGTAAAATTGACTTGACCTGAGTTAAAGAAGAACATTACTGGAAGAAAGATGATGCTTTACCTGGGAGGAGGCAGTGCCTGGGCAGAGTTAATCATGGGACATGGTTATTGGTGCTGCGGCCATGGAAAGACCCAGAACTGTCATTGCTTTTTTACTTATCCTGATTCTCAAAGTTCATATTAAGAGACATGAAAAGGAAGGACATGAAAAAGACTATAAGAAGAAGGGAGGTTAGGGATGTGGACACTTGACTGGAATCTAGCTGGGAGCAGGCCATGGTGGCTCAGAGGGGAACTGGGTGATGAGCTGAGGTCACTCCAACCACACCCCACTTCATTTATCTTTTTGTTGTTTTGTGTATTGCAGAAACTGGATTATTAACATTTCCTACTGTTATAACAGGAATTGTCTCTTTTTCCTTTTAATTTTTATCAATATTTGTTTTATATGATTAGCTACTCTGATATTTGGCCCATATATATTTATAGTTTTTATATCTTCCTGGTAAAGTGATCTTTTTTATCATGTAATGTACTTTATTCTTGTAAGAGTTCTTCACTTCAATCCTATTTTTGGTGTGATATTACCATAGCTGCCTCTTGTCTATTGCTTAATTTGTATGGGAATATTTTTTCCACCCTTTCCCTTTCACCCTACTTGTGGATTTAAATCTTGTGGGTTTCCTATAGACAGCATATGGTTGGATCTTGTGGGATTGTTTGTTTTGTTAAATCCCCTCTGCTAGTGAACAGACAGCACAGAGGTGAATACCTCAGGTGGCCTGCAGACAGGTCAAGTGTTGCCATATAGCGATGTCCTCCTTACTCTGTCCACTTTGTGGGGAGGATGGAGGTCTAGGCTGCTGCTTCTCTTGTACTTCACTGTTCTGTACCAGGGCAAGGATAAATGGAGACACCATACAATTTGTTACCATTTTAAGTGATGTTTTAAAAAATTGGCATTTGATTCATTCTATAAATCATTGGCTATCTCCCAGGTATCCTATAATGTTATTCCAGTCAGTTTCTTCTTGTTTATTAAACATTTCTGTGTATGAGATGAGGACTTGGGTCTTCCTACTTTCAAATCTTTCTGACATTTCTCTTATGACTTTATGACATCAGTTATCAAGTCTTAGGTAGACATTGTTCTTTTATGACACCCCTACATTAATTTTGTCTATTTAGGAATTGCATATAAATGGGGGGATGTTCTATTATACAGTACTCTTTTATATCTGACTTTTTCTGTCAGCATAATGTGTTTGAGAGTCACATGTTATTGTCTGCAGTTCATCCTCCTTGGATAGCTCAGTAATAAACCACTGTATAGAGACCCACATTTATTTATCCATTTACTGATGATAGGCATTCTGATTGTTTCCTTTTTGGCTATCACAAGTAAAGGCACAGTGAATTTTTAATTATATATCTTTATGAGGAAATTTATTTCTATTTTTCTTGAGAAATGCCTAAGAAAGCCAGACATGGTGATGCATGCCTATAATCCTGAGCTTAGGCTGCTGAGGCAAGAGGATCAAGTTTATAAAACCAGTCTGAACTATATCGTGAGTTCAAGGCCAACCTGGGCTACAAAGTGAGACCATCTCAAACAAGCAGAAAGGAAAGAAGGAAAGAAGGAATGAAGGAAGGAAGAAGGGAGGGAAAAAGGGAGGGGAAAAAAAAAGGGAATGTACATCTAGGAGTAGAACTATTGAGTTACTGTATCTGATAAGTGTATGTTAAGCTCTTTAGAAAGCTGCCAGAATAATTTCTAAAGTTATTATACCAATTTATTCACCTGCTTGTAATTTATGAGTGTTTTATCTGCTCCACAATTTCACTAATATTTGGGGTTGTCAGTTTTCCTAAATTTTAATTTTCATCATTTAGTGAATGTGAAATAGTGTATCATTTCAAATGTAGTGGTGTCACATGTTTAGGTATTCTTCATATTTGGTTATTCACAGGTCTTATAGACTATGGGAGATTGATGTGTTCATTCATTCATTCAACAAGTATGTATGAGCTACCATATGCTGGGGAGTCTTATAGGAGCTGGAGTTACAATGGGGATCAAAACAGACCACACATCTCTGACATCATAGAGCTATAGAACAGGGTGTACAATGGTTTGTAAACAAGATAAATATTTTAAAGCATACCATCATATTATACAGGGATGATTTCTCTGAATATCGATAGAGTGGAATCAACATGTCAACAGGAGCAGGTGTGCTTGTTCTTGCTCTGGTGTTCAGGAACTGCCTGTATTTTTTTTTTGGTTTTCTTCTGGTACCAGTAATCAAACTCATGACCTCGCTCTTAGGAGCTGCCTGTCTGTTGAGAGGAGATTTGAGCAGAAAGCTGAGGACAGTGTAAAAGTGAGCTGTACAAGTATCTGGTGAGATTATCCATCAGTAGGGGACAGCAGAGGCTGAATGTGTGCTCAGCATGTTCTAGGAGCAGGAAGGAGGGCCTGGAGCAGAGCAAGTAGGAGAACAAATGTAAGGCATGACAGGCAAGCCTGGGCAGAGTCTTCTGCTACCTGGTCTGACAGGTGTGGTGCTTGGACATTGGCATTTCCATCCTCACAACAAGAAAAATTCTCAACAAACTGAAAATCAATGACTCTTTTTAAATATGCCAGAAAATTGAGGTCACAGGACAAGCCACACTCGAGGAGGCTGGAGACAGAGAGCTACAGAAAGTCCTGGTTTATTATGAGAAGACACCTAGAAACTGTCCCTGGAACAAGATTCTTCTAGGACACTTCAAAGGGAAGGAAAAGGAGGCAGGTGGTATAAGGGTCAGGAATGGGAGGATAGATGTAAGCAAATATATGCATGGAATCACCCCAAAATGTGAAACTAGGGGAGAAGGTGAAAAAAGGGGATGATTGTGCAGAAAATAATCAAATTGTGTTTTCCACAGGCACAGATATGCCAGAATGAAACACATTAATCTCTATGATAAATCAAAAAGTGAAAAAGGCAATTAACATATGGATTAACTCGAGACACACAAACTCCAGAGGCTGAGTTTAGGGGCCCCCTGCACATTTGTGAATTTTATCTCCAGAAACTTCACCAGGATCCAGGTTGAACATGAGATAATTAGCAAGAGCAGGGCAATTGTTTTAAAATATACCCAAAGGATTCAGTTTTTTTTTCTTCTTAGTACATGTTTGCAGTACATCCTGATTACATTTATTGTGGGGAGTCTGTTCATGTACACAAAACATCTTAATTCTTTTTTGTCCCCTTCCCCTCCCATCCCTTCTTGCTCCTTCCAACTTTTGTTCACTTTCCCACTTGAGAAAGCTCTATTACACTTCTCTTTCTTTTCAAAATGCCTTTTCCCTTCTTCCTTCTCTCTCTCCATTTCTAGCTCCCCTTCCCATTTGAAAAACATCTTCCTAATTCCTATTATCTATCCTTTATTTTGCTCTTTATTTATATTTTGGGTGTCTCATACAGGAGATACCATGTATTATTTCAGCTTGTGTATCTGATTCATTTCACTGAATATTATGGTTTCAAGGTGTGTGCATTTACCTACAAATACCTCAAATTTATCCTTCTCTATAGCAGCATAGTATTCTATTGTGTATAAATACATTTTCTTTATACACTCATCTGTTGATGGGCATATAGTTTGCTTCCAAGATATCTCACCATGTACTAAACTAGAATCAAAATGGATCTATGATCTAAATATTAAAACCGAAATGCTCAGTTTGCTAGAAGATAAATCCATAAAACTCCATTTTCTTTAATAAAAATGTTACCCTCAGTGGAAAGTATTTCATTGGAAAGTGTTTTGTTTTACCCTGCTGGGGGATACAAAACCTCAGCTCCACCACCCTCAGGCAGGAAACCCAGTTTGGAGAGACAGAGCAAAACTCGGATGTGCAAGAGATACTGGTATTGTCAGACTGAGGATTTAAAACTATGATTAATATGCTAAGGACCTTCATGGGAAAAGTGGATCACATCCAAAAACACAAGAATAATGTAAGCAAAGGGTTGGAAATTTTAAGAAATCATTACAATGAAAAGCTAGAAATTGAAAAAAGAATTATAGATATGAAGAGTGTCTTTTCTAGACATATTTCAACTGGGCATAGCTGAGAAAAGAATGAATAATCTTGAAGATCTACTGACTGAAACTCTCCAAAGTAAAAAGTATAGAGAGGAAACAGGGAAAAAACAACAGGAAATCCAGGAGCTGTGGGGCAATTTCAAAAGGTATAACATATGTATAAGGTGAATACCAGAAGTAGAAGACAGAAAGGAAAAGAATATTTTTAACAGCAGTGACTGAGAGAATCCCAAGATTAATGTCAGATGCCAAATCATAAGGTCAGGAAACTCAGAAAGCACTGAGAAGAATACATGAAAAAAAAAATCTATACTTAGATATATTATATTCAATCCAAAAAGTTCAATTGGAAAGGGGAAGAAAAGCTTTGGAAAGAAGCCAGAGAGTGAAATCACCTCCCCTATGGAGGGTCCAGGGATAAGATTTACATTGGACTTCTCTTCAGAAACTATGCAAGCAAGGTGAAAGTGAGGTGAAATATTTAAAGCCTCACAAAAAAGAATCACCAACCTAGATAGAGACTTTCTTAGCCAAGCAGAGATTGAAGGGATTTGTCCTCAACAGATCTGCCTTGCATGAAATACTGAAAGTTCTCCAGAGAGCAGGGTTATGCATCAGATAACAGGCAGCTTTCACTAACTCAACCCAGTTCTGACCTTACTACTTCCTGCTCTGTCCCCCACCATTTACAAGTATAGCTGACTATACCTGAAATCAGATTGCTTGTTTATTGTTAGCTTCTCTATCTCAAATATACAAAGACATACAGAGCCACACTCATACGTGTGCCCACATATACACAATTTTTAAAAAATGGATGTTAGATGTTAGTTTCTTAAGGAATAAGAAAAGGATTTCAATTCAGTTGTCTCAAGTACCTCCTGTGATGCTGTACAGGATGTGTTGGCAGTGTGTCCCTCTGTCCCTATCTTTGTGGCTGTGTAAGTATGCACAGTTGGCACACATACTTATGAGACCACAAGAAAAATGGAAATAGTAACCAGCCTAAGTTATGTTGTTTTTGTAGTGACTTGGAATTTTCTTCTCTTTCTGAAAATTATTTCCCAACCTCTGTCTACATGTGCTAAGTCTACTCACCTTTCAGGTCTCTCTTAAATGTTAATTCTCTGTTAATCTTTCTGGATTTTCCTTGGTCACCTCAAGAGTTTCTGAGCTTTTTCCCAGGTCTGTTTGGGCACCATAATGACTCAGAAGATTTTGTACAGGACAGATTCCTATACTCTTGCCACATGTACAGAATCTGGAACCCTTCCATAACACACTCATAAATATGATTCTCACACCTCAAAAGTCTTCTGTGAAAGTACTGTATTTGAGGGCAGTGTTTCATGTTCACCAGTGCATCAGGGGGTGCCTGGTGTTTTGTCATACTCCAGCATGTCTCTGCCTTTTTTCTAGAAAAATGTCTCAAGTTCTCCTACAGGATCCACTCATTCATCCCCCATTTGCAAGACCATGTCACAGGGTTGGGGTGGGGAAATACCTCATTCACCTCTGAGGATCTAGCTCGGAATATCACATATACTCTTTTGCTTTTATTATTAAAATTTACCAGACTTCACTCAAACTGCTTAAGTAAAGAAGTAGGTTATGCTGTATAGATCATGGATCTCAGGAGAGGAGAACTTGGCTTCTGAAAGGAAAGGAACCTGGGAGTAGATGTTCTTAAGAATGTAGAAGCCAATCTGTCATATGCCTGTATCCCTGTGGTCCAAGTGTCCCCTGTTTTCTCCTGTTTTCCTGTACATGTTTTCTTGTCCTTTGAGTTTCTGCATCCACACACAGGAGATGGTCATCCTGTGTCATCTGAGCTTTAGGGTGTATTCCTCTGTTTTGTTTGCAAATGTCCAGAAGATAAAACCTGACTCCACAGCTTGAGTGGGATATCTACTCTGGATCTAGTAAAGCCATGGTTAAGGGAAAACCACTGCATAGCAGATAGGACATGTTTAGCTCCAAGTAGTAAAGCGCAACATTAATGAAAGTGTGGGTAATCGTAATATTTATAGTCTATAGTGCTAGAGAGAGGCAGTTCCATGGTTGGTTTCTATCACCTAAACTGTTGAGATCATCCCCTTTTATGGCTACAGGATGGCTGCAGCAGTGATGGGCATCACATTTTCGTACAACACAGTCCTAGTAGTCATTAAGAGCTTGCAAGTATCTGCTTTTTTTTTTTTTTTTTTTTTTTGGTTTTTCTCCGGTACCGGGAACCGAACTCACGACCTTGCGCTTGACAGGCAGGCGCTTTTTGCTGCTGAGCTAAATCCCCAGCCCCTGTATCTGCTTTTAAAATAATCTCTAAAAGGTCTTCTTAGGAGTTCTCCCTGTGGTGTCATTGGCCAGGGTCCCCTTATGTATCTTTTTGGGAAAGTCAGCCTGGCAGGAGGGATTCTGGAATTCTGAGGTCCTATAATGGAAGATGGGCTCTGGCAGCAGGTGATGGTGGTTGACTGCTGTTCCATGTGTAGACTGACCCTTGACCACCTAAGTGAGTCTCTTTTGTTCAACATGCCTTCTGGGCTGCTGGAAGGGAAGGTGGTCAGTATTCCCAGAGGCTGCACCTAGCAGGTCCTTCAGTGGTGATTCCTATAGGATCTAATACTGGTGGGCCAGAGGGACAAGCCGAAGAGTACCTGTTGAATATGTTCTCTGTGGTCATCTAACCCTGCTGAAGAGGAAAACTGTGAGATTGCCTTGTTCCATATGATCACTTAAAAATCACATAGATTTTAAAAAGAAAAAAACTGCCCAAGGTAGCAAGAAGAGGAGAAACAGAAAGGTTACATGTGGTTGAAAGGATGCTTTGAACAGCCTCCTGCAGAGCAGTCACTGTGGAAGTAGGGGAAGCAAAGTGTGAGGAGAAGCTCACCACGGCTGAAGGAGATGCACAGGGAGCATAATGCAGCTTGGGAAGCAGCTTGGGTGCAGACTGGAGGGAGTCACACTTCCTAAATCAAGCTGGGTGCGGCAGGGACTGGCTGCAGGACAGGAGTGAAAGGTGCTGGGAGGAGATAGCCGAGATTGATGAGCCAGGCTGCTCCGGCCCAGATTCCACAGCACCGAGCCAAGAAGATGCCCCTCGCTTTCGAGGTCACTTATTTATTTATTTTGTAACGCAACCTAACAAATTCTAAAACCAGATAAATCCAATTACCCGTGTTTTGCCTTCAGGGAGTGTGAAAGATTAATGGTGGCATTTTGGCAGTAGCATAAAAAGAAATAGGTGGTAATAACAAGGAGGGCTATAAAAAGCCCGGAGAGCTGGCTGTAGCTCTTGCCGTGGGCAGCAGCTACTGTCTGTACTCAGCCACCTCTGCTCCCTCCACTTTTGGAGCCGGACGACTGGGCTGGGGCAGACTGTCCTCCTCCTTCTCCAGTGTCCGGACTGTGCAGGAAGGGCTCAGTGTGGTTCCTCAGGCCGCACTCTTCTTCCCACTCCCTTCTGCCATCTCCCACAGATACTAAGCATTTTTAGTTCCATTTTTTAGAAAAGGGAGCCAGGCATCTCTCCAGGAGTTAGTCCTGATGATCTTGGAGAAACTCAAGTGATTTGGGAGGGGTCATTTTCTTCTGATGACAGAGAAGAAAGAGAAGCAGGGAACAACCCTGGACTCTCTTCTCCTGGTGATGTCCACAGGCTGTGTACTTTCCTTTGCTACCAATAGGGTACCCACTTTGGGGACATCGCTTCAATACGCAAGTGCTTCCAGTGCAGCTTATGGCAGACTGCTGAAAGCCTAGGTACACTGGCTGATTTGATACAGTGAACACTGCAGGAGTAGAGGGAGGTCTGTTGTATTTGCAGTTTTGTCCCGTTCAGTTTCATTATATGCGACTTCCAATATCTCCTCAGCATCGTTATTGCCCTATGAAATGTTTCTTCTAAGATGTCTTGTTTGATATTCACACATTCTGCTTTTTAAAAACATTATTATTTTTATGGAGATATAATTCACATACCATAAAACTCACCCTGCAAATTCAATGGGCTTTAGTATATTCATAAGGCCATGGAAACATTGCCACTCAGCATCCCAGGGTGTTTGCACTCCTTCCCTGTATCCCCATATCCACCAGCAGGCATCCTTCAGCCCCTTTCACTAGCCTTTAGCAGGCACTCAATGTGCTTTAGGAATGTGCTGTTCTGGACATTTCATACGTACGGACTCATACAATATATATGCTCTACTGTTAACTTCTCTTTTATTTATTCATTCTTTTACTTACACATGCTTTTTCTTCTTCATTCCACAAACCTTTTTGCAGCTCTTGTCATGGTTCAAACATTTTGTTAGGCACTGTGAATAGATAACAGGGCTCGTTTCTGTTGTTAAAAAGCTCATATTTTGAGGCAGGGGAATGCGAATGCAAGCATTTTGATACATCATGTAATGGCTCAGCTTCTCTGGAAAGGTGCAGGCATAGGGCCAGGCTGTTCCTGACTCTGCTGCTCTGTCCAGGCAGTGTCTCCAAGCCAAGGAACATTTCTTGCACTGCAGACTCAGAGCCCTGCAACCTGTCACCCTGGGGCCAACACAGCTTTTCGTCATTCTGGCCCAGCTTTGACTTTGGTTCTAATTTCCGAGGGCAGGCTTTACTAAGTGCTCTACTTCTGAACATTCAGCAGGCATCACGCTGTATCAGGATAATCCAGAGTGGTGCTAAAATTGATTTCTGGGCTTCAACCCAGGGTTTCTGACCTAGTGGGTCTGGGGAAAGGTTTGAGAATTTGCATTTCCAATCCATTTCCTGGGAATGAGGGAGCCGCATGTTCAAGGATCTGTTTCAATATCACTGCCTTAGCATGGGTCGTTTCCTCCCTGATTTTTGTCCTGCTAGCCTGCCTAGTATATCTCAGTCTCTTAAAGTTAAGGCATTTATTTTTTTTCTTCCTAGTTTTTTGCCAGAGATGCAAGCCTGTGATTAAATTCAGTATCAGGGCTTAAGGTCCAAGTCAATTCCTTCTGCTTACACTCCCAGACACTGCCGTACTTCCGAGTTCAGTCTTCTCTGAGACCTGCCAATGTGTTGAGTCTTGGCATGTGTTGTGTGTACTAAGCTCCATGTATCATACCTCTCACTGAAGTCCAGTTAGTTCCTAGTTCTAATCTAGTCAGAAATGTCCCCCTGTAGTTAATTCGATTATACACAACAATGTCCAAAGATAATGTTTCACTGTTGTACTTTCTGTACATCAGCATCTTGCTTCATAAGATCACTACAGTGACAAGGGTGATAACATATTTTTTCCTTTCATTTCTGACATTTTATGTTTCCAAGTCTAAATTTGGAAGGAACATGCAAGATGGATACCTCTATAGCCTTTGTACTCTTAAATGTTCTCACTGGAATCTACTTATAAGATTGGTGGTGATTGGAGACCCTCAGGTTCTTAGGTGATAATAATGATTAAAAAATTCAGCTAAATATATTAGAAAAAGTAGATTGCTGCAGATATTGTAAAGTGGGGTTAACAGTCTTTAAAAAGTCAATCTAAGACTCCTTGATTTGACATTCTTATTTTTACTTTTAAAAATTAATATTTTCCAGACAATAAAGTGTATGCTTTACAGAATTCTGATTTCAAAAAGTTCAAGAAGAGAACAACAAATAAATGATGCTAGGCATCAATACAGGTACCACAGGGCTTGTGGGGCAGTGCCTACAGAGAAGAATGAGGAAAGCTTGTAGTGTGGTGGGAATGTTCTATATTTTGATCTGGGTGTGTTTGACAAGTGTGTATATGTGTGAAAAAATCATTGAGCTGTACTCTTGAGATCAGTGACCTTAATGTTCACTTTACTTAATGAGTTATTCCTTAATAAATACAGCACTAACATATGCAAAACATTCTAAAATATGAATGTTAAAAATAGCATTATAAGAAAGGTAAAAGCAGCTTTTATACATTTAATTAAATTAGTAAGTTAAAGATTACATTGTGCTTTTACCTTATTGTAAGATAATTTTCAGGACCGGTGACATAGAACTAACCCTAATCATAAAATAGGAAAACATTAAAACAAGAAAGAAAAAAGAGTGGGCACTCATGTAGGAATGGAATGATGCAAGGAACCTCTTGAATTTATGTTCACCACCACTTCTACCACTGTTACCACCAACACCAACACCAAAACCAATATCACCATAACACTATGACTACCATCATCAATACTACCACCATCCCACTACCACTACCATCACCATTACCATCATAACCATCACTACCATTACCACCACTGCTGCTGCCATCACCATCACCACAGCCACCACCACTATAGTGATCATAACCATCACTACTATCACCACCATCATCACCACCACCGCTGCTACCACCACCACCATCTCCATCATCATCACCACCATCATCACTGCCATTGCCATTATTATCACCACCACTACCACTGCAGAAAACCTAACCCACTGAGGAGACAGAGATTGATGAACACAGCCATTGCTTCAGTTCCTGTTAAGGAAATTAGGTCGATGCCCAGGCAAAATAATAGCTCTTTATTCAGAGTCCAGAAAAGGGTTATCAAGCTAATCTAGTCTCAGGCACCATGGCAACCTGAAAATCCACAGCTTCTAGACTTAGATTTTCTTTACAGGAAACCACCTACCTCAGAACACCACTTAGTGAGTTTTCCTTCCCTCATTCCAAGGATGAAACTGCCATCAAGCTCCATCAGTTGTAAGATCAGTGCTATCTGTGCCAGGATTCCTTTAGGGCTTGGAAGACTCCAACACTGATAAGATTTAGTAAGTCATTGGTAATAGAAAAATATGCTAACTACCCCAGAATTAACCAAGAGCATATATACCTGATACCAGCCTTTGACTTTAATTGATAGATGATTAATTAACAGAGAACAATAACTGTCTTATTAAATCAGCAATGATAAAACAGACCATAGCTGCTACTGGATGCTGTCAGTTGATGACAGTTTCTGAGGGTCAGCAGGCACGTGCAAAGTATAATGCAGCATTTCCAATACACGCCGCGGTGTTAAATCCTCGTTATGGTGTCTTAATAATCAATTGGACTTGAATGTACAATATTTGTCTAATTAACTCCACATCGACACTCAGGAGCCAGCTTTGCTGGCCACAGATGATGGATTAGTCATGGTAGCTTGGGCTTGATTACTGGGAGCTGTGCATTCTCTATGCTCTGGGGAACTCATCTCCAGGGTCTAAAATCAGCAAACCATCGTCTGGGCCCTGGTGTAAAGCTACCATCACTCTCTTACTTACTTTTCTTTCCTTGCTGAGACAAAATACCTGACGCCCAGAATTAAGGAAGGAAAGGTTTATTTAGCTCACAGTTTGTGGAGGTTTCAGTCCATACTCAGCTGGCTTCAAGGCAGGGTGGCACATGGCAGAGGACAGCAGTTCATAGTGGTGGAAGACAGAAAAAAGCAGCAAGAGTGAAAAGCGAGGAGGGGCAGCAAGCAGCCTCTTTCCCTCCCTCATATTGTATGCAAACTACCCGCACCAGAGCAGGTGTAGCACTCAAACTCATAATCCCAACATTGGATCATGAATCAATCATAAACACTAAGAGTCCACCCCCATGACTGATTTGGAGGGACATCCACACACAAACCATAACAATCACAATTTACAATAAAGTCAGAATGAAAACAGTGCTGCCATAGTTTGAGTTCAGTTTCTTCCATAGAAAGGTGTGGTCTGCGGTTTGCCTTGTTAATCACAGTGTGCCACCTGCAGCAGTGAGCTCCTCTGATGCTGTCAGGAGAGGAGGAGCAGGTCAGAGCTCACTGCAACTCTTTCCTTTCAGCCTTCACCACACAAATACCCTTTCCTGAGTCTCAGGGAGGCTCCAATGGATTCTCTGTACTTTAACCTTTGCACAGAGTGCTTTCCTTCTCTTCTGCTAATCTGCACTTTAACATTCCATCACTCTTTTGAGCTCTCCAAAATTCAAATAGACTGTATACTTGTTTTGTACAAGCTTGTATATCCTTATAGGCATTGTCTTTTACTCTGGTCTCTTTTCCAGTTTATTGTCTTCAATACTTAAGTTGTGTGTTCAAGTTTAGGAATTGAATTTTACTTTTCCTTTCTTGATAACTGCACAGAAGTTAGGTGATGTTCTTGCCTGTACAGAATGCAGGTGCATAAGCAAAGGTGAGTAGCCCTGGAACTCGGGTTTTCACATTTCCCACTGGCATGACCTAGCATGAGTTGGCTAAACATGGAAGCCTAAAGTGAAGTGGAGAAGAGGCTCAAGGCTGTGGGCACAAACCCTGATAAGAGGCTGTCTCTCTAGGTGATAATGCATTGTAAGAGTGACTTCTAATTACCTACTTATTGTGTCCTATTCCCAAGGTGTAGTACAAGGCTTATAAAGTTACATATATCATGTGTTACTGTCAATTAGAAGGTAGTAAAACTATGTCTCATACTACAATGAAAAATAAATGGCACAATTTTGGGGGTGTAGCTTAGTGGTAGACACCTGCTAACCATGCATGAAGTCCTGGTTTGATTTCCAGAACCAAAAGAAAACACAAAAACTATAAGACAAAGTGGTAGATAGATCAGAGACCTGAACATCACTATAAATATACAGCTCTGACAGTATCAGAAAGATAGAGTTTTACATGCACATGCACACAGACTTATGTAATCTTAAAAATGAGGAAACATTTTCTAATTAAGATAAAAAGTCTAAAAACTATGAAGGGAAAGATTGAAATATAGATAGATGGACCTTATTAAATGTGAAAGAGCTAAACAGAAAAAGATAATATCAACATTTAAAAGGCAAATGGTAGACTGCAAGAAATGATTAACAGTATTGATAGCATTAATACCTAGATTATATAGAGAATAGCTACAAATCATCACCAAAAAGATAAATCATGCCATAAAACATAGACAAAGGATGCAAATCAGTAATTCACTGAAATAAAATAGTGAATAAATATTTGGAAAGATGCTGAACCTCATGAGTGATCAGGGAAATTAAAATATGAAGTACAAATCACCTCTCAAAAACTAATAAAAAATAACAGTTTGTTTCAGTGAAGACTCAAGGGAAAAACAATTCTCGGACACTGTTGGTGAGAATATTAATGTGTGAATCTTAGGAAGAGGCAATTGTCTATATCTGTAAAACTTAAGAGATTTAAATGGTGAGTTAAACTGTTGTAAAGATTCTTAGGATGCACTCCCAATGATGCAGCCTACAGAGAGTGGTGCTTGGGAAACATAGAAATAATCTTTGTGGCTGCACAACCTGGACTCTTGTGAACCTCTATGTGCCACACTTTGCTACTGTTGCAAAGAATGAGGTGTCATGGGACTTATTGACATCAGAAGGGTACCCGACTCACTGGAAGGTGAAAAGTACATTGTAAAAGTCATGTATGGCATGTTTGAAATACTGATATGTGTGTATAAGTTATATATGATATCTAAAACACTAATATGCATAAAGAAGTTGCATATGACATGTTTAAAACAGTAACATGTACGCACCCATTTGCATGTGCAGTGTTTGAACATGGGTAGGTAGGGTTCATAGTTAACATGCAGGAACAGGACTGCTAGAAAGGAAAGATAAGGCAGGGTTTCTGTGTGCTAAAATTCCCTGCGATGGGAATCCCAGGGACATTGAATTGATATCATTTCTAAAATGTTTTGTAGAAAGAAAAGGAAAGGAGCAGCAGTAACAGCAAGAGAAGACCAGAGTTCATGTACAGGGCCCTGTTGTGGTCAGATCCCCGAAGATGATGTGATATTGTGCACAAAATGCAGCCCATTCTCAGCTGGCTCCTTGGAGTGCTGCTCACCCATGGAGTCCGCATCCATGTGCCTGCTCTGCTCATGCCTCGCTGGCTGCTTGGGCTTGTGCAGAAGTCAGCCAAGCCATGACCAGTGTGATGTCCTAGTCCTGCTGGGTGCTTTGCCTAGGTAAAGTCTATTGGGCCACCTCCATGTGACTGAGACCAGGTTGGGAGCTGCCTTCAGCAGTGGCAACTCACCTCTGTTAGTTCTCTGGTGCTCAGCCTGCTCCAGAATTCAAAGATCAAGCACAAAAGGATAAATGTACTGTGGTCATCATTTGTAACCATTTCATTTTATGATTGTTCTTTCACATACAGAAGCAAGACATTGGGCAGTAGTTGGTAAATCTGAACAGCTTTGTAAACATTACGCTGGAACAGGAAAACAGGAAACATGATCACAGGGGGCTAGCTATGTTGCACAGCAAGATACATAGTCACGTTATTCATTACTTTTTCTGAAGAATTGCAAAAATTAGCAGTATGTGTAATTAGACGTGCAGCCTTAGTCACATCTAGATGTTGCTGAGTTCAGAACAGCTGACAGGACATTACCTTATATATGAAAGGACACTGGGCCTGGTAGAGATACAGAGGAATCTCAGCAGTAAATCAGAATAGAGACTCACCAGCAGTTCTCTTTACTCGTGGAGTCGGACACAGGCAATTCTTTTATTCTCTTCCCTATTTGTGGCAGGGGACCAGTTCCAGCAGGTTGACAGGGGTCAGCCCTCTCCCCTCTTTGCAGCAGAGACAATTGGGAGCTTGTCTTGTGGGAGCAGTGAGATGGATTATATGGCCCCTGGCTCTTTGAGACAATCAAGTTGTCCTTCACACTCCAAGTGGATGTAATTAACTGCCCTGATAGGATGTTATGCCAATAGCAACGCAGAAAACACCGGAAAATGAGTCAAAAGGATGCCTAGTGAACTGTGGCACAGGCATTGGCAGGGGAGGGGCTTAGAAGCCTGGCTTGCTTAGGTGGCTCACCTTGTCTTGGAGAGCTTAGTGAATGGCTTTGGCCCCTGACTTTCTAAAGCTGAGGTAGATTTTATAGCTTAGAAAAAAGAAAAGGAAAGAGGGTACATGTCCTCTGTTTTCTCCTCTGAGGTGTGTGTTATTGCAAGCTGAAACACGGTCAGAAGAAGGGTTGCTCTAGAAACAGGAGCTTTGGGTTCTGGTTGCAGGATGCACTGAGGGAGCTGCGTGGCCTGGAGCGCAGCTGGGAGGCTGTCTGCCTCATGAAGGAGGAGGGGCCAGGAGCCTCAGTGCACCTTTCTGCTCTAATGGTCTCTGGGTTTACACAGTGATAATTCAGAGAAACACAGAAAGGGGGATGTGAAATGCATCCAGTCGCTTTCAATGACATCACATTAGTCATTTTGTTTCTTGACGAACCATAATCAAAAATGATATTTGTAAGCAAAGTGCACCAATGTTTACTAACGGATCATAATTTTAAGTAATTAAATACTAGTTAATTGATTTCCTGAATAATAAATTTAACTTTCCAGTAATCGTCTTCCATTAATGCGTGCGTTCTTATAAGTGTTTTTACTATAATAAGTCATTAAGATTTCCTGAGTAAGTTCTCTCCAAACCATCGATTTTAAGTTACTTTTGCTAATGCAAATGCATAAGATCTCAAAATGTTGCCATATATCAATTTCAGTCAATGCAGTTATGGCAATCTGTGATTTATTTATGTAACACAATAAACACAAAAGAGAAAATGGGAAAAATGGAGATTATGCTAATAAGTGAAATATTTGCCGATTTGCACATAACTTTCCCTACACTGTATTTTTAACCAATTCTTACTGCATCAATGTTTCACTTAAAAAATTAGTTTAAAGGTCAGTTATTATAAATATGAAAGCATACGATAGACCCTGACAAGTATTTCTATAGGGTGAAAGTTGTCTGCTAATTTGCTCACTTGTTTCCAGAAGGCCCCTGTGGAAGATCTGGCATGGATTTTTATCCTTGGGGAGCCTTGCAAGGTTTAAGCAAAGGCATGGAGTGTTAACATATCGCCCTGGCAGCAGCATATGGAAGATGGAGTGGTGTAGGCTGAGATGAGAGTCGAAAATGAAAACAATAAACAACCCCAGTTAGAATGCTATATTGATTCAAGACATGTTAAAAGCCTAAGTTTGAGAATGGTTGGTGTGTATCAACAAAAAAGTGTGTATTTTGAAAACTGTCATGGGATTGCCTTACCAAGCATGGGTGTCCACACTGCTCTGATGCAGGTTCTGATACGTAGAAGGTAAGTATTGTCAAGACCGTTCAGCCGACCTCTTTCTTCTTTCAATTTTTCTTTTCTTCATTTCTGCCAGTGTCCCCCAGATTGCTTCATATATATCAGACTTAGGAATGTTAATCACATGGGAAGTTATTGATATAAATGAAAAAGAGAGGAGAAAATGAGTAAGTGACAGGGGAAAAAAAGATAAGATAACAGAGACAGGCAGCCATTGTGGACAAGATGATGGTCAGAAATTATTGCTGTCATTGATTTTGTACAGTCCAGACATATTATGTAAAGAGCAAAAATAAGACCCTTTTGCTTGACAGTACCTGGAAAACATGAATGCATATTCATTGTCTTTGAAATGCTATTTTTCTAATCCATTTTAGTCCTTTCATTTTACTTAAAAGAATGTAGATTGCAGGTTTCTAAATGTTTAACTTGTTTTTTATGAAGTGTTTCAGGAAAACACACATTTGTAAATAATGACATTGATTATGGTCTTGATGAAGAAATTAATTATTAATCATGTTTTTTTGATCTGACAACTAAGAGGGGAGATGGAGTTCATTATACTGTGGTGACTTATGTATATCAGTCCAAATATAACAGTTTCATCTTCTAAAACTACTGCATATTGATCACCTACTGAGCTCACAGCTTACTGTGTGATATAAATATTTTTTCTTATGACTTTAACCACCAGAATTTCTAACTTTATGAAATAAAAGGTTAGAATTTTAATGTTTCATCTGAGAGCTCTGCAGTCTTAGCTGTTTATTTGTTTTCTGGTTTTTCCTTATTGGATTTTTGGAGGTCTTTCTTATACATGTAAAAAAAATCCAATGCCATTCCATGCCACTGCAAGACTGCTGAAGATTCCAGGAGTCCTAGTGATTCTCAGAGACTAATGCCCACAGTCTAATTGGTGTGTCTTAGTCAGCTCCAAATTAAAGGCTCTGTGTCCTCCATTTATTATGTCCTAAAGAGGAACAAAAGTAAAACTCATCAGATACTTCAGCTCTGTATATTCTGAATATGTGGTATTTTTCAATGTGAGGTAAGAGGGAGAGCCATTCCAACTCCTGAAATTCTCTGCTGACAGGTCTAAATATTTATGTTTTATTTAAATAGAGGTAAATTTGCTTACTTTGTCTTTTTAGACACTAAGTAGAGAAAGAGGAAGACTTTCTGAAAACTGACTTTGGGTGTTGTTGTTGAATGTGTCTGGGACTAAAGAGGCCAGGGAGGGTGAAGACAGAGGTGAGGGGTCCAACCAGCGTGCATATGGTGCCACAACTCATGACTCATTGTATGGCTGGAGAGTCACTTGATCAGCTGTCTTTGCTGCTAGGAGCTAGCCACTCGTCGCTGAGTCTGATTTTCTTTTGCATATTGTGTCAGTCCATTTACTCTTAGGAGAATGACTGAACAATCAGGGAAATTCCCCTCAAGGATGTCTTGATGGGTATGTGTAAAAGCAGAACATGTTGTGAACTATATTTTTATTGGGAGGTCATAAATTCCAGTGTCCTCTTGCCATGTCTCTTTCTGTACTGGAGGTGATTATGCTGAGGTCGTTCTGTTTCACAGAGCTGGTGAGTCATATAGTTGGTTATTTGGCAATCAGAGAAACTGAGGTATATATTTGTTGCTGTAGTGGCTGACTCCCAGGTTTTGAGGTAGTCATGTTTCCTTGTAATTCTTCACCAATGTTGACCCTGTCCATTGTTCAAGAGAGTGAGGGAAAAATGGTTATGGTTTGCATGTAGAGGATGGGGTTCCTGCTGCAGCTGTAATACATAGATGTGGATGTTGCATAGTTGCTTAACATTCTCGGTTTCAATCTCACTTTTAAAATGAGGAGTTTTGCGCTAAATGATCTCCTTCATTCTTTCTACCTTTATGTTCCAGCAACCCAGGTTTCCCCCAATTTCATTTCAATCTTTTCTGCTGATACTGTTATCTAGTCATTGTCATGAAGCTACAGTAATCCTGAGGGTTTGTTTGAAGATCCTGGATGATAGAGTATATGAGGAAACAGCAGTGGAGAACAAACACAAAGACAGATTCTGCATTATGAAGCTCTATCACTGTGAAAATAAGTTTTGTGTTCTCCGTGTGTATATATGTAGATGTAAACTATTATAAAACAAAACTGAATTCCTACCTCCCAGAAATACTTGTGAGAAGAAGCCACATGATGAGATCATTTTTTACCTAAGGGGAGACTCCCTTGCAGGTGTGCTAGAGGAGAATGATGGAAGATTTTGATAAAAAAGAAAGTGACATCATCCCCCACCACACTAGGGGTGTAGTTCAGGGTTACACATGAGGGGCTGGCACCCTCCCAATGCAGAGATTTTGGAATTCCCAAGTTTTAGTCCATAATATGCATGCATTAACTCTGCCTCTGGCACTATAAGATTCTGAGACTCTCGGCCGGCCGTGTAATTAACTTCATATCTGAAAAGTCACCGCTTTGCAGAGCTGCGGGTCCCTGCCACTGCTTCCGGCTGCTTAGCCATCAGGCCTTCCACATGGGACAAGACGGCCAGGGAATCTGTGCCCAGACCCCTGGCGCCCTGCCCTGCTGCAGTCTCCATGCCCACCTGCAGACTCTATTCAAGAACGCAGCTGAGGTGTACCTTTGTCCTGCGGTGGCTTTAATTGCAGTGAAAAGAGCTTATTGAACGCAGGGCTCAGAGGAGGAGGGCCTTTGGTACCAGGATTGCATAGGCATGGATGCTTTCTATTTTCAGTGCCTACTCTCCCGATGGAAATCTCTTTTTCCCTTGCTTACTCCCTGTCTGCTGAATAAAAATTCTCCACACAGTGATGGTTAAAAACATCAATTAACTCTAAAACAATTATTATTTTTTGAAATGCCATTTTATAAATGTAATAACACGACACAATAATCCAGGGTTATTTAACAGAGCATTTACCCTGAAAACAGTCATTATTCTTTAAATGCAGTAGACTCTAGAAGCCTCTTAACATTAAATGGCAAGTGAGGCAGAAGCAATATTGTCAGAAATGCCACATCCACTGCATACATTAACAAGAGGAGGCTGGCTATTGCCCTGCCCATTGGCTGCCATTTTCTTGGCATTTCTTGGGCCCCAAAGCTTTTCTGTGTGGAGTGACACTGTCAGACACTGACGTGACAGGCTGACAGCGGGAAGAAATGCCCTGCAAAGCACTTCTTCTCGTGTCGTCACCCTCTCATTCATTCTTCCGGAAGGGACTGGACTCTGACTATGATCAGTTGGGAGGTGCTTCTCACAGACTGTTTAGCACATCTCAGAGAGGAAATGGAGCCCTGTGACCTCCTTGCCATTGACTTCCTGTTGGCTCGTAGGCAAGCCGCCATCTTCCAGCAGCTTTGCACACAGGATGCTGGAGCACTTTTGACCTGATGCTTTTTTAAAAATAAGAAGTCCCTATTGTACTTTGACTGTTACTACATCTAAAATGTCTCCTCTATTTTTGAACGTGAAGAGCACATAAAAATGTTTTGACCCACATCTATTAGATTCAACAGTTGAAGGCTGTGGTTCTGCCTGGCGTGGTCAACATCTCATTAGACTAGCTCTTTTATTTAAGTGTAGATCAATGCAGGGTAGAAAATCTTGGCACAGGGTCCCACACAGGGGCCTGCTATGGGAACCACTGTTCCTGTGGTGAGATTGCCAGAGCTGAAGCTGCATTTTACCTGCAGCTCTGTGGTGTGCAGCCAGCAGATTGGTGCCCGGCTGCATGTTTCTCTTTCTGAAGCATCCTTGTCTTTTGGAAGAAGAGTGTTTGAGCAGTGACACCAGAATTATGCACTCGTGGGTTGACAGGGCTTGGAACTCATGACTCCTGCAGCAGGAGCTCCTTCAGTGTGGGGTCTTTAAGGTGGGTCTCTGCTGAGCTTTGGGGATGAAGCTTCTGTGTTTAGAAAATACTTTGTTTCCATTGTGATTCTCCAAATGCAATGTGTAGAGAACCCAAGGAGATTCTAGGCTAAGAGATTCTTCTTACTTTACTTATTCATATGAATGTACAAAGTCAAAAGCAATTTTCTTGTACCTGTAAGTCACTTTTTAAATTTGTTCTTTCACACCAAGCAACAATTTGTGTCTATGTTTACAGTGAACAAAGTAACAGGCTGGTGAGAGCTGGTGGGACTGTAGTCCTTCAGGGGCTGTTATCTGAATCTCATGGACTTCCAAGGCCACTTAACCAGCGTAGCACAAGTGAGCTTTTACTGAAGACTATAAAAGGCTACAGGGAAGACAGGAAGAGGGCTTAAAAGCGTAGACTTCAAGAACAAGGACGAAGCTTAGACTTTATACACATCAAGGATTTTTAAATTAATATTTATACAGGGACACAGAAATTGAGTGACTTGTCCAAAGTTAAACAGCTAATTAGTGGCAGGGGGAACCCCAATGAGTGGTTTCTGGCTTCCCATCCTTGAGAGTGTTTGTCAGAGAGAGAGAGAGAGAGAGAGAGAAAGAGAGAGAGATCTTATTTTTTTTGATGGGATGCGGTTAATGTCTTTCACTTTCATTTCCGTGTAATATCATTTGTCAATCTTTTGTCAGTCTTCTGGTCCCTAGGCAGGCCCCATTTGAGAGACAAAAATTTATCCTTTTCCCCAAACTCCTCTTGCTTTTACTCCCATGGTTGTTTTGTCTCCTTGGGATTCACACCACGATTGTGGTGGTAACCTTTGTCTTTGTTTTGGAATTAGTTGTTCCTTGTACTAAATCCCTGACTACCAATGATTTCCTAGAGCAGAACTCCAGAACAGCTTCAGAGAGCACAGTATATTTTGGAACTCATTTATTTCTTTTTTCCCATTGGCTCCTTCCTCCTCTCTCAGCTGTCTACTGTGACTCAACAGGCATGTCAGATATGAGACAGAGAAGGCGCACAACACGAGCTCCTGTGTGCCTGGGCATGGCAGTTTAATGAGCAGGGGGTCATGTGATCAACCACTTGGCTGTGCATGCCAGTGCTGTAACTGAGCATATGCAGAGGAAAGTTGGAGCGCGGATGAACTAGTTGGGGGTTCTTTTACCAGCTCCAAATGTGGAAGTCATTTGTGTGTGTGGGGGGTGAGGGTAGGGGGATATGTTGATGGAATCACATTTACAGGAAGTTGAATTTCACGAAACAGGCAAATAATAAGAGAAAAAAATATTCTACAACAAGGTAATGACATATGAAAATGCACAAGGGAATAAAAACCTATGGAAAATCAGAGAACAAGAGATAGCTTTTGGTGGTTAAAGCATTAGGCAGTTAGACTGAAAAGTAAGTAAGGGTCATGTTGCAAAAGGAGCTGTGTGTCCTTGTTTGGAACCGCTAAGACAATAGATAACAGTTTTTGAAACAAAAAATGGATGTCAATTCATAAGACATGTAGGAGGGGTGAGAATTATGAGCAGGGAACCCTGGTGAGTAGGAGGCTATGGCAGTATTCTGGGCAAACTTTAATGATTAGGACAGGACGTGATTGTCCATTCCATGAAGCAGACCAATTTGACTTGTCATGTACAAAACTGTGGTGTTGCTGCTGTTGCCTATATAATGTGAGGACCTCTTGCCATCCTGCATTCTACATTTTATCTCAGTCCCTCTGCTCCGTACTGTATCACACCCAACACCTCTCACTGTGGCGCCTACAGACACTTGGGCTTCCAGCAAAGGGTCAGTAGGAAGGGTGTGGAAGAAGACCATATTTGCCAACCAGAAGCAAAGTTATAAAACAGGCAATATGCCTCATTCTGGAAATATATAGCTCCATTTTTAGCCTTTCCTTAAGTTTCTCCAGCCCTTAACAAGGGTTCTGCCCTCCTTTCCTTTCCCATAAGCTCACTGACCTTTTCAGTGGCATTAGGAAGACAGTATCTGTTCCTTAAGGGTGTGCATTAACTAGCCACTTCCTGTGAGAAATTCTGAATGGCAAATGAGTTTAATGGACTAATACTCCTGTCCCCTGGTAATGTGCTGCCCACCAAACTAAGAATCACCACCACCAAAAGTTGTGATTCTGCCAGCACAGGGACCCCCCAGAAAGCCATACACCAAGGCTGGCAATTGTTGGAAGTCTTGTAGGGGCTGCATTTGGGGAAACAAGCATCCCTTAGGGTGATTGTTCACAGAGCCCTGAAGATAAAGCAAAATAGCTTTATTTAAAGATTTATTTAAGATGTTTTAAAAATTGAGTAGAACATACATTTTTAATACTGATTGATATTATTGTAAAGCATTCTAATGAGAATCTGCCCCACAGGCCCTTGCCAGCTACACAGACAGAATATTTCTTTGCATTCCTGCAATGAGTCAACTTTGAGCCAGGGTGTAACACAGTGATGAAAGGTGCTCCCATTCTGGTAGGGGCAGAAGGAAAGAGAATGTAGAAAGACAGCAGAGAATAGCGTGAAGAGAACTGTGGTGGTGGAGAAAAGTCACGTTTTAGGCTGCATTTCAAAGAACTCTTCCAAAATAAGAGGTTTCATGCTCACATTCTGAAATTTAGAAAATGTGTGCATCTGAGAAGTTACAGGTTATGAATACAAGACATATGCCCTTGATTAAATTACAATACTCATTTATTAACCTTGTCTGAACATACCAGGCAGTGACTTCTGCTTTTACATATGCTAACTACTTCATTTAATTCTCAAACAATGTTGTTATGATTCCCATTATATAGATGCAAAATACAAGACTTAAAACATTTGATGATTTATCTAAGCTTAGCTTGCAAAAATGTGCTGTACCTGGGATTTATAGAAAGGAAGTTTGACTTAAGGGCCCACTTTTTTTTTACATGATGAGATTATCTTGTCCCTGTTGAAGTTTAAGTGAATGCTTTCTAATTTTTTGACCATGAAAGTAAGTATGTCACCAGCATTCATCTTTGAGAATTATTTATGTGACATGGTGATTGGGATGGTTAAGCTTAATTGCCAACTTTGTTGGCTTGGGACCCCCACCAGGGGATTAGTGAAGCACACTGCTGGGTGTGTGTGGGTGGGCCATAGAGGCATGGCCTTATAGGCTATATCTGGTACCTGGATATTTCCTTGCTGGCACTGTTTCTCTGCTCTGCTTCCTGGGCAATGTGAACGAAGCAGATTTGCTGCACTATGTTCCTCTGCCATGATGTTTCTGCTTTGGAGCCAACTGACCATGGACCATACCTTCTGAAACCATGAGCCAAATTAAACCTTTCCTCCTTTATATTGTGGGGGTCTGAAATTTGGTCCCAGCACCAGGAAAGCTGATGAGTATAGTAGTTAAATTTGTTCTCTGAAGCCAGAACTTCTTTCCAACACCAGTTCTACCCCTCAATTCCTGTGAGACATTAGACAAGTTATATAATGCCTCTGAGTAATTCTAAAAAGGTTATGGCATATCAGCACATCCAGTGGTGTCTCCTCTGGGGCCTACGCAGTCCTAGGCACTACAACTCAACAAATGCCCACTCAAGAAACAACAAATTTTAAAGAGAAAAGGATATCAGTAAACCCAAAGCTCTGTTGAGTCTCAAAATATTGTCATCTCATTGATGAGCTTTTGGGTAAGGTCAGTCTATGTATTAGGTACAGAGAAAAAACCCAGTCCAAACACATTTGCAACCTCTGAAGAGGTTTCATTAGGCAGAATTTCCACACATAACTAATTACAACCTCTCAGACGGCCCAGGGGAGCAGACTGCTAACTAGGTCAGGATCTGAGGAGCCAGCCAGCATCCCCCTGGGTGTCATGCTCTTAAGTGCATCCCTTCTGAAGGCTTTTGCAGTATTTCCTGCTTTTGAATTTATAGAAACATTAGCTTGGAATCCAAACAAAACACCTAGTCTTAATAGCTTAGTCAGTAGGTGGTTCACCAACAATTTAAAAAAAAAAACTAGTAAGTTCCCAGAGGAGTAACAGTTGTTGTTCAGAAATAATTTTCCAAATTGCATTTATTTCACAGCAGTGTGAGGTCACAAATTCAAGAGCAATGAGAACTGTATTCTATTAGACAACTTGATCAGAATAGATCTGTCAAGATGACATTCCATCTAAAGAATCAATTCCGATGGGGAAATCATTTAGCTGTACTGTTGTTATTTAGGTTCTTTATTATTACTTTACAATTTATTGGAGTAGAGAAGCTGGGCATAAGTGAGGGTTGGGCACTTCATGGCATGTGCCACTTGATTGAATAGAAATGCATCCTCCTCTGTTTGGGGTTTGCGCTGAATTAATGGTCAAATGAGTGAAAAGTCTTTATTAATTGCTAGATAGATAACTGCTGAGCTCAAAAAGTATGTCCGGGATCGTTTCTAGAGCAGTGTGAATCCCACTTTTTCTCCCCTCTCCTCCTTCTCCACATTTTAGGAAGAGTTTGTATTTGCCAACCTAGGACAAAACTTGTGAGACTCACTAGAGAATGCTGAACCTGTCCAGTCACTTAGGATTACATATTGACATTAAGGTGTGAGAGGATAATACGTTTTCTTGAAGCCACATAGCCACTTTGTGATTTCAGATAGATGGTGCTATCTATCAAAAACAAATGTTTGAACAGCAATTTAACTCCACTTTGAGACTGTTGCCAGTGAACACACATGCACACACACACACACACACACACACACACACACACACCCCTACCTGTTTTCTCTGCAGTGACAGGGAGGAGGTAGGATTCACAGAGGGGTTCCCTGTCTTGACCAGGAGCACAGTGATAAGGTGATATCAGGGTCCCAGTTTATCCCTTTCTTCCTCTCTAAGTTTTCCTCTTTATTGAATAATCATAGCTTATTTTGAGAGAATGTCTACTTATGCTGGGTACTGTGCCTCTTGCCAGAATTTCTTAAAACTCTGAAAGCTGGAAAATGTCTTCAAGCTCATACAGTGGGAAGGACCTGTGGTTCAGAGAGAGAAGCTGCAGGTTGCACAGCAACACTGCTGGCAGTGGCAGGTGACATCTACGACCAGATAGGTTACCTACATTTTAGAAGTCATGTGTCACATAACAGTAACACAAGCCTTACTAGGAAATTCAGTAAGAAGGGGGAAATAACAACTACTCAGGATAGTTGCAGATCTCAGTCTGGTATCCATTATGGCACGCATACTATCAAAAGGTCCTCTTCCTCTAGTCACTTGCAGGCAACCTTTGAACACATCTTGTTTTTGTACCTTAATGAAATATCTTTATCAATACCTCTTTTCTTCCATAGTCCTAGGTCAGTGCCTTTGTTCCTTTGTTCCCAGACAACTGAGACACAGAAGCAAGGTGGCTGTCACAGACTGGCACCAGTGCCATGTGCCATGTGCCAGCATCTTCATACTGAAGATTTCACAGAATCCTTGGAGAAGAAGCTCCTTATTTTTACTTCCTCCAAGCTAATTGAGCTATTAACTAACCCATCCCAAACCTGGTGTTCTTGAGCCTGATCCCTGCTGGAGTAGCACTTCTTCTGTCACCATTGAGCAAGTGGCCCTGGCTCATTCTGCCTCCATTTGGGAAGAACATTGGACTCTCAACTCTCTAAGGAAAGTCAGGAAAGTTGCTACAAACTAATCTGTAGCTACATGGGTGCAAAGCTTTACTTTACTGAATGTTCCCCCGGAGCTGGACTCCCAATAGATGATTTTCTATTAAAAATTAACATTTAAAAGTATTTTCATTTACATAAGCCATACATAAATTTACCTCAGACTGGAGAGGAAAGGGATTACACAATGCCCATGGTGTAAGCTCAAGCGGGAGAGGTTAGACATCTTGTTGGTGGTTCTTTTTCCAGAAGGATTCGATAGATGATTCCTTTTAATACCAAGATTCCCCTATGAATTCAAATTATGATTCAGTTTACACATATTTTTCAGGAACACATCTGTCATGTGTAAATCAAGATGCATTTGAATAATCTACTTGCCATTCTTAGAGACTGTCATTTCTTTTTTTCTGTTATGTCTCTTTATCCTTTCTCTTTCACTGCTTTTGATAGCTCTTCTGCTGTCACAGAGAAATAGAAGGTAAAAAGTCCAGGATGCATATTTCCCAGTACAGAGACCAACTTTCCTAGTAAAATGTGGAGTGTCCAGGGTGACATTTGTAGTAGTGGGAGATCTACACCCCAAATTGCTGTCCTTTTGAGCTACCACTAATTCTATTTCACCCCATGAATTCCTGTTACAATGTGTGTATATTTTGCAGAAACAAAGAAAGCTAATCTTTATTGTTATGTTATAGTCTGTTTTTTCACCAATTACTTGAATATATTATTCTATTTACTCCTTAAAACAAGACTGTGATAGTAGGAGTTGAGGCTCAGATTTTAGGAAACTGAGACTCAGAAAATCTAAACAATTTCTCTCAATCACTAATTTACATTAGGAAGATACTGTGTTCTTCATTGGTAATTAATCTTGGTGAAGTTTTAATTATTTAACTGATGTTTATTTAGTTACTCTTCCATCTCCAGCACTGTGTTGCCCATGGGGACTGTAATAAGGAGCAAAAACTAGAGATAAACTTTAGATAATCGCATATATCATTGAGATTGCAAGGGCACCAGGTGATTGAATAGAGAACTACTTGCAGCTCCCTGTAGTAAGAGAGAAAGAGTGGAGAGGAGGATTTGGACTCAATAGGAATGCCAGAGTGTGTTTCTCCAAATGCAGAGTAGAACAAGTTGGGGTTAATTCAGTTAGGGAAGGTTCCATTCAGAAGGAACAGCTCCTTGGGGCAGAAAGCAGGAAAGAAGGCCAGTGTAGCTGGAGGACAGAGATCATAGAGACGATGCCTAGAGTGCTGGAGGATGCTTAGGAACAAACTTCATTTTATTAAGCCAATAGAAGATACATGTGTGGGTGAGGTTTAGGGAGAATGATGACATAAATATGACAGTGATATATGGAGGCAGAAAAACACAGATTTGAAAGACTCATTTAAGGCAAAACCAACAAGAGTTGATGGGCTGGCATCAGAGAAGAAAAGAGAGATGTTAAGAATAACTCATATTTTGACAGGCCTAACAGAATGGCTACTGGGCTATTCATTGAAATAGAAAGTGCAGAACTAAGACCAGGTTGGGGGAGCTCCTTATGAAATGGATTTCAGTCCCTTGGAATTGTCTTGGAGTTTAAAACTGTCAGAAAAAATGCAGGGACCACAGGTCTGCAGCCCAGAATAAAGCAATGGACTCTTATGGAGGCTGGGACACCATCATCATGGGCAGGATAGTGCCATGGGAAAGAAAGAAGAAATCAAGAGCAGGGGACTGCCTTGGGCAAAGCTGTGGAGATCTTTGGTATTAGTGGCTTGAACTTGACTAAAAGGACGGGAAGGATCAGCCAGAAAGTTAACAGGAGAGATTCTTTAGAAATATAAAAGCTTAAGATAGACTGTTTTAAGAGGAAGAAATTATTCAAAGACCAAAATATTTGGTGGTAAGTCACAATGTAATGAGAGGTGACAGAAATGTTGAGTTTAATAACAAGATCATTGGTGACAGCAATGGAATGTATTTCAGTGAAGTGTAAGACCAGAACTTAAATATGAGCAGGCTAAAGACCGAATAGTTGGGGAAGAAGTAGCTATAGTAAAAACTGACCAAAACTGAATAAGAAATCTGGCACCCAGAGGAGAAAAGACAGAAAAGCATGAGCATGGGAGTAACTTGTGTCGGTGGGATGGTAGTGGTGTTGTGTGTGTGTAATGTGAAGATGATCTTCACCACATAGATGCTGACAGGTTAATGGTAACAACCAGACAAAGAAACAAGTATACAGTTGAGTGTGATAGAGCACATCTGTAATCACAGCATTCTGGGAGGCTGAGGCAGGAAGTCCCCAAGTTCAAGCCCAGCTTGGTCAATTTAGTGACAGTGACACCCTGCCTCAAAGGAAAAAATATAAAAAGGCTGGGTACTTAGCTCAATGGGAAGGTCTTGGGTTTAATCCCTAGTACCACATGTACACATAGCATATATGGTGCTTTGATAAATGGGAGTAGGCTGTGACAACTTCCAGCCCCACTTTGAGTATGTAGAGCCAGAAAACAAGAGGCACAGCATACCCAGATTTCAAACTGGTTTTGTAAAGGATACTTTTTCAGTTTTGACTGAGTTCCCCAACCAATGAAAGCAAAGTACTTTTATATTCCAGAGCCATGTGCTGGACTACTGGCAATAGCTCAAAGCAGTTCACCAAAATAATTTTGCAATTTTATTAACTGCCCACCTCTAGGCTTCAGAAGAGGCTGGCAAAGAAGTAATTGAAAATTAGAGATGGATTGTGGCATCCTTCAGAGAACACTCCTGGTAGTCTTCGAGATGAATTCCCAGGGAGGCGAGGAGGGTACTTCTTTCTTGCCTCAAGATCAGATGGAGAAACTCCAAGGTGGTCTCGCTCAAAGTCTGATTTCAGGGATCCAAATAAGAGCATAGTCCTGGGCTTGCTGAGTGCCCCGTGGCAGAGGAGAGGGTCTGCACTGGAGGCTCACTGCTGTGCTCTCTTCGTGGTCAAAGGTTTTTTTCCTGAGCATGAGGCTTGAACCATGCTAGGTAGGTTAGACATAAGAGTTTTAAAGATCTTGACCGCAGGAGCAGACGAATCATGTAATACCATAAGAATTAAATGTTCAAGAGCATCCTCTGTCCTAAACCAAGATGACTGATTATTTCAAAAAGAGTGGATAAGTGAGGGTGAAAGGTTGATGACAGAGTGGTGAAGGGGGATGGGAAGTGAGGAGTTACCTGCAGTGAATTGGAGGAACCTTTATAGAACTTGGGTAAAAGGAGGTACACGATACCAGGTATAGGTACCAAGAGCTTTTATTTTCAATTTTGTTCAGGAATGCTGGCCTCAGGATGAAACCAGTAAAGCCAAATCTTCTTCCTTCCAGCCTATGCCCTTCTGCATTACATGTTAGTTGTATAAATAAATAGCATCCCTACAAGCACAACAAGGAGTGTTATTGGCAAGCAGATGAATATTTACTTTTTAGAACCAAAAGGCGTTGCGCTCTCTCTCTATAATACACATCAAAAGTATCTTGCCATTATCTCTTCTTTATTTCTCTCAGTATTCAAAATGCTCATCATCTACTCCCACCCCCACACAGATCTCCCCTCCTGCTTAACTACCCAGAACTCTCTTTTAACACAGTTGGAATAAATTCTTGATTCTTTGCCCTGCTCGATGTACTTTTAGGATCAATTCTGGTTTCTCAGTGGGACATTCTGCCTTTCTCACTGATGAGTTAGCTGATTCTGACTTTTTTATCTGTTCAGTGTCTTTGTGGCCCAGTAGTACTCAAGGCAGTGATAGAATTTTGTAGATGATCTGGCAACAAAAGCTTCTGTCCTTAAGGAAGGACAGAAGAGAAGGTCCAGAATATCTCCGTTTTAATATTTTAGCTTTGTTTTGACAGAATCCTGGCAGAGTTGAATTGATGAAGCAGGTCATCAAGGAGTAAGAACTGTGGAACCCTGTATTAGTCAGCTTTCTCGTTGCTGAGACACAATACCTGACACCTATAACTTACAGGGAAAAGGTTGATTTTGGCTCATGTTTTAAGGGCTTTAGGCTATGATTGGCTTCTTCAAGGCAGCTGGTGGGCACTGCATAGCAAAGCTGAGTGGTTCATGGTGTTGGAGGATGGGGTAGGGACCGGATAGATCCCAAGGCCACACTTCCACGACCACCCAAACAAACCCAGAAGTGTGCTCCACCAACTCCCAGGGCTAATCTCAAAGCCAGTCCAAGTTGACACTGCCCTAACTGCCACAGGCCTGAACACAGATGGGGGAAGAATTTCAGAGAGAAGCACTGGGTTCATTGCAGCAGGGTTAGGGGCTGGCAGAGATGGAGAACAAAGAGAAGATTGCTAGTAAACACTCAGTTGTAAGTCTGAATTTTAGGAGAATTTCTTTCATGCATTTGACTCACCCAGCTAAGGAAAGTGGTGAAGACAGTATTTAAATCAAGTTAGAAGAGGCAAGGTTTTACTCTCAAGTTAGAAGAGGCAAGGTATTTCTTTCTTCACTTGCTCATTTGTCCATCCATTAAGTTAGCAAACTGTCACAGAGCATATTCTCAATGCCAGACTCTAGGCACTGGATGCCTAAAAGAAAATAAGATGTATGGAATTACTGCTGTAAAGCTTGGATTGTGGCGAGGGTGGGGTAGTAGGAAACCACTGCACATGAAAACCCCATTTTAAATACTGGTATTGTAAGAAAAATAATAGGCAGTGATGGGAAGAGAGGAGGTGAGATGAAGGAAGAGCAGCTAGGTCAGCCGCAGTGTCAGAGGAGGCCCTCCTGGAGATGATCCTGAGCCCAGGAGTGCCGTAGCAAAGGAGCACCAACAACTGGGATGCTAACATGTACAGACAATTATCAGTGTAATTGGTGCTGGAGCCAGAAGATCCAGAGATTTTTAGGAAAAATAACTAAATTAATTCTTATAACCTCTACTTTCAAAAAGTTACCGATAGACACCTCTAACTACCTTACCAGATTCATTAAAGTATGCTAAGTTACATGTGCTGATTTCTGTTAAGGCAAATGGCTTTGGGTGTTGCTTTAAAGTGCATGCTCCTATCACATGGGACGAAGCAAGGTAAGCTCCTATGGCATACCATAGGAGATGATGTCCCTTAGAGGAAGGGCATGCATGTGAAGAGTGTGAGTCAGTACCTTGTACAGATCACATTCTGACTCTGTTTTTCCTATTTCCTATTCTAGGGTGATTTTCCTCTCTTATTTTTAATTTATCTTGCTCTTTTATATGCAGCCTTGCAGCCCCCCTTTCAGTTTTGCAGGGTAAAAAATTGTATGTATAAATAAATAAATAGCGTGGGCTGGAAACTCAACCATTTTTCTCCTTTGCTGATTCTCTTCTCTGATCTCTGGGCTCTGATGTGGATGCTTGTGTCTATGTTGCTGAATTAAAGTTAAAGGAGCCTGGGTTTCTAAAAGGCTGGCTCTTTTGTAACTTCATGTCCTGGAAGCCGAGCATGAAATTCAGAGGTTGAAGAAGGTGTCCTCAGCAGAAATGGTTCTCACTTTATATGACTTGTTTGAAGTGGAAGATAAGCTATTTTACCCAACACTCGGATGCCTCCAAGAATACTCTTGACCTCAGAATTCCCTGAAAATAGACATGAGGCCATTTTTTAAAAAAAGAAACTAGATTATTAAAGGAAGAAGAGAATGGAAGGTAAAAAAGCATTACAAAATCTCCTCCAAGATAAAACATTGTCTTGTTAATGAGGATGAATACTTTATCGAGAATCCCTTGCCTAAAATATGAAATTGTTTCAGATTTTGCCACTAAATTTAAAAACTACCTTTCTTCCTATTTAAGTGATAGAGAGCTACAGTATCTACATCTATTTTGCACAGAATAAATTAGACTTGCCTTATGCCTGCCATTTCTATTTATTCATGGTTGTAGGAAGGAAGGACTTATAGATGTCTCCTACACACCATCCCATGTTAGGCTGGTGTGGGCAGTATTTATTCAGGCAAAGCTCATCTCTACCTTAACACAGCATGGCATCCTCCTAAGTTCTTCTACCAGACGGCCACCTTTTTTGCTCCAGCAGAACAAGAAATCATGAAGTTGGAGTGCAAAGATATTGATGACAAAATGTGCTCCTGCTGACAATGAACTGGGCACTAGCTATAGGAAAGAAGCTCTGGGAGAGATATCTGGAAGGACAATACAACAGCTCTGTCCTGTCCTTTGAGATCCATCACTTTCACCTTTTAGAGACTATTTTTCTAACAAGGTGGCAAGACTCCAAGATATTCAGCTATAGGGTATCCATGTGTTGAGGTATTGCTATCAGCTGGGATATTGGTTTAAAAGTCTCTCATAGGCAGATATTTCCCGTTCCATGTTACATAGCTGAAGGACATTTGAACAGTGTGCAGACGCCTAGGACTTGGCCACACCAGTGGGAAGATGCAAGAAAGTGTTGGAACACGAGGACAGTGGGGGCCAGCATCATCACAACTTCCTCTGTGTCCAGAATGAAGATGAGTTGTGGGAAAAGAAACTTTCTTTCTTGGTATCTTCCTGAAGATTTCTTTAAAATGCTGCTTACAGCTGCTGTCCTCAGGTCAACTACAAGATGTTCTCTATGTACCCCTGAAATCCACCTTCCCTCTTTCCTTCACTGTCATTTTCTCTTTGTCCCACATGTAAGTACTTTAAAACTGTCTCCAGCTGCCAAGTGCCCTGTAAACTGTGGTGCTACTCTCAGATAAAGAAGGAAAATATATGATTTCTAAGAGTTTAGAGTTGATTTGTCCTTTTCATCTATTCTGACACGATTTAATGTTCCAGAACTTGTAAAGGGAACAGACTTCTTTTTTTGTTGTTAAATTTGTGAATAATTTATCAAGTGACTGAAAAAGCTGCAGCTTTCAATTATTAAAATGCATTTTGGTTTTGAAAGAAGACATTAGAGATATTTGCCTTGGCCCATTGTTATGCCTTTGCACAGCATCGAGAGAGTCCTGCAGATTCAGGAAATGGCAAGGTGATTTTCACTGATTTATAGGGTGACCAAGAAGCACTAAAACACAACACAACACAACAAAACAAAACAAAATAAGAACAGATAAACAATACAGACAACTTTCATTTATTTAAGACAGACTTTTCCTGGAGCAAATAACCTTTGTTGCATCTCCCGAGAAATGACATTTCCTCTCCCTTCTGCTTTGCAGTGACAAGGACAGTAGACGGGTGGCAGGAGAAAGTGAAATAAATGACAAGTAAGGCGTGCTCAGACGGCTTCTCATTTCTTCTCACCTCCATCCATGTCTGCACTGTGGAAGGCATGATTGAGCCCCCTGCATTTGTCACACCTCACACATGGGCACGGCCTCTGATCTCCAAAGCTATTATGCACCCCAGTTAGTGACCCACATAATAAATTTGTACTGGGCAAGGAAAGAAGGAAAAGCTTGGGATGCTCTCCATCTGTCCCGAGGGCACCTGATCTTGCCCATTTGCCTTTATGTAGTGGGTGTGGGACTTGCTATGCTATTCTTAGTGACAGAAAGAGAAGCGAAATGCTATTCTGTCTCCACTCAGTTACACCCTACTTTTCCTTATTCCTTCCTTTTTCTTGTAGCCATCCTTCCCCTTTTTGCCAGTGATTTCCCTTCCATCCACAGGCTAAATTTTCCTCTGCATCTCATGGATCCCACAGGGAATGGGAAGAGACCTTCTATCCTGGCCTTGGAAGCAAGAGATTGGTGTGAGCCTGGATTGGTGTGAGCCTGGCCTCTAGCCTGGTTTTTATTTGCTAAATATAAATCCCTGAGAAAAATTATCTGTGGGGTTAAAAATATATTTTACATGAAGCAACTTGGGCAGAGGACATTGCAAAACTAAGTGAGATAGAAAAGATGGCAGAGATGCTGAGGAGTGAACAGGGAGTCTTGAATAGTAATCCCTCAGCGTGACACTCTTTTTAGTTAGAAAGCATTTCTTATCATAACAGCTCTACTTTTTTTTTTTTTTTTTTGTATCTCAATCTCTTGGGCTGAAAAGGAAAGGAAAAGTGATTACTGCTTAAAATGAAATATTAGCACCCCCATTTTCTGTCACGCATGCTTCTAGGGTTGGTTCCTCCTTCTCATTCACTACTTCAGAAAGGTGACTATGCTGTTCTCATCTCACATAGGTGGCCGGGGAGGGGTTGGGGTCACACACTGGTTGTGTGCTGAGCTCTTGCATCTTTTGTACTTGGCTGGACCTTGTCTTTGGGGTAAATGCAAATGGCCAGTAAAGATGGAGCTGTGCCCAGCTTTCTTATTCTTTGTCCTTCCTTTTTAGAACAAAGAGTTGGAAGCTGAAATAAAAAAGTGAGTCTTAGGACAATAGGATTTTATAACTGAGAAGGGCCTTGGACCTAATTTAATTCAATCCCCTTCTTTTACTGATAAAACAGGGCTCTGAGATATTCAGGGCCATGAACCCATGTCTGCTCACCATGGAGGCACCATGTTCTTTCTGTTATAGCACACTATTGGCATTCTCCAAGCAGGACATGACAGTGTCCTGGGATGCACCTCTAGGAAGTGAGGAAACACAATAAGTTTATTTCTCACAACAGGAAGGGTTTTGCAAAGGACAGAGGCAGAGACACATACTCTGATGACAGTGTGGCATATACAGTTCCCAAGATGCTGCATCTGTATCTACACCTATATCTCCCATTCCATCCATACCTGACTGGGACACTTTCTTAGCACTGTCCCTTTTTGGGTACCTGGTCTTACCTGATGACTTGTCACAACCAGTGGAATGTGACAGAAGTGACACTTCATGATTCTGGGGCTAGGTCAGCTGGCTTGGGACAGTTGCCTGAAGGAGCCACTGGGAAGAAGTCTGGGTACCCAGAGAACACCACGTTGGAGACATTTCCAGAAGGAAATGGTCTTTCTAGCTATCCTGCCGAGGGGCTGGATAAGTCCGGAGGATGCCGTCTTGGCTCCTGCAGACCTGTGGCTTTCTTAGTTCTCAGCTGTTTCTTTTCCCAGTTGATGTCCCAGATATCAAGGAACAGAGGCAAGCCATCTCAGCCCTGTGTAAATTCTTGACTCCTCATTCCCACTATTCAGAGTTAACAACTTTGTTGTTTCTCATGTTCCCTTCAGAAATTTCTTGTGAATACAAAAGTCTGTGTCCATGATAATTTGGTTGATATTTAAATTCATGAGTTTGAGGTGATTTGTTAATGTAGCAACAGATAACTACATTTATTTAAGTTGATGATAAAATTAAAATAAAATTTAATGTTTATGTATGATAAAAGTAATTTTTCAAGTCATATCATTATGGGGCTGGTCATGTGAATTATGGTAATACAATAGAATCATTTGTAGCTCTTACAAGACATGTGGTAGATCTATGTCTATTATGGAAACATATTTAAGGCACCTTGCATGGTGAAAAAAACAGTTGCAGTTTAGTGTGTATATTATAATTGTGTTTGACACTAAATCTATTGGAAGAGAAAGTAGACAAAAACCTTGAAGACATAGGGGTAGGCAGACAGTTCATGAACAAAAACCAAACTGCCCGTGAAATACTTCAAAGAATCAACAACTGGGATCTCATCCTACTGAAAAGTTTCTGCACATCTAAAGAAATTGCCAGCAGAGTAAAAATAAGACCCACAAATTGGGAAAAATTTTTAGCTGACTGTCCCTTGGACAAAGGTCTTCTATCTAGAACATATAAAGAATTAAAAAACATCAGCCCCCCCAAATTCAAAGACCCAATCCAAAAATGGACAGCTAAGATGAACACATACTTCTCAGATAAAGAAATACGAATGTCAAATAAATACATGAGAAAGTGTTCAACATCATTAGTCATTCGAGAAATGTAAATTAAAACATTGAGATTTTATCTCACCCCAATAAGAATGACTAGCATTAAGAAATCAACCAGTAACAAATGCTGGCGATGCTGTGGAGAAATAGGAACCCTTCTCCACTGCTGGTGGGAATGCAGACTGGTGAAACCACTGTGGAAATCAGTTTGAAGATTCCTCAGCAAACTAGTTCTAGAGGTCCCATTCAACCCAGCTATTCTCCTTCTGGGTATTTTTCCAGAAGATCTGAAAATGTCATATCACAGCAATATATGTGCACCCATGTTCATAGCCGTGCAATTTGTAATTGCTAAACTGTGGAAGCAATCCAGTCCACCCACTGAGGATTGGATAAAAAATTATGGTACTTTTATACAAAGGAATATTACTCAGCTATAAAGAAAGATTAATTTGAGGCTTTCATAGGTAAATGGTCACAACTAGAGACCATACTTGTAAGTGAAATAAATCAGACCATGTGCAAGCACTGCATTGTCTCACTAGTGTAAAACCTGAAAGAGTTAATATAAACTTGGAGGTATGATAGACATTGTGAAACAAAAGGAAAATGCTCAAAAGTAAAGGGCAACTGGGATGTGGAAGCACTGCATTGTCTCACTAGTGTAAAACCTGAAAGAGTTAATATAAACTTGGAGGTATGATAGACATTGTGAAACAAAAGGAAAATGCTCAAAAGTAAAGGGCAACTGGGATGTGGAAAAAGGGAAGAGAAAAAAGGGGAAATTATTTAAGTATGCATATACAGAATAGCTACCATAGTTGTACTACTGTCTTCTATTGCTCTACAGAAAGGAGCAGTTAATAATTATTTGTTTGATCAATCTTGTATGTCTCTATTTGTTTTCTTGAGAAACCACTTTGAAGATATCAATAAGTAATACAACAACCATTGTTAATTTCCTACAACTCTGTCTGTAACTCTGTTTTATTTGTATTGTTCTTATGCTATTTTGTAAATGGATGCTTATTTGTTAATATGTTCTCCTTTTATTTCTTCAAATAAAAAATATATAATTGTGTTTGAGTAAAAAGGAAAATGAAGTTGTGTGCTCCTATGTGTGGATGTTTCTGTCTTGTGAGATTTACACATATATGGCAGAAATTTTTGAAAGGGCACATAAGAAACTTAAATTGTTGATTCTGAGGATCCAGGAGAAATTTATTTGTCATGTTACTCCTTCTCTACTGCTTGATATTCTCCCACTGAGTGTGTGCTGTTTTGAAATTAGTGCTTTCAAAAACTTTAAGACAATGAAAATTGCACATACTACCTCCAAAGAGAAAACATTCCTTACTGGAGAAAAACAAGCTGAAATGTGTATATTTTTAACTTTAGCACAAAAACAATAAAATATTTTTAATATTTGAGAAAGCCTTTAAAACTCAAACTAACTTCATCTTCTCTAGAGCTCTGCCATATGCGTCATGTGCAGAACAATATGAAATCTGATGTCATGAGAAACAGATGATATTATTAGGGAATTAATTTTATCTTCTTTCTGTACCTCTTGACCCCCAGCTAGAGCAGTATAAACAGTGTGTTAAACCACAGGCAGAAATTAACTCAGTCACCCAAAGAGAATGTTAATTAGCAATGTGTGGTTTTAGGTTGTCAAACACTTGAGCTCTTTTCTAGTAGATACCATATAGTGTTTTGCAGCCTGATGAAACACAAGCCTTACCAGCTCCTCATATTTAAGACATCTCTTTCAGGTGGCATCCACCATGATGCGCTGCAGATAATGTCACAGTCCATTTAGGAGGTGACTGTATGCCGTGGCTGTCACCGAGATCCATGGCACCTGGTGGTAGGGTGCACTGTGGCTCATTGGTAACTTAATTTATATGTTGGAAGGGGGAGGTGGGGAAGTGGCTGCATATGATGCTGACTTCTGCAATGATGAATGTCACAGCAAGATTTGCAGAGCTTGGATGAGGCTTTTGCACCCTTTCACCAGTGCCCAGTCAGGTCTGGCTTTACAGGACTAAATCTTTGTCCCTTTGGAAGCAGTTTGAGATCTAGTTGTTTCTTTTTTTTTTTTTTTTTTTTTACTTTGTGCACTATGGATCCGAGCACCCATTTCCCAGTTATATAGCACCTCTAGATTTAGCCACCTGTATATTTCAGTAGAGTAGCTGTTTGTCACATTCCAAGTTACTGTAGGAATGATACAGTTTATGGCAAGTATCGTTGACTCTAGTTGCTACTATCATTGGAGGCCTGCACACATCTCTATGAATCTCTCTGAATGTGTTTGTTGCCACCAACAGTTTTTATCTGAACAAACCAAAACCTTGTGATATCTTCTTTTTAAACTACAGTGAACTGTAACCAAGATACATCTTCACAGAATTCCCACTCTGCATGTTTTCTCATAAATTGTATTTTATTTTCCAAGATCTAGTCAAATAAAGAAACACCAGGCAGTCTTTCTTCCCCCTGGCATTTGACTCCTTGAATTATTTTCTTTATTTCTTTGACAAGTTCAGTGTAAGGCAGCCAATGTCTAACAACCATAGGAAATCACATTGTTTTCTGGGACTTCTCTGAGACAATCAGAGAATTATTATTGCCTGCTCCCCCCGCCCCCCCTCTGCCTCCCCTGATGTGGAGTCCTTCACCTCACTGCCTTTCAGGATGGGTCTGCTTTGCCTAGTTAATGAGCTCTTTCCTTCCCCTTCTCCAGAGGGTGGGCACATCCCAAAGGACAGCCATTAGCCTTCTATTACATATTTTCTCTTATATGGTGATTTCATTCATTGCCTAGTATGTGAATTTCTCCCAAATGAATAACCCTAGGATTAATCTCTTTTTATAACTTTACTTCTATGATTATATAAGTTTAAGATGCCTTCCAGGTCTATAAATCTATGATCCTATTATGTATAACTGCTCACTGGATATTTCCTGTTGGGCATTGCACTATCATCTCAGACTCACCATGTGTAAGTCCGAACACGTTATGTTGCTCATCAGAACATGCACGGCATACTGAAAGGAGTGGAGGAAGGACCTGGAATATGGTAGGTCAAGGATTCAGTTTTCTTTCTCCTCTGTGTGATCGGCTAATTGGTAAAACCTTCTTAATTCAAAGTTTTTCCAATTGCAAGAATGATTTTTTTTAATATAAAGGTTTAAAATGAAAGACAGAATATAAAATTTAGAGTAAATACTAAAAATACAGTTGGCACATAACAAAAGGCCTAATCCCACTCCCCTCTCTTTCTCTTTCATCTGAATTTTCCTTTTTTTGTCATGTTACTATTTATTTTGATTCAAAACTTTAACAACATTGCTGCATATTACCCCAACTACATCAAACCATGTTTGATAAGACTCCTTTAAAATGCCATTTTTGTTTTCATTTGAGGACAGAGCCTCTTTATTTTCATTCCCATGGCATCAGCCTCCTGAGAGCTTCATTCTTTCCCACTGGCAACATGGCACCTGCTCCCTCATAGTCATTGTCTTAGTTGCTTTCTCTGCAGGACTAATTTATCTTACGCCCTCTCTCCAGTATCTTTGTCTGTCTGTGCTTTCCACAAAGAAAGACTAAATATGTGTGCCCAGCACAGTGTCTGACTTGAAATAATTATTTAATATGATTTCTTTCCCCACTGCATTTTCAAAACATATATTTAAATTGTCTCTGTTGGGGCTGGGGATTTAGCTCAGCGGCAAAAAGCACCTTCCTGGCAAGCGCAAGGTCATAAGTTTGGTTCCCGGTACCGGAGAAAAACCAAAAAATAAATAAATAAATAAATAAATAAATAAATAAATAAATAAAAATTAAAAAAAAAAATGGTCTCTGTTATGTATAAAATGTTTTCCTTAGGTAACTTTGTTCAGTTTGGCAGCAGCCTTTACATGGCTTCTGTTAAAATATTCTATTCATTTCTTGCACATGGCACATGCAATCCATTGTCATGCCTCTGTTTGTGCAGGCTGTTCCTTCTAGGGGGGCCCTTGCCCTCAAAATCTGACTGTCCTGGAATTCACAGCTGAATCTCACCTTTGCTGTGAACTCTTGCTCAACCATCACAGATGAAATGCCTTTCTCTTTCTTCCCATAAACGTTTTATATATGTTTATATCACTGGGCACTCAAGTTCATAGATGCAAGTGATTTTGTATGCATCTCTCCCAGTGTCTGAAATGTCTTTTCACATTTCTCTCTCTAGTGAATTTTTGCTCTTCCTGTCTGAGCCAGACAAAACATCTCCTGCTCTTGGAAGCCTCTTGTAGCCCATTCAACCATTTTTCTACTCCTTCTCAAGCAAATCTAAGCTTTGGATATTATGTGCATGCATCACGTTTTTCACTTACTTCTCTTATGGTTGATTATTATATTGTAGTCACATTCTTAGCCAGTTTCCCATGTGGCTTCCTAGCATGCGGGGTCTGTATTTCTTGTTCCTCTTCATACTCTCAACTCCAGTGGACTTCCTAATACATAGCAAGTATTCCATAGGTAGCCATCAAATGAGGGAAACAGTGGGAAGAAGGGAGATGTGCAGGATGGAAATGGACATGTTAATGGGCGTGCAGATGGAAGTACCAAGCATGTTTGCAGGAGGATGTGGAGATCTCCTACAATAAAAACACCTGGGAAAAATATAAAGGACCGTGAGCTAAGAAAGCATTCCCCTGGCGACCAGTCACCATTCTCTGTGGCACCTGTCACTGTTCACACTCTTCCCATCTGCAGACCTTTAAATTCCAATACTGACAGGAACTTGCATGTTGCACAAAGCTGGTGCACTAGATTCGGTTTTGTACTACTTTTTGTATTGTTCAACAATCCTGTATATTATGAAATATGTGTAAGATGAGTTCTTGCTTTTTTCTGACCAAGTTGACATTTTCAATTTACTTCTTAGATTAAGAAATCTACAATGCAGATTCCAGATGTCATTGGTCATTTGTTTCTCTTGCTCTTTCTCCCGCCACAGTTAGGGATTTTCCTTGAAATCACAGCCTAAACACCAAGTGACTTTGGTCCTTGAAGGAGGAAGAAGTTGGGGTAAGTCTTCCTAGCACCTAACCACAGGGCTAGAATGTAATGGCACTGAAACGTACTAATTTATCTTATTTTACATAATTAGAGTTAGGGGCTATTGAACACAGAATGCAAATGTATGCTAAATATGCAAATCAGCCACATTTCCCAGATTTGGAGAAGGGGGAAATGTGGTAGCCTTATGTTAGATGGTTCTCTCTTATCTGTGAACACAACTTTTCAGCACTACAAATGCGAGCTACTGCACAGTCACAGTTGGGGCTGCTAATTTAAAATCCAGTTTAGGCTGATTTGAAAAGACAACAACAGTTTTGCAATCACTGATGTACCCTTTATGATAGAGCTGGTTGTGCCATTTCTTCTTTTCTGAAGATAGCCTTTTTTTTCATATTTTCAATTTGGTATCTTGCCCAGTTTTTTTGTACAAGGCTCAGGCCTAAAACTGTAGAGTATGCATTATCAGGAGTGCCCTAGCCTGATCACAGTACTACAGAGGTCACCCTTGCCAAAGCTCTGTCCAGCTGCACGGGAGGCAGGCCACATATCCTCCAGCTGTTGCCTCCTCTGGGACTTCATGGCTTCTTTCTCAGGGAAGCTCATCAATGATCAAGCAAGATGTAGGCATGCAGGTATCCAGTGCTGGCTATTTTCCCCATGGTGAGGCCGCCAAGGTGGGCACTCTTGCTCCACAGCTCATGCCTGGCCACCGGAAGTATGCTGGTTGACTTCCTTTCCCACTCCCAGGGTCCTGCTTCCTTCCTCTGCCCTTCCCACAAACGGATCTCTAAAAACACCTGGAACCCAGGTGCCAAGTCAGTATCTATTCCAGAAACCAAGCCAGTGACACAGACTTTCACTCTCTTATCCATTTCCCTCCCATTTTAGAATTTTCTCCAGTGCCAATGTCTCATCGTCCCCCAACTGTAAGTAGGTCAAGTAAATAACTTCCCAGGGCTTCATCCAAAGCAAAGTGTAAATGGTGGCATTTATAGTTACCACTTCAGCTGGCAAGGACAACTTGTCTGAGCCCTTTTCAAAGTGTGTCACTGTCAAAAGTCTGGACTTCTAGCACCAATATTTTTAGTCTTCTGTTCCATTCTGCTACTGTTCTGACCCAAAGAAACAAGAAACTGGAATGGGTGGTGAGAACAGAGGGGTGACTTGAAGTGAAAACAATATTAAACTCCATTTCAGAGGTAGGGGAGCAGACTTTGGTAGGAGATCAGTTTCAAATTGCTATCTGGACTTCGTCAAGGAAATTATGTACAATTACTTGAAATTGGTATGCAATGTTATTATAAGCAGTAGAATAATATGACCATTCTGCCAGTAATTTGGTTAGTAATTTGGTAGTAATCTCTAGTAATTACTGTAAATGCTAACCAGTTCATTTCCCAAATCACATTTCCTTTTGGGTGTTCACTTTATTTTGTACATTTTAATTGACTTTTCTGTAAAATGTGCTAACAATGTTTTACATTCCAGGGCCTTACCTAGGGCTGAGAGGGGAAAAGGCAAGCCTGTCTTCCGAGCTCTGTTCTGAGCATCTGTACAGTGGCTGCTTAATTCAAATTAATGCCCGTATGTCTCTGCTATTGTCGTAATAACTTAGAGTTATTTTGGAGGGAACATTCAATGTCTTTGTGATATTATAATGAAGAAAACAAGATACCAAGTTAATCGAAAAATAAAGCCCACTAGGTTTGCAGCCCAGAAGAGATACACATAGGCACAGACATATTTAGATAACAAATGTTTTAATGCTAGGTAGGAGTAGTCCAGAGAAAGCCTGTATGTGGTTTATGTGGTGAATATATGTGAACAAGCAGATTTTAATCATTTAATTTCTTGTTCTTAGTGACTTTACAAATGAATTAGAAAAAACCCAAGGAGCTAGAAGAGAGAAGTTGAGAGATGATAAACAAATGAAGGGCTATGTTGAAAATCAGAGTAAGGATTTGAAAGTAAAGGCAGAAAGGACCAGTGGACTGTGCTTAGCGGCCATGACGGAGCACAGCTGGCTCACACTGTGCAAGCTGGGGAGGGCCCTTTCTGCAGGCAAGAAAGCATGACTAGGTATCTTCAAGTCTCACATTTTCTTTTCTGAAACAGAGTTAAAAATGCATTAAAGGCCCATGTTATCATAAAGAGATTTGATGGTGCAACGTATGTTTATTTGTGTTTGTTTTCCCACAACGGGCTATGCATGATATAGGTTCTTAGAGTATATCTTTCTCTAATTACAAATATAGTTAGATGAAGAAGCTATTCATTGCTCCTGTACTGGTCTTGGAGTTCATTTGTCGTGCTTGTTTTGAAGCTAGCTGTTACCTAGGAGTTGCTTTATGGCTCCCTGGTACAAGAGTTTTAATAGCTGTTCTGTGTAACTTCACACCAGAGTTTGTGATTCTCACCCATCGTATTTTTATCATAAATGTGTCACTCTGGGAGAAACTTACTTTCCCACTACCTTTCCCATTTTAATTCTTGCAAAATATAATTTGGTTCACTGGCTGCTACTAATAACTTGCAAAATCTGACTTCTATTTTAAATCTTAGGTTCTAATAACACCTCATCGTGTTTCTGAAATGTACAGAAGCACTAATGACTCTTTGCCTTCCTTTAACATGCTGGTTTCTCAAACTGTGAGGTACAGAAAGTCAGTGTAGCCTTTAGCACAGGCTTTCACCCACCCTGTGCCTCAGTGGATTTTGTCTCATCCAGGGCTTTGTAGTATTGGCTACACCCTTTCCAAACTTCCACTACCAGTATTTTGTGTATCATTGGTACATATAAGCACACACATACACACGTACCAGACACAAGCAACATTCTGTGTCTTTCTTAACTAGATACCAAGCGTGATGTTTTTCATATCAGAGGTACTCCATTTCCATTCTGCACTGCTGTAGACTTTTGACCTCAAGGGTAATAACTCAGATACATTAATTTTGCTTATACAAGCATTTTATTGTAAAGCCATATGAAGAGGTTTTGTTGGAAAATGTTATTCCGATACCTTTTGTTACCTATATTTGGCAATAATTTCAGCTTAATGCATAGGCCCCTTAATTCACCTCTGAGACTTTGAGGAGTTCACTTTTTGCTTTTTTTTTTTTTTTTTCCTCCGATACCGGGAACGAAACTCATGACCTTGCGCTTGCCAGGCAGGCGCTTTTGCCGCTGAGCTAAATCCCCAGCCCCGAGGAGTTCACTTTTTAATCAGAGTACACAAAGTGGAATGTGAAACCCTTGATACACATACCACTGAAATCTGAGTGCAATGTATGCTATACTTGTCATAATATCAGTAGTGGGTACTTGTACCTTCCAGGTCTGAAGAATCATGGCATTGTTATGCAGCTGTGGAAGGCATCTGTCTTCTCCCTCTTTTTCTTTCCATCTAGATAGATCATTGATATATATATTTATTCATATTCTATCTATATCTACCTAGAGAGAACTATTAGTTTTATTTTTCTATATGTATTTCTCTGTTAAGCATGTATATATTATGTATATATACATGTTTTTATATACATATAAGCAGGTATATATTTTTCCAGGGAGAGAGGATCTGCACTGGATGAGAGGGAGACCCAGGAAAGCCAGTGATGTAAGTTTAAATCCAGTCTGAAGGCAGAGACCATGTGATAGCTTGAGGACAGCTGGGCAGAGAGAACAAATTCTGCCTTCCCCAGCTTTGGTTCTATTCAGGCCTTCATGGATGTGATGAGGCCCACTCACATTAGCGAGTACAAGATGCTTTACTCAGTCTACTGGTGCAAAAGTTAACCTCATCCCACAAGGCCCTCACAAAGTGATGCCCAAGTAAATGTCCATACAACCTGTATCCTGTCTAACTGGCATATAAAATTAACGGTTGCAGCCACCATTGGAAAATGACCTCCAGTCAATGAAAAACATTTTACTCAAATTTTGCTTAAATTAATGTGAGTCATATGTGGGACTAAGAATAGAAAAGTGAGATGTAAACAATTGCAAATAGAAGCTCCTGTGATCAAAAAGCTACATACACATCGTAATCTGCATTGCCTCAGTGCGTAGGGCTGAAGTCTTTTATCTGCTTTAGGAAAAGCTCTTGGCACAACCCTCAGATTGAGACTGGATAAGCAGTGAGTGTGGGAGAGGGCAGAGCCTCGGCAAGGATTCTGGCAGATTGGCCTTGGATGCAGTGAGGCATGCAGGTCACAACCTTCATCTAACCAGCTTCATAGGGACCGTTACTTGCAACTGTGTGATACCCAGAGGGCTTTGCAATCTATAGGCCCTTGCCGCTAATCTCACATCACATCTACTAAGACACAGTACAGGTTCATAAAGTAAGCAGTACAATGCTTGCTGCCCTTTTCTACAAATAAAGAATGAAGCACTGAGAAGTCAGGTGAACTCTGGAGGTTAACACAGGTAATTGGTAGCAAGCTGGGGTCTCTACTGCTACGTGCTGCCTGCTAAGTTCATTACTTGATACCTTGATTTAATTCTTTATAATCTTAGGGTCTCACATTTTCTTTTACCCTCATACAAGTGAAGATTGCTCTGCCATTTAAGAAAAGCACGTCTTCAGTGGGGCTCTCTGTTCTCAGATTTTTTTTCCCTTTTGCTGGCCAGCTTAGTTCCCTTCAGTGACTGCCATCAAAAATGCTGACCATGAATTTTAGAACTAAAGGGTTCAAACCTGTGCAGGTTGAAAAGATGGACCTCGCATTTCGTGCATCCGTCTCTGCAGAAGGTGGCTGCTGCTTCCCATTTTGTGGGATGTATATCATTTTTAAAAGGCTGCCGCTGCCTCCTGGTTGCTGAGGACTGATTTGGTGGATGAACTAGCTTTGCCTCAGTGTGCTCAGCAGAGAATTGTGAGGCAGAGCTTTTGCTTCTCTCCTATTCTGAGCACAACCACTGCCAGCCTGTTTCCTTCTTTGGAATTGCTCCCTAGGGGAAATTAAGCACTAGTTACTTTTGTTTCCCCTTCTTATGGTCTGTGGTTACCCATCCCTCCCTATCTCTACCTGTCTTGAAAAGCGAAAACCACATCCTTTTCCCCTAAACTCCCGATTGATGGTAAACAGGGTCTCATTTCCTGTAGCAGTGGTGTTCTTGTTCCTTGGAAAGCACCAGGCATATCTATTCTTTCTTTTAATCTTCAATCTCCACATTCCACTCTGGGCAGGATGAGATAAAACTGGGGTACTAGCTCACTGTTGTCCTTTCCAAGTACCCTACTGTTGGCACATTTATATTAGATATTGATTTCTGTTTAATAGAATAACCCAGGAAAAATCACACTCTTCACTGGCGTTCAAAGGATAAACCATAAAAGCCATTAAGAAGAACTGTACACATGAGGATGATTAATGGAACTTGAGATACAGTCCACTGACTATTTCCAGATAATGTCTTTGAGAGATTCCATTGCTTCTGGCTGCAGTTCAGAGCTATTTATTTGCAAGGTGAAATTCTGAGTAATGACGTTTCCCATGCAGCCTGACTGGCAGTCTTAAAGAGACAGAGTGGGATGGCCCTGAACTTAGATCTTAAAGGGTTTGCCCTGAGAAATCGCTAGGATAGTTCAGAGGTTGTACTTTGAAAGACAACATGTCTCCTGTCAGAACACCCCACCCTCTGTGGGCCTTCATTCTCCTCTCCAAGAGGACCTGCTGGTCTTAAGATTTATAGGGAAGAAGTGATCATCAAGAACTATCGATTCCCGATTTCTGGAGTGTGAATTTTTTCTTCCTTGCATTGGACATATTTTGGACTGGAGAGTAGTGAGAATCCTTAAAACCATACTGTACCAGGACTTGCACGTACTGTGGTTTGCATTTTGTTTTGAATTTGATAGAATCTTATGCAAAGTACTTCAAACTCTGTCATTTTTCAAATCGTATTTGTTGCAATAATTTAGTTTATATTCTTGAGTCCAAATTCTTGTCAAATTCTAAATGTTTATTCACCCCTGGGTGGCAATAATGTGATGCAGATATCTATAGGATTTGGGGTATTGACAGTTTACTGCATATCTTCCAGTACAAAGATTAGCAGGATCCCAGACTGATGATACCAGTCACAACAGTCTATGCCCAAAAGGAAAACATCAATAATATTAATTACACAGTCGGATGGATGGATGGATGGATGCATGGATGAACAAATAGGTATTATTTTTTGAGCACTTGTCATATATGTCAGTGATTTACCTAAAAATTTTAGGTTTAATTTTAGTTCCATTGTGCAGAAGAGAAAACTGGGGCTCAGAAGTGACTTGCTCAAGATGGAGGGAAGGATGAAATGCAAGACTATTAAACTTTTCAGTGTAGCAAAGGGAAAAACGCACTCAACAATTCATAGCTCCTTAGTGTAGCATGAGTAAATTCAATTTCCCACTTTCCATGAGCAGATAATAATTCATTTTTTGCAAAAATAGAAAGCTTCAGGGATTTCAAAGTATGTATCCTCTTTTCTTTGGGTATATTCAAATATAATAGTTGGCATGATTACAAGGTCATGTTGATTATATTCCAGACAATATCAAGGTTCCAGTAGGATCTGAGACCAGGCCTTAAATATTTACTTGGGCTATTATTAATCTTATATCATTTCTGAAAGTAAGAAAAAGGGAGGTAGGTTCTGTGATGATTAATAAAGGCCTTTGCAGTTGCATTTTTTTATAAGTCTCACCTTTGGTTAATACTTGACCCGCTATCCAGCAAGTATCTGTAGCTTCTCACCCTCTTCTGCTCTCCAGAGCTCCATTAACACCAGGATCCTCCCCTGAAAACAGATTGTCAAAGCAGTTTTTCCATTTATCCACTTAAGGCTTCATTTGTAAGGCTTCTTGCAGTCCCATGTTACCTAACCAAGGTCCATCTCTGGATGGCTTTACCTGTCTGCTTTGATCAAGGGTGACAACTTTGTTTCCTCCTGAGATGCAGAGGCAAGAGTAGGGAGAGATGATTTCCTAAAAATGTCTGACAGTCCTTCTGTGAATATTCCCAGAGTCTGAGGTGAGAGTACATCTTTCAAAGAAAATAGTTTGTTCAGTAGGAAAATAAAAACAATAGTTCAGAGAAAGAAAGAAAGAAAAGATTATTTCTTAATTATCCCTTTGGATCATTTTGGTGGTTATTTTCTCTCAACACTGCTACAGGTTTCTTCAAAGTAATCAGTAATGCCATTTTGACAGCCAGAATCCAGATAGATTTTCTATCAGCTGAGCCAGGCTCTGATAGTTTATCACTGAAAATAATAATGATGATAATAATAATAGTGAAAATACCCACACTGACTATGATTGACAAAATGTCACGGGGCAAAAAGAATGATTGAATTGATTGAAGTCATTAAATATAGATAGAAACACAGGAGGGGCAGCCTATACCTTGATAGGACAGATCCCTCTTTTTAATGGAGAATAACAGGAAATTTAACCCTGGGCTGGTGTGAAAGCAGGTGTCTGATCCTATGTGACAGGATAATTAGTTATTTCTTCAGCTACCAATTTTTAAAGCACCACAGGGCCAAAGAAGAAAGGTAAATTTGTTATATCTGAGCAGTATTTTGATTTTACACAAATACACATAGCTAAATTACTGATGCTGTTATTACATTTTAATACCTCTAACCCTTTATTCCTTTACTTTCTTGTCTTTATCCTTTTAATTTCTTGTATTTTTATTTGCTTTCATCAGTCTTCATCTCTTTCCACATTTTCTTTGTTACCTTTCAGTGACTTTTTAAAAAGAATGAATATATTACCCTCCCTTTTTCTCCCTACAACTATTCAATCTACTCTCCAGATTAATTCTTAGTATTTCTTCTTAGTTCAGTTTGCATTATTTCCTTCAAACTGTCTTTACTGGATAGGGCTGCAGTAAAGAGTAAGAGACACTGGGGCTATGTCTGCAGGTCTCTTAGACTTCAAAACTAATATGGCTTACTTGGAGAAAAGTGCATCACCATACCTGGTTCTAGACTCATCCTCAAAAATATTCAAATCTACCAGGGTGTTAAGGTTGTGTCTGGATGCCCTCCCAAAGCCTCATGCAGTCATGGAGGGGGTGCTTTTTGGAGGTGGCCCAATCTAGAGTTTGTGGCTGGTTCATTGTCTAGTGATGGGCTTGGGGGTGTGAGTACTATACCCATCCTAGGTATAGGATGGGTACATTATAAGAGAGGGGATGCATACATTATAAGAGAGGGGAAGAGACTTGTTCCCCACCCCTTTTGCTCTTGTGGCTTTTGCTGTTTTCCTTCTGTCATGAATGGTTGCCCCTTTGCCATGTCATCCTGCCTGGGAGCCAGCTGGTTATGGACTGAAATCTCCACAAGCTTGAGCTAAATAAACCTTTCTTCCCTTACTTTGGGTTTCAGGTATTTTGTCTCAGCAAGGAGAGAAAAGTAACTAATGCACAGGGTGATTCATTTTAATTTGAATGTACAGAAACATTAATGTGAGAAGGAACAATAAGCAGATTTACAAAGTGGTTAAAATGGAATTTTCATGAAATCTAAATTTACCCCCGTTATAAAATGATTATGGACTCCATCCATGCGTGGAGTGACTACTCCTGGGGTGAAAGATGAGCCTCTCTTTGGGACAGTACAAGAACTCCAGCCTGAAGCGTGGCCTCAGCTTTCACAAGACAAGAGACAGAAGTTTGTGACATGGCTCCATTCACTCTGTAGGCTTTGATTTTGAGGCTCTCAGCAGAGCTTGGGTTTCCTTGCAAGATGTTGTGTATGTCCTCATTGCTTCTGTCTTTATGGCCCCTGGATTTCCCAGATAAAGAGCTCTTACTAGAACAGAGAAGTTTCCACTCTACAACCTAACTAATGATACTGCATGGATACCAGTGAGCAAAATGGTTTGGCAAAAGAAGAAATCAAGTCATCGGGATGGTAGCAAAATCAGGAATGTAAAGTGCTCTTCATAGGTGCTTTACTTTCTCATTCATCATGTACAGATGTAAATTCAACATCTAAAGAGAATAGCTGAGAGTTTTCTGAAGTCAGATACACTATCTTTTGCATCTGGCTAGTAGCAGATTTACATTTCTTCCTATAAATTGGGGATGAACACAGTGCCAACCTTGAGGGTTGGCTATGGGGCTGAAGGATAAAAATGCAAATCTGTTCCCTGGGCCCTCCTACAAGGAGTTCTTGCTGTCACTTGTACATTCCCTAGGTGGGGAGAGTCTATCGGATAACATGCACATGGCAACCTGCTAGACTTGTGATGAACAGAATAGTTAAGAAAAAAACAACTCCTGTCTTAAGATGCTTTTAAAGTTCCATTTTATTCTTTCAAATATTTTTGAAGATGAAGAGCATGTTTCCTATTTTTTCATCTTTTAACCAATAATTTGTAAGTACTAGCTACAAACCATACATACCAGGCAATGTTTTAGGAGTTCAAAAATACAGAGAAAACAACCCCAGGAAATTTGTGCCACTGAAGGAAACAGATAAATAATTTAAAATGACATCACATGTTGGAAAGTAATTACTGCTAAGGAGGAAAGTTTTCAAGGGTGGGCAAAGAAGTTCTAGAAAGATGAGAGGATGTTTTGGAGTGGATGAAAGGAGTTTGGAAAACCTGAGAGCTGAACTGGTCCATTGGTGAAGCAGGTTTTACTTAACAATAGGTAGAAAGCAGAGCAAAGACACACATACTCCGATGAGAAGCTCATGATGTTGGATGGTGATTACTCCTCTGAGATTTTCTGCAGAGGTGAAAGCAGCATGCATCTATTCACCCAGGAGATGTTTGCCGGGTCCCAGAGCCTAGCCCAGCACTGTTGGAGGACAGGAATGCAGGGAAGATGCCTGGGTTTCAGGTGCCTTCTCCCACAAAGGAAGGTGTACAGTAAGCAATGAACTAAACAAATAAGTAAATCAGAGTTTTTAAAATTAAATTATTTTTAATTGACAAATATAAATTATGCATATTTATGTTGCACAATGTGTTTTCTGGAAATATATATATATTTTATATATATATATATATATATATATATATATACATATACACTTTGTTGAATGGCTAAATCAAGTTACTTCCCAAAGGCATTGTCTCAGCTACCATTTTTTGTAGTGAGAACACTTAATGTCTATTCTCAGCAGTTTTCAGGAATACAGTACATTGCTATCAGCCATAGTCACCATGTTGTACAGCAGATTTCTTGGGCTTATTTCCTGTCAAACTGAAATGTATTCTTTAGCCAATATCTCCCCAATGACTCCCGCCCCTCCAGTTCCTAGTAACTACTCCTCAACTCTCTGCTTCTAAGGGTTCAACTGTTTTTAGGTTCTACATATAAGTGAGCTCATGTACCGCTTGCCTTCTGTGCCGGGCCTATTTTACGTAGTGTCACATACCTCAGGCTTGCCCATTTTGTCCCACATGACACAGTTTCCTCCTTTGATGGTTGAATAGTATGCCACTGTGTGTATGTACCACATTTTCTTTATCCATTCAGCCACTGATTGATACACAGGTTATTTCTACCTCTTAGTTATTATAAATAAGGCTGCTATGAATATAAAAGGTAAGTATTCTTCAATGTACTGATATTACTTTTTGAATAAACACTCAGTAGTAAGATTGCTAGATCATAGTATAGCTCTACATGTAATTCTGAGGTGCCGCCATACTGTTTTCCATAATGATTGTCCTAATTTCTGTTCCTACAATGTATATGAGTTCCCTCTTCTCTCTGTTCTGGTCAGCCCTTATTATCTTTTGTCTTTGATAGCAGCCATTCTGACATGTGAGTAAATAATATAGTATTTATTGTCTTCATTTTATTGACGCTTAGTAATACAGCATTATTGAGGCTGTAATTGCATCTTTCTTGGAAAGAGCATGTATAGTTTTGGGATCAGACTGGCTCTTTGGATTTGTTAATCCTCTGTCCTTGAGCAAGTTACTGAAATTCTCCCAATGTCAGCTTTCTAATCTTTAAAATGGAATTAATATCTATTGTATGTAGTTGCTGAAATAATATCATGTGGTTAAAGAGTTGAATGTGTATAGATAGCATCAAAGCTTATAGGAGAGAGATTATAAATGTTCCTTCTTATCCTAATCAATGTACAATGCAGTAATAATTGTGATTTGTACACGGATTTAAATTCATGATGTTTGATTGTTTTTCCTCCAACATGTATCATTATGTTTGTCACACTTAGCAAATGAGCAGAAGAAGCATGGTAAGTACATCTGTTTTTGAACTTGCCTGGGCAGCCTGGCATGTGTCACATCTGGAAGATCAGCTTACCCCTATTTAAAATATGCGTGAGACCCAGCAAGAGATACATACAATCAGCTGAACAGCTCCCTCCTTTCGGAATTCAGTTTAGGAAACCGTCCAGATAGTAAGATGGTTAACAATATGAGCCAGTAGGCTGTGGAGTCTAGAGGATGCTGGGGAATTCCTTGTCTTGCTCATTATGTATATGTGCTACCGAAGCGAGCACGTCTTGCTCATTATGGAGGCAAGGTGACCAAACTCAAACTGCCAAGTTGTGTTTAGAGAAGAAAGACCCCTGCCCTGCTACTCTCTTTTCCTCACTCCTCAGTCATTCCTGGCAAGTTATGGGTATTTCTCCAGATGCACACATGTATTCATACAGTACAGTACTCTTATCCTCTTTGAAGATGATTGTGTGCTTCTTTCACTTATATTGTTTTGCACCCCAAAAGCTCCATCCACCCTCTGTTTCTCTTCTCATAACAGTTAGATACAGGGGAGGCAGAATGTCCTCTCTCTGATTCTGCAATGTCCCCTGGATGACCCTCAGCATGCCTTCACTTCTCTGGGGCAGGCCCTGGGACTGCCTTCATGTCATGGCAGGTGGACTCTTGAAGGAGGAAAACATTATTAGATACCCTTTCTCCTTGTTATGGCAAACCCCATGGAGTGGGCTGGGAGGGATGGGGGCCCTCTTATGCTTCAGTTTCTACTCTCAGCTCCTCCTCTTAACTCCAACTCTCTCTTCCTCCTGACTCCTTCCTCATCAGCTTGTTCTTACCAGTAGCATCATCATCCAGGCCCCTAGACGTGATATATCCTAGGGTCAGTGTTGTGGTTTGTGTCTAGATGTCACAAGGCATGCTGAGGGTTATCCAAGGGACATTGCAGAAGCAGAGAGGAAACTTCTGCCTCCCCTGTATGTAACTGTTATGAGAAGAGAAACAAAGGGTGGATGGAGCTTTTGGGGTGCAAAACAGTATAAGCTGTCTTCTGCTGCCCTGAATGGTTGCCTTTCTGCCATGTGCCACCTGGCTTTGGAGGCAGCTGATTATGAACTGAAACCTCCAAAAACTGTGAGCTAAATAAACCTTTTCCCATTTAACTTTAGGTGTTGGGTATTTTATCATAGGAATGAGAAAAGTAATTAAGACAACTCAACCATATCATCTACTTTCTCATCTTTAGGTTTCCAAGCCAGCCCCAGAGCCTGAGAGAAGCAGTAGCCTTCTCTAGCAGGAAGTCACCAAAAGTTTTTTCACACAGACCAGAACAAAACCTCAGGCTGAGCCAGGCATGGTGGCACATGTCTGTAATCCCAGCACTCAGGAGGCTGAGGCAGGAGGATTGTTGTGAGTTCCAGACTAGCCTAGGCTACAAAGTGAGCTCAAGGCCAGCCTGAACAGCAAAGTGAGACTGTCTCAAAAAGACAAAAAATCCAAACAACAACAAAACAACAACAACAAAAACCAACCCAAAAAACCCTTAAGCTGGGTTTCTTGCATCTCTCAGATTGCTTTTTCTTCAACATTCAAGACAATGAAGAAAAGTGACCAAGAGACGGGTGGTGAGTAGGGGAAGGGAGCATAAAAAAAATCTATTAACATGTAATATACATGTAGCAACCATCCATGATGAGCGTGATCTTATGTACTGCAAACATATGCTAATAAAAAGAAAAAGGAAAAAAAAAGCAGGGAAGGGAGAAATCAAAGTTTGTTTCCCTTATTTAGAAGAATGGCATTAAAATCTAGGAAAATCGAGTAACTTAACTAAAAACCACCTGGTGCATCTAAGTCTGACACTGTTCAGGGTCCAAATAATTTGATGATTCACATAATTTTCTTTTTATTAAAATTAGTGCACCCTCACCCCATGCACATTTAACACATCCTTATCTATTATTATTTTAAAAATGATAACAACAGGGGCTGGGGATTTAGCTCAGCGGCACAGTGCCTGCTTGGCAAACATGACGTCGTGAGTTCGATTCCTGGTGCCGGAAAAAAACAAAAACAAAAACAAAACAAAAATGATAACAACAGTGGAAAGTATTAGGAAGCATGGCAGATTTCATGGGCTAGAACTACCTTTCCTTCTATTATTTCTTTTCTTGACTTTGTTGCCCAGTTGTGAGATATTGAGAAAGACAGCTGTTGATGCGTCAGTTTCTCTGTCTGTGAAACTGATAAAATTACAACATTTCATTTCCCACAGCAGTAGGAAGGCTTAATAATTTAATGCTAGCAAAGCACTTTGCACTAGCAGAGCACCTTTTGCTGAAGAACATCAAAGTATTATCACATCTATTATTAATAAGGAAGACTGGCCTGAACATGGCGCCCCACAAGAACTACTCTGTCACTTCTCTGTATGCAGACTGGGTGCCATTTTCTGTGGCCCTTTCCACTTTTCTGGCCAACTACCTGCTCATTAACCCACACAATAACACTATTTTAGACCTTTCCACTGCCTTTCATTTAGGAAACTCTAAATGCCTTGCTAGCACTGTTAAATCAAGTATTACTGCATATAGATAAAGTTTCCCAAGGACCCTTATACTACTTAGCAGGGCAGTGGGCAGAGTTCAGAACAATGGAAAGTTAGGAGGCAAAACGTAATTCTGCTTCCTTAGCCAGGCAACAGTACTTGGTTCCATTCTTGCCCAGAAATGAACAAACCCTCTATGGCTCTGTGGACCTCTCCATCCTCCTCTCCTGACTGCCCGGTCTGAAATGTGAGAAAATTGCAGTAGATTCACTGGCATGTTCTATTTTCAGCTGCTCCCATAAAGAAATCAATTAAATGTGTCTGACAGTCTACTTTTCCTGAAGCTCTGCTGGCAGAGGGTTTAACTTTATATCATCTTCCACAGCCCCAAAACAAAACAACCATTTCATTTCATCCTCAGTGAAAGTAACTTCTATTTATCTTGGTGAGGTTCCCGTCCTAGCTAATCTACAGTCACCAGTCGGATAGCCTTTGTTCTCAGCACTTTCTGGCTGTTGCATCTTAGTGCTGCGTCTGAGTCTGTGACAGAGGAAGGATCTTGTCATTTTAATGAATTGAGTCCTCTCCCAGCACAACGCTTCCCAACAACAGTCCATTTCCATAACCATCGAGATGTCAGATGTAAAATAAAAGGACTTGCAGCATGGCACCATGTGCAAGGCAATTCTGATTATTACTGAATTATCTGACTGGAAACATGGAGCGATCACTTTGCTTATCTCCACCTTCTTGAGATTATCCTCTGATTGAACCAAAATTATCAACTGTCACAACAGAGCTTTCCCACCACAAAGGACCCGAGTGTTGGAAGTGCAGGATGTGGCTGGGATGTGTGGGGAAAGGGTCTGAGCCTGAGCTCCACCTTCGGCTGCTTCTCACAGGATGGAAGCTGATCAGCGAGTACAAATGAGCGGCAGTGTAACAGACATGGAATGACAGGGATTTGAAATTAAATATAGATTCAGGTGAAGAGTGGGGGGCCTAAAGCAGATGTTTGAGTGTCCAAACTGTTTTCCACACCTGTCTCTGAGTTGAAAGCAAGGACTATAACCCATGTACCTCACTCTGTGGACATGATAGCTCAAAAAAAGAACATATAAAGTCCTTGTATATTCTAAGGTATTATGCAAATATTCATTATTATTTATATTATTAATCAAAACTAGACTTCATCATAACAGAAAACCCACAGTTAAAAATAAGTAACAAACAACACAGAAAGGAAGCATTTCACACCCGCAAATTGTTCCCTGTCTATGAATTTGTCTCCCTCTTTTTGATATAGTTTAAGGTGAAAAAAAAGTAAAAAATTGACAAGGGCGTACTAGGAACTGGAGGTGATCCACTGGGATCCTTTTCAGTGTTCCAGGGGGACACAACAGTCCTGAGAAGGTGCTTCCTGAGTGACAGACAGGTGATGTCTGCACAGCCTAGTGTGATCAGAAGGGACATTTGATGGTTTAGGGATGAACTTCGTTGCACCCCCTTTGGTTCTGCAGAACTCCCAGCTTCACAGGGAATTTGCATGGATAAATGACTCAACATTTTTCTGCCTCAGTTTCCTCGTGAATTAAACTATATCCTTTTGTACCTTGACCATGTAAGGTAAAAATAAAAAAAATTGACTCTATATGCAAGGATGTGGAAATAGTATAATTTTAAATCTCATTAAGGTGGAGCCACACTTTTTATGTGCTATTATTTTTAGGCTACTCTTTCTTCATAAGGGGCAGAGGAAAGGATGGTTAGGGCTGAAATTAAGAGTGCTCCAAGGGGCCAGAATTTCTAAGAGCAACAGGATGAACTGAAATATGAAAAAGTGTCAGCTGACCACCAGGAATAAACAGATTCCTGGCAATAGCCATTATTAGATCGTGGAATTGCTTCTCTCAGGAAGTGGTAGAGGCATTTACTGCTCAACTGGATAAAGCACTCTCAGGGGCCAGATGACCTGCCATTTCCTTCTACATTATCTATGACTTTTTCCTAATAATAATAAAACCACTGAAATTGGCTACTGAGGTATAATCACCCATGTATAGGTTTGGAGCTGCATCATAATTATACTTGGCCCTGTTCAGAGATAATTATTCTCCATTTTGTCTTGGTCTTAGGGACTCCCCCACTCTGCTTTCTGCTAGATCTGCATCTAAGGGGGTATATGAGCATCTTCTCTGGCCTTGGATGCATTAAACAATGCCACTGCTTTATAAGCAGTAAGCTGAGTTTGGGCAGCTTTGGAAGCACCATGAAAGTGTTCTGCTGTTTAAATGCTAATGCTGAGGCCTAGAAGTGATGGTACCTGACCAGAAACTGTATTTCCTGTCCTGAGTTGAGCATATGATTCAGTTCCTCCTATTTGTTCAATCATAGTAAACATTTTTCATGGACTTTTACAGTGTTTGCAAAAAATGCCTCCTAAGCAGAAATCGGAAAATACACTTTCCTTTTGTACAGCTTTCAAAAGATGTTCTTTTGAATTGAAAAATGCTTATGGTAGAATGATGAACAAACTGTATTTGATAGCTGCAAATGTGTTATTTCCATATTATCAAATTCAGACTGTAGGAAGAAATATGTATGCATATGTGCATATATATATATATATATTTGTATGTGTATATATAGTAACATGCTGCCTAATGATGTTTTGGTAAATGAGGTACCATGTATATGATGATGATTCCACAAAATTATAATGGAGCTGAAAAGTTCCTATTGCCTAGTGCCATCATACCATCGTATTGCCATAGAAAAATGTACTACGTGTTTGTGGTGGGCTCATGTAAACCTATCATGCTGCCAGTCACAGGAAAACAGCACATACAATTGTGCGCAGTGTGTAACACTTGATAATAAATGACTGTTATTGGCTTATGCATTTACTATATTTTTGTCATTATTTTAGAGTCTATTTCTATTTAGGAAAAGGTTGCTCTAAGATGTTATGCTGTGTTACACTGACAGCAGCTTCATATATCGCATTTTCAGCGGATCTTTTGATTACATCAAGGGACCCTGTCAATGACTGCCTTGTACCATGTAGGTTTTGTATGTGCACTCTGTGATGTTCACACAAGGTTTGAATCCCCTCTGAGGGCACTCATCATAATGTATTCTAGTCATTAAACAGCATGTGATGGTGTTTGTATATGTGGGTATGTATGCACATGTATGCAGGTGCATGTATATGTTTCTTTTAAGTAAATTTTCAGGTCAGGTTCTGGAAGATGCTGAAAGCCCCTTGAATGTCTTTTTAAATAGAAATACCATGTATGGATTCTACCATTTACTTATCTTGCCTCAAAACCTCTGATTTTCAGAATTACAACTCATAATGCTTTAAAGATTTTAAAGGTGAGTCGCCAAGCATGGTGGCTGCAACCCCAGCACTTTTGGGAGACTGAAGCAGAAAGACTGAAATTTCCTGGCCAACTTAGTGACTTAGCAAGATCCTGCCTCAAACTAAAAATAAAAAAGGCCGGGGGATGGAGTTCAGCATGAAGGCCCTGAGTCCAGCCCCAGCACACTCCCCTCGCCCAAGGAAGAGTGACGCTGCCTGGTCCACTGGACTGACCTGACAAGGCCTCACAGGTCTTTCCTTCCCACCTGGACAGAGGCCACAGCTGTGTCCAGTTTTCTCCATCCTGGGGCTTCCAGAGGCTGAGCCCCTTCATCCACGGTGGCTCCCAGCACAGTGCCTGACACTGAGTACTGGGTGACAACTGTCCCCTAAAGTAATTAGCTCTGAGAGCATTGCTCACTGTATTGCTTAACTATCCTGGGAAAGATTCTCAAAGAGTATCAATATAGACAAAGAGTATTTTTTTTAATATATGACCAAAGGGTCATTCAGAGATCTTTTGTCACTCAAGGTTTTATAACTTTCTTTGTTTCTATTGTGAACTACATTTCCCTATGCTGTTTCATGCTTGTAATTTCACTCAAATTTACTGAATTCCTACTTGCAATTTCTTTCAGACTCTACTATTTACAGATGACTACAGGCAGAGGTTTTTCAGGCCTAATCTTTAATACTACTTTGCAGTTAAACTCCTATTTTGCGTAATCCAGAGCACCACTCAGGTCCTATAAGGAGGGAGTGGTTTTGCTTGTGTCTAGATGTACCCAAAAGCCTCATGTGGTCATAGGTGGGCTTTTCAAAGGTGGCTGGATCTAGAGTGATGCTAGGATCAAAGGTGTGTGATTACTAACTTAGTCCACTGATGTCCTTGGCATAGTTCTGGGAGTAAATAATGAGAAGGACCACCCTGGGTGTGAGTGCTGCCCATCCTAAGGGCATGTAGCTTAGATAGAATGTAAAGGACAGAAAGAGAGCTACTGTCAACACTTGCTGCTGCTGCTTGCTGCTTTTGCCAGCTTTTGCCTGCCACAAACTGTTTTTCCTCAGTGATGCCCCTCTGCCATGTGCTATCCTGCCTTGGAGCCAACCAGCTATGGCCTGAAACCTCTACATACAGTGAGCTAAATAAAGCTTTTCTCCTTTAACTTTAACTTTCAGGGTTGGGTATTTGTCTCAGCATTGAGAAAAAAATAAGACAGGGAGCATAGATATTATTGCCTTTTTTATGTAAGGAAACAGGCCCAGAGATGTTAAGTGAATTGACTAACTCGACACAGTGAGCTGGTGACAGTGAGCCTTAAGCACATTATTATTCTTTAGATCCAGTCTTTTTCTGTGACACCACGATTGCTGTAGGAGAATTTCTAAGCTTTGATGTGTTTTACAATATATCTGCCTGATCTATAAACCCACTATTATCTGGCTGGCAGAGAACTTGCTGCCTCTTGGTGTTTGACATCTTGGGTTCCTCTGACTCACAAAGTCTCCCAGCTCAAAATATGTGAAGCTTTCAGTTAACCAACCAATTCGAACATGTTATGGAACACCTACTAGGTGCTGGCTTCTTGCTACTGTTTATAAGTGCATATGGTTCAGAAATTGGAAGGCCTGAGATGGCCAGGAGGCTTAAACCTACTTATTGTAATCCTTCAGAGCTTTGGACATGGATAGCAAGAGAAATGGGCATAAGATGACCCTGGGAAGAGAGAACTAAAGGGGGAAAGAATGCAGGGAGCAGCCAGGTAGTATGAGGAGTCAAGTGGATCAGTGGGACAACAGAGACATAAGGAGGACTTGGAAGGGCATGGAGAACATGATGGGACATGGGGACACAGGACATCTGAGAAGGCTGGGCAAATCTTTGGAGTAGACAACTTAGAGTTCACATCTCTGCTTTGGGCACAAGGATAGGATGAAATCACTAGGACAGGACCTGCTCTACAAAAAGATTGCAATCCAAAGGCAGATGGTACTTACAAGGTAAAAGCAACTCAAGCCTCCAGTAAACAACATTGCCTTCGCTGTTACTACTGTTTCGTGCGAAGGAGTCAACCTCAATTCTATTTGCTGTTTTCCGTGTTTGAATGTGAAATCCAAGTGCTCACAGACCTTCCAGTGTCTGCATATAATGAAGCCTCCTTTGACTGGAGCCATTACAAAGAGCTACGTTGTCCCCAAGTTCCTCAGAGCTGTTCCAGGACACTGGCATATTTTGCTTTTCAGCAAGTCCAAGCCCCCTTTATCTAGTTGGATCATCTCATTCACTGCCCCGCCACCCATTCCTCTGTCATCACATTGCACTGTGGTCACAGCTATTCCCTGTCGGTGGTGGGCCAGGAGCTCAAGAGCACCACTGCCAGTGTACACTTTAAGGGGCAAAGCCCTGGAGATGGGAAAGACAGACCTTCTGTTGTACTTGGCCACTGGGTCCTAGAGCACTGTGCTTCTATGAGAGTATCATATGGTTTCTCAGAAATGATTGATAAATCCTGACCCTGCTCTGTGGACTCAAACCCACAGTACTGGGGAAGCTGTGAATCTACTGTATTATCTTATTCTTTGTCCACTTGTCCCCATTTTCACCTGAGTATGTCTCTTTGTTCTGTTTCTTCCTGTGTATGTTAATTTCTGCAGCTATACTTCTGTCAACTAAAATTCAGAGGGAGCGAGTGGGTCAGGACTCTACATTGCAAGCATATTATAGGCAAATAATGCTCCATTCAGCATGACCACGCATGTGGTCAGGGTCTGATCAGGTCCACTTTTCTGTGGGACAAATATTGTTCCTGCTCCTAACCTCAGGCTAACAACAGCAGGGCACACATTGTACTCTGTTACTCATCTTAAAAATAGTAAAAGTAGTACATCCTATAGAGAAAATATTTTCTTAACCTCCAGGAAATATCTCTGTGCAGCCATAAATGATAAGGTTTTGCATAAAGGGTTAGCTTTATGATTTATAATCTTCTTTCATAAAAGAATAGCCTGGAAACTTTAGGTCACATATGTGTGTAAGGATTTCAAATATTTTAATCCAAAAAGAAAAGCTTTGGAAAGAGTTTAGCTGCTAGGAGCTATTTTTCTGTAACTCCCTGGGATAGCACACATGGTCTAGAGGATGGGCCCCGTTCAAGTTTTATTAATGTGCTTTGAAGTTATGGTTATTGCCACATCTGAAACGTTCTCCCCAGCCCACTGTCCTTGTTAGCTGTCACTGTCCTTCCTAGGATACCTGGACACACAGCAAGGGGAAAAGCCTTGACCTTGGCACTAGTTTGGTCCTCAGTTTATCCTGACTGACAGTTTGGTCTGTGAGAAGCTGTTGCATCTTTCTTACTCTAACTTTTTCTTTGCATCGTTAGGTGTGAGATTTTTTATGATCTCCTCCAGCCCTGCCTTGTGTGAATCTATAAGAGGTTTCCTAGACTGCTTTCTTAATAGGAAATTAAAATGGGTTTGGATACTTCAAAACAAAGACACACTGGAAACAGATGATGAGCTCGGACTGCTGAAACCTAGGTTCCCATCTGGGGTGCAAATATAAACAAACTGCTTGCATGAGTAAGTGATTAAAAATAATTGGGTACTTAAAAAATACTAACTACTAAAAGGGTTCATACATTGGAAAAGATAGCTCTAAAATGCATGGTATTTTTTTCTGCAATCACAATGCCCTCTTGCCAGTTATTTAAAAACCGGATTTTTCTGGTTTTCATGCTGGCTTTTGAGTGAATTTTGCAAAAAATGATTCTTAGTCGTAGAGTTGACAAACATATGAATTAGAAATGATTGCTAATCCAGGTTAGGAGTGTATTCAGATTAGAATAATTTAACTTTAGCAAATGATTTAAAGGAGAAAGAAGGCTAAACAAAGGCCAGGACCCAGTAGAAGTCCATTCATTCCCTCTCATCTAGCTTTAGTGACCCATGGTCCATTGCACTTGGAAAATATTAAATGGAAATTTCTAAATAAGTAGCTCATTCTTTCTAAATTGCACATTGTTCTGCATAGTGTGATGTGCTCTTACCTAGCCCTGCTCCATTGGGCTGGGGACTCTAATCCTCCCTCTGTCCTGTGTATTCCTGCTGTCTGTGCTATGTAACCATTAGCCACTGGGTAGCTGTTATGGTTGATACATTATATCAACTTGAAGTCTAGAAGCTTACCTAAGTAACTCAACAGTTCTGCATGGTGGGGTGAAAAGGATATCCCTTTACCCTAGGATGTTGTTCATTGTGTCAACTTAAGAAGTGTAAAAGTTCAACTAAGTGATTCAGCAGGGGGCCAGGGTCCTCACTTTGTAAACATCCTCAGTTTGTGGAAGAGGAGGGCACAGAGATGGTGTGGGTGTGGGCTGGTAGCAGACACACAATATAAGGGGGGAAAAGAGGCTTGCTTTTGCCCCTTCTGCTGTCTTCTGCTGGCTTGAACTGTTGCCCCTGTGCCACATGGAGCTAGCTGATTATGGACTGAAACCTCCATACCCTGTGAGCTAAATAAACCCTTCCTTCCTTAATTTGAGGTGTTGCATATTTTGTCTCAGCAGTGAGAGAAAAGTAACTAAGATAGTAGTTGTCCTCTGCCCTGCTTACCAGAGGGACCGCAGTATCACATTGCTTATGCTAAAGTTACATTTATTTTACTTTGTAACAATTCAGATATTACTAAACAGAAGGCAGAAGGTGCTTTCCAAAGGTGAAAATTCTTATTAAGGACAGAGAAGAAACTATGTGCTGAGGCTGCTAAGTCCATGGTAAGAAGGAATTGTCTGTCTAGAAAACTGGGGAATGAATTTGTGCTAGTTTTTCTGTAGTACTGGAAACTGCAGACTTTAGAATCACAGTGCATGGTTAGCGGGAAGTCAGGTGCTCAGTGCTTCTTACCACGTAGGTGCAGTGCCGTGTTGTGTCATTCCAAGAACGTGGGTGCACAGGGTGTAGTGAGATTTTGAGGGGAGGAGAAAGAGAACATGATCTCATAATTTTTATTACAGTATACTGTTACAACTGTTGTTTCATTACTAGTTATTGTTGGTAATCTTTTCCTGAGCCTCACCTATGAATTAAACTTTATCATAGGTATGTATGTACAGGAAAAACAGTAGACTACGTAGGGTTTTACACTCACTGTGGTTTCAGGCATCCCCTGGATACACTGTGAAATGTACTCCTTGTGGATAAGGGGGACTTTGGTAAACTCACTTTCCAGGTCAACTTAGCTGCCTCAAGCAGAGGATAAAATTAATAAAGTAGCTTTAATTAGTAGAACTACTGTGTGTCAGATGCAGTGGAGCACATACATGTTAAATTTATGTATATCAAGGCGAGCTTAGGCTACATAATGAGTTCAAGGCCAGCCTAAACTATATAGCGAGACCTTGTCTCAAAAAATAAAAAAAAAATCTTTATCGTCATTTTATACCCCATTTTTTCAAGTAAAGGCTTTGTTGTTAAGGACATCTTGGGAGCCCGGTGTTTATAAACTGTTAAATTTTACTTAAATAAATTACACAAGCTTTTCAATATTTTGAGTTTTGATTTCTTTATTTGTAAAAAGGCAAATGAAAATGCTGACCTTGAGGAACTATTGTCAAGATTAAATAGATACAGTAAATGAGACTGTCTACAGAAGTTCCTGACAGACAGTTGGCCAGTATAGCATATTAGTTTGTGCAATATATTAGCTGCACTTACTCTACCTCCCTTTGGACCAGAGACTTTTTTTTTCATATTAGAGAAAAACAAATGTTGTGTAACAGCATTTAGGGCCACATTTGAGACTTGCTGGATGTGATGACATGGGTGGTGCAGGGAGAGTTAACCAACTTCATCGCATTGAATTCCAGGTCTTTCAATGTCCTTAAGACTTCAGACTCCCTTTTCTTCCACAATTAACTCTGGAAACTAAAAATATTCCTAAACTTTGTCTTTCCTACTCTATCAGTCCCTCAGGCTCTTTGAAAGGGAAAAGCTGCTTCTTGTCATGCTCACCTTGAAGTTGGATGCAATAGGTTTCAGTGGCTTTCACCACGCATCATGTTTCAATACAAGCTTCGGGGGACAGGCCCATTCCATTACCCAGGCTACAAGGGCAGGTAATTTAATAAGGCTATCATATTTTCCTTCTATAAAATGACTTAAGAACACCCTTTTAAAACAGTCATGTCAAATATTGTTCTGTTTAAAAATCAGTTACTAAACAGAGCAAGCGGGTCGTGAATCTGTGGTCACGGAGTGGAACTCAAGTTTTGAGAGGAAAACTGGCCCTCTCAGTCTGCTCAGCATGAGGCTTAGCATTGTGGTGAGGCTTGTGTCTATCTGCACATGGCTGAGACCCCTGCAATAGGATGCCATTGAGAGGAAGCCCTACCAAAGCAGCTTGACTCCATACATTCAGTGTTTCAAAAACATTCATTTATGTAATTATATCTTGACTCCTCTCATCTGCTTCCATATGTTACATTCAGCCTTTTCTGCTGCAGTTGATTGATTAACCTTTTGGGCCGTCTTAGAAGTGTTGTCTGTGGGCCAGTGGTCTACTTTTAGCTGCATGTGGATCTTTGTATAGCTGTGTTTGTACATATAATTATGCCAGTGCTTTAGTTAATGCCTTCCCACCCCCCTTTTTAATGAATGGGAAGCAGAAAATGAAAGGATTAGTACTAAAGTCAGGAAGTTGACATCTCCTGTTTATACAGAGCTGAACCCATGGTATAGCTGAGAAAATGATCGAAATGAATTGGCATGTTAGAAAAAGTAAACCTTTGCAAATTAAAAACAAATGAAATACTAGAGATGTAATGTTGAAATTGTCTCTCAAATGCAAAGTGTAATTAAGAATATGGTAGTACTTTTACCATTTGCCCTCAGATCACCGCTTAGAAAGTATTAGCCTGCTGCTGACCTTTGATATTTGAACTCCATGTGCTTTTTCAGAGCTTTGTCTGACTAAGTGTGGTGCTGCTGTGATGATCTCACCCTGGCTCATCCAGGGTTGGGTCTGTCTCTGTGGGATGGAGATGCTACTCTGAAGCTTTCTTGGACAGAGCAGATTTCTTTCATTTCTGAGGTGCACATGAGTTTCCTCATTACTGAAGAATGCGTTGCAGGATATCAGATCTAATCTGGACAGCCATATATAGTCCTGGACCCAGTTAACTTTAAAATTGATTCTCTTCTTCTGCCCAGTCCAGGCAATTGAAATAAGTTGAAGGTTTCCTGCGGTACAGCCACATGCATGGTGACCTAGCGTTTTCCCTGGAGAACACTCACCTTTAGAAACCATTACCTATAGATCTAATTCTTTTCTAGGGACATGAAACTCAGCTTTTAGGCAAGGTTTGCTTGTTTTGTGGCTGCAATTGGTTTTTTTCCAGCCCCCTCTCTTTCCTTTCATTTGCCACTCACCAGAATTGAAAGGAGCTTTCATTTACCATCAGCTATTATCAGTGTTGTTTAAAATCACAAGTCCAGTAGTTTTATTTCCTTTTTTGTTTTGGTTCCAAGAAAATTCTAAAATAAAATGAACAAAATCAATCTTCATATTGATTGGAGAAATGCAATAGATTAAAGGAAAAAGAAGTATAATAAATATTTTAATTAATCAGTCAATTATCCTTGGTTCAGAAAATGAAGAGGATACAGAACATTCTTCTGTAGACTATACGTATTAACAATGCTACCTAGATTCTTCTGCATTTCTGTGCTGGATCCACCCATGGTAAAACACACTGAGTTGTATGTCTTTGGTGCCAGAATGCAGTTTTAGATTTATTTACAGTAACTTACATTGATAGAGTTTGTATTTAAAAACATTTGTGCATGTGTTTCTTCAATTAAGAGGATAGGATTTAATAACTTTCATATGGTGGATGAGAAAATGAGACACAGCAAGAGTAATGACATTGACACAGTTAGGATTTGGATTTGGATTTTTGGTAGCAGAGCCAGTATTCTTCCCACTGAAAGCCTTACAAGATATTTTTCCTGAGTCAAAAGGGGCATCCAAAGTTCCAATATGAGCTTCATAATGTCCCCTCCTGGGTCACTTATATTGTCCTTTACTATTCTGCAGCAGGGTTTCACTGATGGTTTTCAGGAAAATCAGCCATGTGATTCGAGGCTTAGGGCTTTCAAGTCCAACTTTCCACCCCACCCCTCACTCTTGCCCTGGAGGCATGGCCTGGAGCTAACATGGAAATGATCATCATTGGCCAGAGATTTAGTCAGTCACACTCATGCAATGATGTCCCCCCCAAAACCAAAAAGGGATAGACTTCCGAGAGCTTCTGCCAGTAAGTAAGAACACGTTCTCATGTCAGCGGGATGGGAATCCTCAACTTCCTAGGCACAGAAGCTCTTGTGATTGGATCAGTTTACACTTCATCCTTTGCATCTCTCCAGCTGTGTGCTCATTGGGACTTTTCATATATCCCTCGTGATAAGGTGACAGTACTAAAGTGTTTCCCCACATTCTTCAAGCTGTCCTAGCCAATTACCAGACCTGAAAAGTGAACCATTGCCGTCTAGGGCTTGGGAGTGGCATCTGAAGTGTGGGCTGCTTACTGTGACTGAGCACCTGCCCTGTGGGATCTGCGCTGACTTCATCGTAATGCGAGACTTGAGATAAACTGTAAGTCACCCCGCTGGTGTCGTCTGGAGAATTGCTTGGTAGTGGGAAAAAGTTGTCAATCTGTAAGAGAAACTGAGGCACACATTGATTAACAAACAAGGGGGCTGATCAGCGGTCAGATCAAGAAAAGACAGATCAACTCACATTTGAATATCGGCTGTGGGCTTTTACAGATTTTAAACAACTTCTAAAAGCAAAAACTAAAAGTGAGCAGAGGGAATTACATTAGCTGTTTGTCAAAGATTTGTGCAGGGAGGGTAGCAAGCTATCTGGTAAGAAGGGATTGGGTTATTTAAAGAATATACATAGAGCACTTCTCTGAAAAGAATGGGGAAGCCAAGAAGAAAAAAATCCTGGGAAAGGAAATCAGTTAGGGGTGAGACAACTAGGTTATCTGCAGTAGTGGTGGCTCTGTATTCCAGTGCTGGCTAGAATGTTCCACTTTAATGAAAACAATACCTCTCCACATATAAGCTGCAGGATGCAGTGACTTTTGTCCTGATGGATTTTTAATATATTCCAGGGAAGGAATGAACATCTGCACAGGATCAGAATTTCTCTGAGGTGGATATAAATGAAATTTGGTTTCTCAAGTCCTCTCTACCTAATATTTTAGGGGTGGCTCTATTCGCTTAGTCCTTTAATTTCTTCCACAATCCCCTACACATCTTGTTCACAGTTTTGACTGTAGAGTAGGAAGAATAGTTTTGTTGGGTTGTTTTGTATCTTACATAGGCAATAAAAAGGAATGGAAAAGGACAGCTGGAATAACTGTACTGCTATCTAATGGTTTATTGAAAGGAACAGTTAATGCTTTATTTATTTAGATCAAATTGCATGCTTATATCTGGTAATCTGACAACTAATTTGAAGACAACAATATGCAATATAACAACCATTGCTGAATTTCTACCATCTTGTGTAGTGAAACTCTGTGCAGGGAGTTTTTTTGTTTTTATTTTTTATTCTTTTTAATGGTTTGATCAATCTTGCATTCTTACATCTGGTAATCTGAACAACTACTTTGAAGATAAAAATGTATGATATAACAACCACTGTGAATTCCTGTCATTCTATTCTGAAACACTATATCGTTCTTATCCTTTTTGTTTTGTTTTGTCTGTGCTGTTGATACTATGTTATTGTTCCTTTTAAAAATTCTCTTTAAAATAAAAAAGGAATGGAATACTAGTATGATGAGCCTTGAAAATAAAGGGGCCAATTCCAAAAGAACATGTACTTTAGACTTATGTTTGCATGTGTTATCCAGAGAAGCCAAAATGGTAATGACAGAAAGTAGATTAGTAGCACCTAAGGCTGATGGTGAGATTTGGGAGTCACAGTCAGTAGCCAGGAGGTTGTTTTTGGGGTGATAGTAATGTTCTAAATACAGCTGTGGTTTTAGTTACACATTCTCTACAATAAAACACATCTGATGGTACACCCAAAAAGGGTGAATTCTAGAGTACATCACTCCATATCCATCCACTAATCTTCCTTGCATTTTGAATGGATATTTTACCAGGCCAAGTTTTGTGAAGTCATAGAATAGTCATTTCCAAAATATTCATTCACAGGGTTATGCAAGCCTTCCAAATATCGACACATTTCATTATGCAACATGAAAATAAAAGTTATTAATAATACCATCAGTCTCCTTTGAAAAGTCTTTAAATATTGGGGTGTGTCAAGCTCACTATGACAAATTTAAGTTTTTGAAAATTTCTGTTTTCCCCATAAGGCCTCAAATTTTATCACCACCAATAAATACTACCAGTTGTTTTGCTTGAAATGATATACATTCATTTTTGAGAAACTGTCTGTAAGATACTGTTCCTGAAAAACTGTGGTTTGTCTGTAGTTCATCCAAGGAAAAATAGTGTTTAAGAAAAATGCACATATTTCTGCTCCCAATTCAGATAATCACACATTTGTTTTTATCTTACTGGCAGATTATGTCAATAAAGGCCAGGGTGTAAATATTTTAGGCTTTGTGGGCTGCATAATATTTTTGTCATATGTCCTTTGTCATTTTTACAATCTTTTAAAAGTGTAAAATAAAACAAAACAGAAAAATCTACTTAATTCAAGGGCCATACAAAAACAGGTGGCATGGTGTGTGTAGTTTACCAACTCAATCCCAACTTGTGGGCAGCCATCATGCTTTGGGATACAGAAAGCTTGTGTGTACATATCCTTCCCTTTCACCACTCAGAACATTTAAAAATATGTAGTCAAGAGTCAAGATACTGACTCCAATTACTGACATGCACCGCTCCATCAAGACCTTCTTCAGTGACACAGGCTTCTTGTTTTTCTTTCCTTGTCTTTTTCTGTTTCCTTTGTTGATGTTCAGGCAGGGATGGGGCTGAGTATATACTGTTTGGTGCTAATGCATTATTTCAGGGCAGGAGTCAGAAGCTTTACCCACCATTGCTTTGGCACTTTTGGTGAAAATCTTAACACAATGAGAGAGGAAATAATACCTTTGAATTATTCTAACTACAGGTCTAGCCCCATAAAGCCTTTGAAAAATTCTCAGGGACCCTTAGGGGTCTGAAGAACACACTTGGAAGATGTGGACATACAGGAGGTACAATTTTTGCTTTACGTTCTTGGGTTTTCCAGCTGGTACTGATGCATAGATTAACAAGGGGAAAGTGTGCACATTTTATTTAATTTCTACATATACATGGGAACCTTCATGTATTTATACAGAAGGTCGCACCAGAGCAGCAATTGTAGAACAGTAACTGAATACGTAAGTAAAGGTGTATGGGAAGGGGATTATTTGAACACATAGGTATCTCTTGGCTGCATCTCCTGTTTCTGGCTAGAAGAACATTTCTTTTCCCCTATCAGAGGGGGTGCATCTTTCACTTGGTATGTTCCCCTGCAGGGGTCCTTACAGCAACCACTTTCAAGTACTTTCAGTTCAGAATAACCATGAGCCAGAGCAGTCTGCTTAGATGTGGAGTATCCTAAAATGCCGCAGTGGTCTGGACACATTTTCTTTCCCATACTTGACATCTGGCTCCCAGGGGAAGTAGTATTAGTGCAAGCACGCGTTTTGCCTTTAGTTCAGAGAGAACCTAGCTGAGTGTCATTGGCTGTATTCTGTTACCCTCGGTGTCCTCATCTATAAAATGGAAGAAAACGTAGAACTCATCCACAGGATTTGAAGATTAAATGCAGTTAGCAGAATGCTCGGATTTACAGCCATTTTATTTCCAGTTATATTCTTTACTTTTTCTACTATGAATTAATTTAATGTGTGCTGTTAATTATGGATATAGAAGAAAAGAGATGTTGTACTCAACATGGACTTGTGCGTGGTGGCCTTCCTAGCATTTTGAGAAGTCAGACAGGAGAATCTCTTTGGTAGGAGCCAACAGGAACTTCTGATGAAGTGTCTTAGAATTACAGCACCAGTTCCTCTGTGAACTGAGCTCTTTGTGTGTTTTAGGATTTTGTTTAATAGATATGTATTTTTTCTTAGTACTTTTTGCAGCACATACTATTTACATTTCTTGTGTGGAGTTGGTAGGTGTGCATAACACATCTCAGTTCTTATTTTCATCCTGGCCCCCCATCTCTTTCTCTCCTTCATTCCTTTTTCAGGTATATGTTCGTTGTTCATGTTTACGTTTCTTGTGTGAAATTCCTATAGATAAGATAAACTCGAGTCATTTGCAGGAAAAAAGATGCACCTTGAGCCCGTCATGTTGAGTGCAATAAATCAGACACACAAGCTGAAGCATCACATGGTTTCTGCTATACAGGAAGCCCAGAGTAAAAATAAAGAGCAAAAGAAAAGACAGATACTAGGAAGCAGGAAGAGAGATCTTTCTCAGAGGGGAAGGGGATCAAGAGCTGGAGGAAGGGAGGGGGAGGAGGAACAGAAGAAGAATAAAGGGACTGGGAGGTGTTTTGTTTTGAGATTTAGACCCCTTTGACTTGTACACAGGATTACAAAGGAGATTAATTACATTAAATTGAACTTATCAAAATATTATTTTAAAATGTGATATGCTTTGTGCTTAATGCATTAAATTACATCTAGCAGTGAGTCTAATGTGAACACAGATTTGGAAAGTGTTGAATGAAAACGATCCTACAGGGCATTACAACAAATATCACATGAGAATCGCTTGATCTCTCTGGGTGATAAAGTTGCAGGCTCTCCTGACACCCGGGATTCATTCCCTGCTGTCGTAAATAAGGCGTAAGTTACATTTCAATTAGATGTCCGTGAAAATAGAGATGTGATTTTACTCCCCATCGAGGCGGACAGACATCCCTGAATTATATTCACAGAATCTGATGGCTAGGGTGTATGTGTGTGGATCCCTTGCTAATAACCTTTTCTCTGTATTATCTCCTTTGTCATCTTAGGGGCATGTATGTAGAAAAGATGATAAAGGTAAAAACAAAAAAGATTTGTCAATTGTCTGATGACTTTGAGACAAGAGGCAACCAGCCTCTTTAATCTGGGTTATGATTATTGGATGCATAGTCTATTTGCTGAATAACTGCTAGTTTGTCATCTAACTTTAAGCTCAGTTGACAAAGATTTGGGTGGTGGGAAAGCTACAATAAACTTAATTACAGATTACAGAGTTACAAATCCAAGCCTTTCTGACTCTTCAAACAATAACCTCTTACTCTGTGGGTAGTTTCGGCTGCAATCATAGATTGAACTATGCAAACTACACACATGAGTAATTTTAAACCTGAACTGCAGTGTAAACACTCACACACACACACACACACACACACACACACACACACACACACACCCTTTGCAGCGCAGAATCATAAGATAAACTAATGGTTTAACTTCCAACACCCTGTCTGGCCCTAATTGATTCTTCTTACCCAACTGTGCATTTTAACATGCTCCAAGTTGGAGAAATCTACCAGCACTAATTCGATGTTGCAACTGTTTATGGGCTTTCTAATGGGCAAAGGGGGATTGATCTAATTTCTCAGGATGGCTGGGGAGAGTGTTAAGTGGCACCTGATTGGTGCATTGGGATGAGGGGGGACCAGTCATCCATAACCACAGGGGGTTAGGAGGGCTTATCTTTCCTCAATGAGATGCAGATTCTAACAGGGAGGGGTGATTTCCTGTGGGGACCTTGGTAATAATGAAGATTACTACCTCTTCGGAGGATTATTTCACTTAAAGGATGGTTAAATAAAAAATTTTAGATTAAATCTGAGCACTCTGGTTAAAGCTTCCAGTTGGGATAGAAAAGTTTGTTTTCATTCTCACTCTCAGGTTAAAGGTGAAAATATTTAAGGAAATTTCTAACATCATAGATTCAAATTGTTAGGGTACAAGAGATTTGATACTTTATCTGCTTAACTGAAAACAACTGAGAAGTCTGGAGAGCCATGAGTTTTTCTTTGATTCAGAAGAAAACCTGCCTGTGTCCTGGCAGACAACCCATTTCCTAGCTAGGTGTGACCGCCTTTTTGCTGCTCACATTGTTTAGTCAGCTGACCTGCTGTCCCTGTCCTTCCTTGCTGGTCCTCGAACTTGCCTGTTCAACCTTCCTGTGAACTGCCTACTTACTGGCCTCTCTGCTGAGACTCTTTCTCAAGGCATTTGCACGGCTTCTGGTGGTACATTTAGGTTTCTGCATCCACTTGGTCCCCTCACATAGGCATCTCCTTCAATGGAAACATAGCATCTTCACCTATCATGGCCTGATCTGCTGCAGCCTACCATACATACCCACTTGAATTGTTTTCCTTTTAATCATTTACCAGTGTTTAGCATATAACATCTTTTTGTGTAATTATTTTATTATGTGTATTTTATTTTGATCAGCCACCTTCCTTTAGAAGATTAATTTCCCAAAGGTGAAAGCCTACCTATTTTAGTCACTGGGGTCTCTTCAGTGCCCAAAAGAATGCTTTGGCATACAGCTGGTGAGTGAGTTATTCAACCTCTCAACCTCAGTTTCCTGGTCTACAAAGCAGGGGAAATGGTATTGGATGCTTTGGGTTTGAGAAGACAAAACCATGTGTATAAAAGCTATGCACACTAACACCATGCACACCTCTTTTGAAGAAGAATGCCAAAGCCTAAGAAGTTCTGATCCTGCTGTTTTTTGTCATTATCACATTGTGATCCCACTGAGCAGTACCCACTATCCAGAGCTTTGATTATGTGTGAAGGCAGGAGCACGAAAGAACCTGCGGAGATCATACCAACTTCACCAATTTTGCCAAGAGGCGATCCTGCCTTCTGCTGGCAGACTTCATAAGGTTTTCTTTGTTATCATGATCTAATTTGGTTTTCTGTAAAAAAAGAAGCATCACTGTCACACTGTATAGTATATAGAAGATAGAGAAGTGGTTTGCTCAAATCATGGCTTAGGAGAGGCAGAGTTTAGGGTGAGAAAGTGGTGTGAATCTGTCTTAGTAGTTTATGGGTAAATTATTACCTTGCATCAGATAAGGTCTTGCCTCAGATTCACTAGTGTATCATACCTACAAACCTCAAGGCTCCCTGCAAATCTGACCCAGTTATAATTTGCTACTCTGTTCTTCACAATAATTACAGGTAGGCTGGGGGAATGCTTCTCGCTATCTCTTTGGAAAGATTGTGGTAAGAACCCAAGCACACACAGTGTTGAAAAAGCCAAGTCTTCCACACATATACACCAAGCAGAGAATCTCAGACTTGTTGCAATATCTTAGGGAATGACTTTCCCATTTCCCAAGGTGAGTGGAAAGCATGTAGTATGAATCAGTGGTGTGCTACAAGAGAAACCATCATCCATCACCCTCCAGAACTGTATCAACAGCATTCACAACAGGAAGAATATTCTTTAAAGGAGAAATCTTTTTTTTTTTGACATCTTACCTGTAAAACAGCAGTATAATTTGTTACAGAAATGCATGCAAACTCTCATGAGATACTTGGATCCAATGCTTTCTCTTGAGAAATACGATCTCAGATAGGCATATTTGCAAATTTCTTTCAACTTCCTACTTATAAAATTTAGTGAATCCCCTTGATTCCTACAGATTCTAGTACTAAGTGCTGTATCCTCTATCATTTCATTTCTCAGTAAGCTAGAGGTGAGACCAGCCACATTGCAGGTACCCATGTGATGGTCTGTCCTGTTTCTCTGATGAATGGGCACTGGCATCAAGCGGATTCCTCATTCCATCCGAGCGACATCCCTGACTATTGCGCAGCTCTCTCTTGATTGATTGGGGCGCTGGAAGTTGAAGCATCTGGTGCTTATGTACAAAACAAACATAAATAAGAAATCATGTACAGATGTGGCTCTAACAAATCCCCAGCAACAAGAAAAAAGCAGCACCAGCCAACGAAAAGAGAAAAATCAATATCAAGAGGGGAAGATGAAGAAAGGAAAAAAAAAGAAACCAAGAATCCTCCAAAGACTACACTTCACAATTTTAATTTCAGGCTCAAATACCTGAGCAAAAGAGCATTTTTGGTGTTCTCTGATATGCCTGAAAGATAATGAAAAACCCATTGCAAGGACCCAATTATAACTTCCTGTCTTATTCCCTCTTCTCCCTTATGGAGCCAGGAGAGAGTCTTACCCAGAATGATTGATGCATAAGGAAAAACCTTTACTGAAAATCACTAACATTAATTATTATTATAATCTAAAAGAAATGGAGCTTTTGCACTTTATTCAGTTCAGATTAAAAAATGTAATCTTTCTTGCTGTTTTTAATTCCAGTAACCATGTACTTTTGCATGATCCTGGTTTTCTACTTTAAGGACCTGTGGGGAGGAAGGAATACACCTTTACTCTGAAGGAATGGAATACATTTATACAACAAAAGAAACACTCTAATTAAAAAGTAAAATATTTAAGCAAATAGCAAGGAGCTCCAGATTTACAGCTGTAAAGGTGTTTTCATTTTTGCTATCCTATGCTGGAACCAGAGAACACCATCATGCACCATGCATCTTGTGTTTACAACTTAACCTGTGAGTTCAACCTCAGATCCAAGAGAAAGTGGTGAGTAACCAGACTGCAAATGGGTCCCGTCACCTGGAAGCCATTGAGAAGGACACAGCCTCATGCTTTTCCCAGCCTTGGGGAACAGCTTTTCAGAACTGATCTTTGCTGTTCAGTCATTTGTCAAGATGGGGACTGAGACAGTTGGAGGGGAAACATTGTATTTCAACTAGGAAAAGTATACTGTGTGAATCTGAGGGGACAGTGTTAGCACAGTGAGTGGGAACTAAGTAGTTTACTTAAATAAGGACTTGGCCATGCAGTGCTGTCCTGAGGGGGAGTGGTGTACAGGGGAAGCTCCCTGCCACTGGTGGGTGACAAAAGGAGGAATGTTGGGAGTCTTGTCCTGCCAGCTCCAGCATTTTACACTATGTCTGGAACACAGGCAATTCTGAAGAGTGATTTGCTGTCCAGTGACTAGACACCATTTACAGGCTAGCAGAAAATGCTAAGCTTTGGACTAGATCAGTGCTAAAGCTTCTGGTGTGAATGATGTGGTGAAACAATTAGAAAGCTACTTCTTGGATGTTGTTTTCTTGACTGTTTATGGGATTAAAAAAAATATGTCTCCTTCTAATGTTTATTAAAAAGCAGTATTTGTGAGAGAGTAGTGAAAAGTGTCTTACAGTAGCCAGCATAAACAATTTTTCTGTCCACTTTTGGCTTTATTTTCCAACTCTAGGATGAATAGCCTGGTAGACCTTGGCAGCCATCTTGGTCTTAGTGTCTTCAGCCCACGGAGAGAAGACTGAGGAGAGCAGCCCTGTGTCAGGGGCTGGGTTTTTGCTGAGGTTCAGTTTTGTGTGGTCACAAACTGTATGCTGAGACAGCAGGGCCAGGGGCTGGTGCATTTCTTCTCTTAGACTTTGCCAGAGAGAGAGAGAGAGAGAGAGAGAGAGAGAGAGAGAGAGAGAGAGAGAGCGCATTGCGATCTTGGATGGAAGAACCTGACCAGTAGCAGCTCAGAAGGAAACTGAGTATATTTCCCTCAAAGTATTATGATGCTTAATGGAATTGTGTTCTGCCTGTCTTTTTAATTAATTTTTAATTTCAGTGACACTAATAAACCTTTAATTTCTGATGAATATTGCTCTCAGCATGCTGAAATGCAATATAGAAAAGGTCAACATCAAGTATTCCTATTGGGTCTGGGTCCGTTTGACCCAGGTTGTATCGGAACCAGGTTTCTCTTCATGGAAGACTGAACAGGAAGGGGCACATGGGCATGAAGCTACCAGCTGTAGGAAAAAAATAGGGTATGTAAGGGGAGGAAGGTTCAGAGAGAGGGGAAAAGGGAAAGAAGGAGAGAAAGAGAGAGGTGAAGAGTGAAGCAGAGAAGGGAAAGAGGGGGAGGGAAGGAATAAAGAAGGGAGAGAAAGAGAAAAAGTTTTCAGGGTGGCTGCAGAATGACAGACAGGAGCATCTTTATAGAATAGAATGAAAAGCTTTAGGAATGATTTGTTGGGTGTGAGTACCTGGAAATGTGGGAGTCAGGGCAGAGTAAGTAATTTAGGGCCCCACCAGAGTGTGTGAGTTTGAAACATGATTTTTTGCTCCGTATTTTCTTTCCCACTTTCTCTTTGAGAAGTTGTTAGAAGGAGCAAAGGACTTAAAGGAACCATCAGTAATTATGCCAAGGGATGACATTAGAGATAAGGCACAGTTGCCCACCCTGTTTTCTCAGCAGTAGTCTTGGTAGAGCTTCTTCACATGCCTTCATCCTACTACACCTAAAGCAGAGGGATTGAAGAGGCATATCTGTGGAAGTGAGCACGTTTGTTGTCTGTACAGGTAGAAGCCTTTGATTTCTTTCTAAAACTATAGTGATATTTTGAAATGTTATATTTCTTTTTTATTTCCATACATTCTTCTACCTCTTAATGTGGGTAGTAATTTGCCAGTGGTATGGTCCACTTGCGAGGAATAGAGTATGTAATGACCCAGGAGGAAGGGTCCCTTGCTCTAGACCAAGGTTGGCAAAACATACCCACACCAAACTAGTCTATTGGATGTCTTTGTGAATAATTTCATAGGAACACAAGATTGCTCTTTTTTATATAAAAATATATTCTATGCATTTGCTTTTCTACTACAATTACTAGAGTTGAGTATGTATAACAGAAAACACATATGTTTCAAAAAACTAAAAATATTTTCTATGACCCTTTATAAAAAAAGTTTGTCAACTTGATCTAGACTATATCATCATTTTAAAATCTGAATTAATTATAAAAATTTCCCAATTGCTTTTGTCTCTTGTACATCTGAGCTACAGAATTTTTCTGAAATTTTTATTATGATTATGTCACTCCTATTTCCATTCTCTACGGAGTCAAAACCTAACTCTTGGTGCTCAAAGCATCGCAGCCTCTCAAGTCTGTCCCTTTATCTCTTCTCCTCAGTTCTCTACTCTTCTCTGGGTCTCTACAAACACTGATTGACTTGTCTAGGACATGATTCTTTTTCCAATTTTTTCAACAGCTCTTATTTGAAGTTAAGTCTGGGTGCAACTCCACGAAGAAAATTTTCTAACCATCCTGCATCTATATCTACTCTCAAAACAGCTGTGTGTATCTCTGTGATGGATTTTTATCACAATGTACAGTTGTCATTTGTTAACTTACTTTTTTTTTATTTTAAAGAGAATAGTAAAAAAAAGAACACTAGCAAAATACTATCATTACAGACAAAAACAAAACAAAGCAAAAACATTAAAAATGATATAGGGTTTCAGAACAAAATGATAGGAATTAACAGGGGTTGTTATATTACATATTGTTATCTTCAATGAAGTTGCTCAGATTACCAGATTTTTTTCCACCCATTGATAAACTTTTTAAGATTCATCCCATTCTGTATTTGACCCCCCAAATTTCTGCCACAAACAGCAGATGTGTGTGTAAATGATTGATTTTCCCAATATGCCAGGTGTTGCATACCCGAGACCTCTAGTAGCTAGATAAACCATATATTTAGCTGCTTTTACTATGGGGGTTGGTCTTCAGATTTCAGATATCCATGTAGTCTTTCTTTAATATTTCCCTGGATATTTTTATATGAAGCTATCATCCAAATTCACCAAAGCCCACACAGGTGTGCTCAGGCACTGTGCAATCAGGATCAGTCCTCTGGTCTGCATATATATGATTTTTCTGACACATATAGGCATCCCGCTATAATCTCAGTACTATGGCCAACATTTTATAGACTGATATAGTTTCCTAACATTGTTAGTCATTCTTCAGCAGGAATCAGTGGATTGATTTTCTGTGCCAGGTTCTGTTCCAGCTGCTGGACAGAGGTACGGCACCTGCACGCATAGGTTTACATCTGAAACAAGGCCAGTGCCGTGTGTGAACAGGGGTTCTTCCTGGGTTTGTGGCAGCTTTTCCACAGCACCCTGCCAGTGCTCTGGTCCTTGTGCTCTTGCTTTAGAATCCTGATGATAGCACTTCCTGGGGAAGAAGATTAAATAAATATAAAATAATGACATTAATTCCTGGCAACTTATTTCTATAAATAAAGGGCATGTCACAAATTAGCTGGTTAACAGTGTTTTAAAAGCCAAGGCAAGGGGCTGGGGATTTAGCTCAGCGGCAAAGCGCCTGCCTGGCAAGCGCAAGGTCGTGAGTTCGGCTCCCGGTACCGGAGAAAAACAAAAACAAAACAAAACAAAACAAAAAAGCCAAGACATACTTAAGTGCGACTAAATGGAAAACTCCACTTCCCTGGGGGTCAGCATCTTAGTCAGAGACCATGTACAATTTGTTTGGCTTTTCCAATCTCCAATATCTTAAAATCACCTAACATTTTAGGGTGAGCTAGCGTTATGTGTTAAGATGACGGAAGGGTAGGTAGGAAAAATAAACCGTTTTTCCTTATTTTTCTTCTGCTTTCTCACCACAACAATCAACAAGGAAGACTTCTGTGATCCTGAAAGTTGTGGGTATTTTATTCACCAGCATGCAAGCAGTCAGCTCTGTGGCAGACACCACCTGAGTGTTCCTGGTTCCAGTCTGTTCTGACACTGTCTCTGGAGATCGCTTCAGGTCCCACAAGTTGAGATCTCAGCACCCTACCCTTTTCCTCTTCTTGTAATTGTAAGCCCTTGTTATTCGATTTGTGCTTCTCACAGACCTGCTGTAGACCGAAGTTTCCACAACTTATTATACAGATTCCATAAATTCCCTAAAGTGGCTCAAAGACTGGGTGAAACATGTTTATTGATTTATTACAAAGAATATTGCAGCAAGTACAGCTGAGATGCACAGGCCCAGGCCAGTGGGCAGGGGTGTCAGGTGCACTGCCCGCCTGGTCTCTTGACATGCATAACAGTCTGGAAGCCCTCCCAGACTCTGTCCTTGGGGATTTTTATTGAGACTTCATTGCACAGGCATGATGGAAGCATGGGCAATGGTGCGGAAACGTGACTGCACAAACGTACCGATCTAATACTGCAGAGCGGGAGAAGAAACCCAGCAAGGCTGTCTGTGCAGAATGTGCAGTATCCCTTGCTCTTGGGCATGGGGCAGGACTCCTCCTCAAAAGGGGTCTAACCATCTTGTATTAGACAAAGGAGGTCAGAGGATTTCTTTATGTCTCCTTCCAAGACAGAAAGGCAAGGGAGGATTAGAGTTTCTGTGACCTGCCTTGGGGAAGAGGAATTCTACTTTCCATGGCTTACCTTGGGGAGGGAGCTGTGAGCCAAGAGCTGAGGATGTAAAATAAGAGATATATTATGATGTTACCTAGGGGCAGTGTGTAACATAGGGCTCAGCTTCACATCCTCATTTTCACAGGAAGTGTTAGCAGTGCATTCATGCCAAATCTTCACGTGTATCCAGGATTCCCATAAATATTTGAATGGATATAGTGGGAAGAATCTTTTCTATTTATGTGATCATGACTCGAAAACAGTGCCTGGGGTGAAAAACTCTGACAAGCAAACATTAAGTCCCTGGATTGTCCAACACTTGGTTCCAAGACTTTCTTAAATTATGACTTCAGCAGTGTTTTCCCCTGAGGTCTCAGAGGGCTCCTGCCTTCTTAAACCGTGTGGTTAGTAACAGCAGCAGAGGCAAATTGCTTTCCTTCTGTGGTCCTCAAACCAGGTTTGTTTAGCCCTTAAGCTACTGAGAATATTGCTGGGAAGTGGGAAAGAACTGCCGGTTCCCTGAGCTCATGTTAATACAGATATCATTTCATCAGTGTGGTCCTCCGCAGGCTCTCCCAGGAATTAACAACTTTACCTGAGGGTAATGCTGGGCGAAGTGCAGGGAGACTCAGCCAGTGGCTGCTCTGAAGGTGCTAGAGGACTCTAAGGGAATGCTGGAGGACAGCCTGGGGAAACAGTGGAAGAGAGTTGCAGGAAAACTCAGCCAGATCTCTGGAGGGTCCCTGGTTAAAAGAAAAATGCTGACTTCTGCGAGGCTGAAGAAGGAAGATTGCAAGTTCTAGTCCAGCCTGAGAAACTTAGCAAATTAGCGACATCCTAGAAAGAAGAGGCAGTGGGAGAGGGAGAGAGAGGAGAATGGAAGGAAGGAGGGAGGGAAAGAGAAAGGAAGGAAGGGTAAGCTGACTTCATGAATAGAAAGTAGGTAGTTTTTAGTTGCTTTATTGCTTTAATTCCTGTAGTTTCTAGCCCATTTCCATGGCCCTTGGAGGTTTTCTTCTTAGACATTTTGCTGAGGATGAAATTTGAAATACTCTCTTTCAATAAACTTCAGATAAGTTGACTTGGATCTAAGATGATATCTTGTTTTTCTTGGAACGGTTATATGAGAAATAGTTAACATAAATTGTTATTATAGATATTGTCCCTCCTCATTTTAATGTATATTGCATTTTTTTAAGGGACGCTTTTCTTAATATAGTCAACTTGTTGCTATTAGCCTGGGGAAATTTTTGAAAATTTTTCAATCTAGAGTTTCAAAGAAATTTTAATTTTTTAATTATTTTAATTTTTTAAAAAATGGCTTTACTGAGATATAATTGACATATCATATAATTTGCCTCTTAAAGTAAAAGACTCTATCATTTCAGCTGCTCATAAGACAGTCACATGTGAGAACTCTCTGGGTCAGGCAGCCCGATCCCCAGTCTGCAGCAGCACCATTGTCCCCAGATCCTTCAGATTCACAGGGTTACACTGTGGGCCCTTTCCTCTCCATTCTCTCCCTCGGAGAAAGGAGAAATTAGCGTTGCTGTTTGGGGAGGTCTATGGGTCAGTAAGTATGAGGTATCCTAAACGTATACATTAGATTTTAAAAGAGAAAAGTAAATGGCATTTTAGTTTGCAACAGAAAGGCCAAGAGGGAGGGGCAGAGAGAGAGAGAGAGAGAGAGAGAGAGAGAGAGAGAGAGAGAGAGAGAGAGAGAGAGAGCGTGAGAGCATTCTCCCTCAACACAGTATGAAGTTTTGGTAATTGTATGCAGCAGCATTTGTTGATGGCTAATTTAGTGGCTAAAGCTTATGAGCCCTTATTTGTGCCAGGTACTTTATAAGCATTTTTGTCCTCCAATTTCAAATAGCCTTATGGATCAGGAATTATTTTCTCCTCTTCAACAGTAAAGATTCTTAACAAGCTGGAGACCTGCTGAGGTGGCCCAGCTCCTCGGACCCAGTGCAGTGGCAGTGTGAATGGCCCCTGGAGCTTCGCTCACTCTATGTGAGCCTGACCATGCCTCTCTCCCTCTCTCCTGTGTACCTGTGTTCCCAGCCCTTGCCTTTGGTCCATGTATTTCCTTCTGTCTTCCTAAGAAAGATTCTCGATTAATCAGGAGAAGATAGAACTACAAGTGTGACTCCCCTTATGTAACTTACAGAGTGTTTCAGCACAGGTCACTACTGTCCATTTGAGTAACCCTATGATAATTTCATCCAACCCTTGATTATGGTTTAGGAAAACAAGATTCAGGCGGCTTCAAATACTTGCCCCAGATGCTCCTTAGCAGTAGGTCAGATTCAAACCTGTCCGTTTTGATGCTGCAGGGCTTCCCACCCTCAAACAAAGCCTCCAATTCGGTTTTCTGTGGGAGCTGCCCTTCCACCTCATCCCGGGGCATTCCCTTGCTACAGTGAGCAGTGGCCAGTAGGAGAGCAGATATATGGCTGCTGATTTTTCCAATATTTCAAAGGAAGACAGAAATCTGCATATTTAAGTAACATGTCCTGATTTTTAAATGTCATCTACTGCTTGACATATTTGAGAAATGCCCCAAGGAACCTGGCACCTGCGCAAGTGGCAAGCTGTCTCTCAAGGCCATCGGCCACAGAGTTCTACACCAGACTGCATGGCTTGCCTGCTTCCTGCCCCTTCTCCTTCTGGGCTGTCTGATGAGCACTGGGACCTCATTCTCAGTCTCTTTCTCCCCCATCACTTCACTTCCACCCCCATTTCTACTGTGAATGTCTCCCCAGGGCTTCCTTCTCCCTGTGTGTGCCTCCACCCTGAGATGCTCTGGTATAATCATGAATGGCTATTTACAAAGCCGAAAGAAGTAGTGGGAGGGAAAAGGCTCTGTCCACAGAGCAAGGAGCCCTCCACTCTGGCAGTCAACGTTTGGAAACAGAATTGGAAATGATTTTATTTCAATTAGATTTTAATTAGCTTCTGTCTTGGAACCATCGGATCAGTTGCCAAATAATTGAAAAAGCAACCTTATTTGCATCTGTTGCTCCTAAGAATAGCAATTTTGCAGCATCTGATCCATATTTTATTCAGTGGGTGGGAAGGAAAGGGGACCCTGGGTGGGGGAAGGATTTCAGATTAGGTCATCATTGTCAATACAGGCATTGTCGGGTCAAGGCGGAGACTCAAGAGCAGTCCCTGGTAGCCTTGCCCTAATTTCACGTGGAATTAGTATGGAATGGATGGCATGAAGCATTTAATTAGCAGCCCGCACAAACTTATTAGAAAGCTCTACCAACCCTAACTCAAGTGTGTTGGAAAATTAGGAAAAGCAGAAAGCAGCCTTGGAAGCCAAGTGCTGGGTACCTGAGAGAGCCGGGGAGAGCCAGACAAGGCGCCAAGGACAGGGGGCTTAGAGCTCATAGGTGGGTGCTGTGTTCAGCACTGGTGCTGGTCCTCCTCTGCAACGCTCTTCTGTGACCCTCTCCTCTGATCCTGCTGAGATGCAGCACCACACGGGCAGACCGCAGGTGGGGCTCACGCTGAGTTCCACCTGAGTTCCCAACAGCATTGCAAGATTTGGGGCACAACTTTGCAAGATCTCTGTCTGTCTGTCTCTCTTTCTCTCTCTCTGTGCTTGTCTCTATCTCTGTTTTTGTCTCTCTCTCTCTGTATATATATTTCTGTCTGTCTTTTGACAGGACAGGCAGGGTTTCTAAGGCTATGAAGTTGATGGAAATACTTTCCCCAAGTGGACGGCTCTGTGAGATTTCTCCTGGGGGAGATGTGTTTGGGAGGCTAAGTAGCTCCTGCCCCCTATTTCCCCTAGAGACCCTTTTTCCTGTTCACAGGAAAGTACATTGAAGAAAAATCATTCAGCAGTATTTTTCTCTGTTGCTATGTGGTCGGTAACGTTGTTGAATAAATTGTGAAGGGTCTCCTCCCTGCCACAAATTACCAATCAAATGGTCAGCTCTACTTTGCTTTTCACAGTGGAGGTTCAGGGCCTTTCCTGAGTTGTCCCCTTAAGTTCTCTTCGCAGGTTGGCTACTTCCTCTCAGGGCTGCGCGGTGATTTTTGTTGTTGTTGTTGTTGTTTGTTTTGTGGTTCTGGGGATGGAACCCAGGGACCAGCACATGCCAGGTAAAGGCTGTATCTCAAAGCTATACCCCTAGACCCTTCCTTTTAATGTCTAAATCCTCTCTCTTATTTTGTCTACTTCCATGACGTCTGGCTCATTTGCAATGGGGATGCTATAATGTAATATTTATATAATTCAAAATAAATTTCAAAATCTACTTCCTGAAAATAAATTTAATATAGCTTATTGTGATTATATTATGCATATCAACAATAAAATTATGCAACCACTGCTTTCTAGGGTCTTGTATAATGAAGTTATTAGTCCATTATCAAAACTGTTACCTCTGCCTAGAACATTGCCATCCCACAGGTGGTTTGTCTATAATATTACATGTTGCATAAAAGTAGGAGCTATGCCATTCATCCAAGCCAAATGTCAGCATGATGTGGGAGCTATTTTTATGAACTGCTCTATGGCAGCTAGTAGTTTCCACCAATCTTGCCCCTTTTACTCTATCTCATTAGTTTTATTTACATTGTTCATAAAATTTATTGTTATTGAAACTTACATATTTTTATTTTTATTTTTGAGACAAGGTCTCGCTATGCAGTTCAGGCTGGGCTTGAGTTCACTTTGTAGCCCAAGTTGGTCTCGAACTCACAACAGATCCTCTTGCCTCAGCCTCCCAAGTGCTGGGATTACAAGCGTGTGCCACCACGCCTGATGATATTTTTATTTTTAACTTCCTTATTTCTCTTAAATGTTAAAGTTTTGAGAACTTCATTACCATAGCTCAAACTACCTGGCTCATAGTAGCCATTAATAAATATGTGTTTAGTCATTCAAAAATTGTTGTCTCCCTTTTAGCCAGAATATTCTAGGAATGGAAATGCAGAGTGATCAGGATAGAAAATTTTCCTTCTCTCAGCAGATATAAAAGTTGTTAAGGCAAGCTGGACAATATGCAGTCTGTAAATAAATAAACAAGAAATGTATGACAGAGCAGATATAAGTCCCAGGAAGAAAGCTCCACTGGATGATGTGATACTGGCCTACAGAAGCTGGGCCCTCCATTTTTCAAAGGTGTGGTAGAGAACTTCAGTTTTTGTATCTCTGTGACTTTTTACGCATAACCACTTCCTTTATTTTCTTGTGGCTTCTTTCCAACTTAGATGTAAACTTGCTGGTCCACAGATGATTAGTCATCATCTAACAAATTTTAAGATTGCATTGAGTCCATTTCTATCTCCTGCTATCCCAGGCCTCCTGGTTCCCCAACACATGCACAGAACCACCCCCTTGTTCTTTACAGAGGTCAAAATTTTCCTTACTCATTGATTTTCCTGCTAGAGCTTAAATAAATTTCAAGTCTTATTCAGTCATGCTTTACACATTTCTGCTTCCAGCTCTCAGTGGTTGAATTTATCTGTCCTTTGATGTCTGTATTAGTATAGAACAAATATTAGCAGATAATGTATTGGTGGCCAAAAGATGAAAAGAAGACTCACACTAGTGTAATATTCATAAAACTCTTGATTTGAGCTGTCAAAATCCAGTGAGGCTAAATTTATCCTTGAACAGATGAAATAACACCAGCAGTCCCCCTCAAAGTTATAATATTTTAATTACTACCATTAAAATCTCATATGCACACATCATATATAACTTGAACTCAGAGTCTTGAAGTGGATACGTTATTTCTCAGAGAATCCTAAGGGGATAGAAGTTACTGAATGCTGCTAGAGCTGGCTCATGCTTTACAAATAATTCTCAGGAGAACACTCCATCTAACCTAGTAGATAATCCTGAGAAGGCAGGGTATTAGTTCTTCTAACACTGATGAGATTCTATACAGTGTTTTCCACTGTGTATTTTTCACTATTTGGGAAAGGCCAACATAATATTTATCTGTGGATTAGAGGCCATGGATACAGGCATTAAGCTGTTTAAATACATCTGCCTAAGTTCCCTGTCAAAAAATGTAGGCAGTTTGTGTTCTGTTGCTTAGTTTTGCCTTTTGAAATACACCTCCTACTCCCCACTTTGGCCCATTGGGCAGCATGCAGACACATTGCTGGATGCTACAGGATGTGGTGTTAGAAGATTAATTCCTTCCAACTTTACTTCCAAACCCAGGAGGATAGAGTGCATTGCAGAAGACTGCACACATGCACCTGGACGGTGTGCTAAAGGCCTACCTTATTTTGAAGAATAAAAGAGATAATAATATACTGGCTTTTGTTTTAGATTAGGTGCTTTAGTTCTCATAGGTTCTCATGAAAGAGAGCAGGCACAGAGAAGGAAGAGATATAAGGGAGTCCGTTCCCTTCTGTTACTGAGACACTTGCTTCACGTCGCATGAGCTGTGTGTGGCCATCAGAAGCTAGATGGTGGAAGATGCTGTCTGTGCATCATGGGCTCCTCTATGGTCCACACACCGACGACAGCCTGGATCTCTCAGGGGGGATTTGTAATCTGTCAGGACAGATAGGAATAACATTCACTTATATTGCAAATAGGTGCAAATAAAAATACATAGGATCTAGAAAAAGGAACCTCAGAACAGGAACAAGCCACCAGGAATAGGTGTGGACAAGTTCTACTGTACTATTCCATTAATTGAGTTAGTAGACATTATTAAGGGTTTACTGTGTACACAGTACCCATGTCCTTAGTAATTTAGTTGTAATATTCCTAAAATGGTGAATGGCAATTCTTTATAACTCAGTTGTATCCTTTAAGAGCATTTCTGACTTTTGCATTAATCCCATACTTAACTATCAGTCTGCTGGTCTGAAATTTGTTCTCCCAAGTGAGTTTCCACTAGGAGAAGGGCATGGCCCATGAATGTGAACCTCATCTCTCAGGCCAGGGAGATTCCTTGCTGGTAATGACACACTGTCAGGCTGGTTTATAAATCTGTCTTCCATCACTTAGGTGGGCGTGTGTCAATCCCCCATAGCCTGATGGCCTTTGTTGAGCTGATGAAATTGATTTTATGAGTCTAGCAGAGTGGAGGCCCTGGGTCCAACAGGGTGGTGGCCTCCTACTTGCCCCTTACAAAGTGCTTTTACCTGAAGGATTCTGCCTGAAATGACTAATTGACCTCTCCCAATTGCAAACACCCCTGCAGTACAGATCCAACCCCAACTTTGTCATTTTAGTACTAATCCCTTTGCAGGTGGAAAATTTCTAGCTAATAAGGTGTTACAGGTTGAACTTTTTCTCAAAAAGATGTGTAGAAGTGAAGTCCCAATCTCTGTTACTTGTGAATGTGCCCTTTTTTAGAAATAGTCTCATGAGACATAAAGATGTGGTCATTGCCGTGCCTCTTATTCCAATGTGGTCAGTTTCCATATAAGAAGAGGGAGAGATGGCCATGGATGCATGGGATGATGTGAACACCATGTAACCTTGCAGACATGGGGGGAGAGAGTGGGTAAAGACTAAGGCATCACCCGAAGATCCGAGTTCTGTGGACACATGCCAAAGGAAACCTGGGCCTCCAGCAGCTGAAGAAGCAGGGGAGGCTCCTTCCTGGGTCTGGCCAGGAATGGGGTGGTAGTGCTAGCACCTGCACTCAGTCCATGACAGTGCATTTCTGTTGGGTGAAGGCCCTCACAGTACTCTATTATAGAAGGCCTAGGGACACGGCGCAGAGGGTTACTGTCAGCCTTCGCACTGGACTTAGTAAACTTCCTTCCTTGCCTGTCTCCTCAGAAAGAAGCCTAAGAGTTGAATTGCAAAGACCTTTTGGGCATTTTGGCTCTGTCTCTTGTGATTTACTATATGTTCTCTTCCTTTGTCCATTATGAAGAAGGCTTATTGCTTATTAAATGTGTTATAATCAAACATCAGACAAATTCTCAGAAAAGGGAGCTGTGAGCCAGGACTTGATGACCTAGAAATGAAAAATAATAATAATTCATCAAATCTCACAAATTTTACTCAAAAAAAGCTCAGAAGCAAGGCATCGATAGGTCAAGAGGCACTGTCTTCTTTTTTTGTGCTAAAGCATTTATTGTGCAGAGTGAATAGGCACGTTGCCTTTCCATACTTCATTTCTTTTCCTGATTAGAACGAGCTTCCTGAAACTGAGCTTCCATCGTCAGTATTCTCACAAGACTGACTTTAGATACTCAAAACACCCTGCTCCTGAAAATTGTTAAAGCTGTACATGATAGAAATAAGTATGAATCATTTTTCCTTGGACTTTTATTTGTGTTTGTTTTTTTAAAAAATGAGCTATTTTGGAAATCTGCCTAATGCTATATTAAAGCTACTGTGGTGTGAGTGTGTGTGTGTTTGTGTGTGTGTGTGTGTGTCTGTATCTGTGTGTGACATCATTTCAGGAACTCATATGTCATCCACACGATCTGAATAACTGTCTACAAATGGAGAGTGGGTACCATTTGGTTGAGATATAGAAATCCTACCCTGAATTTTACAACATGTAGGTCTTTTACAATTATAGCTTGAAGCTTAGGCTTCCAGCTCTAAGGGATTTTCATTTCATCTTTTTTCCTTTAATTTGGACTGTTCCCCATTGTGGATGCTTAAGTTAATGTGCTCATTCTTTTTCCTTATCACAAGGAAAGAGAGAGAAAGAGGGAGAGACAGATGGAGAGAGAGAGAGGGAGGAAGGAAGGGAGAGAAAGAGAGGAACAGGGAAGGAGGAGGAGGGAGAGAGAAGGAAGGAACCAGAGATTGCAATGAACATGCAATTAGATGCTTAGGTGCCTTTCAGTGAGGTGACCATTGTAGAGTGGGGCCATATGAATGTGACTGGGACACAGTAGCCGTTGGGAACCCTGCAGTAGAAGGCCATGATTCTGTAGGACCCCTACATCCGAAGTATTCTTTGAGCCAGCATGGCCGGGTTGCAGACACCCCAGGAGATGTAAGCATTGTGAGAAGGATGTTCGATGTGCCTGCTTCTCTTTGAAGGAAGGGTAGGAGGTTGCTGCCGGCCAGGAGGAGGCAGGAGGCAGAAGAGGATATAAAAAAGGTAGACAGCAGGTGCACTTTGGGAGACAAGTCAAATGCTATTTAATGACCATATTTGGTAGAACGGTACAAAAAGAAAGAAAAAACCTCCTGAAATAAATGACAATAAAGAGCTTTGTTGCACAAAGTTGGCACAAGGTTTTCTGTGCTTATACAAATTTGACAGCCTAACTTTGAAGTGTGGAAAACTTGAAGGGAGGATAGGAATGAAGGTGCAGCTAAGTCGAAGTGCTGGGTATGTGCAGTGAATCAGGAGAGAAGGTCAAGAGACGATTACTCTAGTGGTCATTTCTGGTCCTGTTACCTATTATGATGGATAGGTTTGAGGAACCAGGAGGGAAAGTATCTATTTAAAGATGGCAATTAAGAAAATATGTCTAAGTAGAGGAAAATGGCAGTGCAGGCTCTGACTGTTGATGTGTCTGATGAAGCAAGACTGATTCACCTACAAACTGACACAGCTGCATTAATGTGACTGAAAATAGCAGATCTCACCGCCTGTGATGGAACCGCGGTGGAGAGTGCCTCATCACCTGTGGGCTTATGAATGTAGATTATTCCCCTTTGACTGAAATTCATTTCTACCTGGTTTCTTCCAAGGGTGTTGAATCATTGCCTTCCATTGTCTGCTAAATGAGCATATAAACACCAATTTGTTGTTTGGAGTTTGGACCTGTGTTCATTGGGCAATATGAGGTATATTAACCTTTTGCTTTTGAAATTTCCTCTTGTATTTTGTGTGGGTCTTTTTTTTTTTAATGCCAAGTGTAATTGCTGTGATTTGCCCAATTGCTTTCATGTACATGCAGTGAGACAGGTTTATGATACCGGGATATACGAGTCAGTGAGCAAAATTAAGCCTTCATTATCTGAGTCTATGACTGTAGCTCAGTTCTACAAAAAAAAAGTGCAGGTGGTAGAAATTTGATTCTGAACTTAAAGAGACCTTGCTTCACACAGACATATTCTAAATATATCCCATTGCATCAAAACTATTGAAGTTACTTGTGCTTCCTCTGCATTTTCTTTCATAAATATTGCTGAATATCAAGATTGTTCAGCATAAAGAGTTGCATTTCCTTGTAGTTTTAAATTAGAACATATTTCCATTTTTCACTTCGAAGAAAGCACCCGAGTATGTTTCTTGCTCTTAGAAAGGTAAGACACATTCAGAATCTAAAGGACAAAGTAGAGAAGCGAATTCATTAGAAAAAAGCAACGCCTCTGCAAAACACCCTTCTACTTCTCATGGGCCATATTCTGCAAATGCATCTCCTAGGAAATTTCTCTGGGCTCTGACCATATGCCAGCACCTCCTACGGTTGTGTGTAATTGGGCATTATGACTTTGGATTCAGATATTCTTGGCAAAGATATCAAACATAAAGGGACTGATGATAAGTGAAAACTGTAGAAGGGATCCTGGTGAACCAAAACTCCAAGATAAAATTTTCAGTGCAAGGAAAGGCTCAAGCTGTGAGCTGGTTAATCTGATCAGTGCACCTGTTGTTATTTCACATGTTCTCCCCTTCCCAAGCTTTCCGGTTAAGGTAGGGGTGATTCTTTTTAAGTAGAAGATAGTGTCCAGCACAGCTATCAGTGTATAAGGAGCTGAAATTATGAATCGCATACTTACCATATAGGAACGTGTGAAAGCTCAGAGAAGCTGCTGTAGTTCAAGTGTGATCCTCATAGTAGTTGGCAGAAACACCAGATGTTCAGTAACCTTAAGGGCAGGTGATTAGAAAACACAATATAGTTAAATGGATGAATGGTGAGAAGGAGGGTTCATGAAAGAGTAACACGTGTATATGAAAGTGTTAACACAGTTTTGGGGGAAATGGAGATTCTGTTCTGCTTTTGCAAGCCTGAGGTTTGTGTTGTGCAGATTCATTGTGGTGTTATAAATGTTACTGTGGGGTATTTTCATTCTCTACCTATACTGTCCTGACTTAAATCTGAATTACCAGTGCATGATTAATATAAAAAGTGGAGTTAATATTAAACATATTATCAATACATGGTTAATAACAACAGGTATGGACAGACAGGAACTCAAAATGCAAGAGTTCAGACTATTTATGAGAAAGTCATGATAAAAATAAAGTTTGTGATCTCTAATCCTAGAATGTGTAATTTTATTTTACCTGGCAGTTTTTTTTTTTTTCCAGTACCAGGAATCAAACTCACGACCTTGTGCTTGCCGGGCAGGCACTGTGCTGCTGAGTTAAATCCCCAGCCTTACCTGGCAGGTTTTAAGTAAAGTGAAAGAACATCCCATTGAATTCTGTGCTCAACAAGGCAGGCAGAAATGAAGGGTATTGTCAGAGGCAAGCTGTGGGGCTGTCCTATAGGCCAACACTGGGGTGAAGGTTTAGAAGCATGTTTGTTTTTTTTTGTCCATAGATCTCTAGCTTTTTGTCCTCTTTCTCTTAAGCGATGAATCAGTAAAGGAGTCCAGAGTCCCTTCTCAAATGGTATGTGCACAGGGCAGGTATATCATACACAGGTTTTCAGTCTTGTGCCTTTTGATAATCCTAGCCTGTGCTCCCATCCTTCACTTACTGGCTTCTTCAGTGATACTCATTCAGTTATCCATGGTAACCATTCACCATGAGTTCCCCATTCATTGCAATGTATGTGTATTATTTCTAGCTCATACTAGGTAAGTAACATTTATTAAGTTACTCTCTCTTGGCATCTGTTCCTTCAGTTATCAAATAGAAATAATAATGGTCTCCGTCTAAGGGTTGCAATGTGGTCAAAGTGAGTTATTCATGAGAAGCACTTAGTGCATTGTAAGCACCCTATATATCCTAGCTCCTCTTATTTTTAAACTTAATTTCTATTTGATTTATCACAATATACCTGCCATGTTGGGTTAACTTAGCTCTCCCAGAATTGCAAGACAACCTGTCCTCATTCTTCTGATATGAGACTAAATAGTATTCTAAGTCATCTAAAGTGATGAAAACAGGTGAAGTTTAGTGTGGAGTAATCTGGATTTTGAATGTCAAGTCTCCCAGTTCACTGTGCTATTGGGAAAGTTATTTGTTATGCTTTAGATATAAAATGCCCCCAACCCAAAGTCTCATGTATTCACAGATGGGACTTTTTAACTTTTATTTTTATTATTATATGTTTGCAATACATGATGATTACATTCACCTTGGAGAATTGGTTCATTTACATATCAGACCTTAATCATTCTTACTTTCCTTTCCCCTCTCTGTCCTCTTGCCTCCCTCTGTCTCCAGATCCCCTTCCAATCTCCAGAGATGGGACTTTTGAAAGGTGATTGGATCACAGAGGTGCTACACTCTATCTGTGGATTAGTCCACCCATGAGTTCATAGCTGAAAGTGCTGTTAGAAGGTGGGGCCTGGTTGAAAGAAGGGGGTCCCTGGAAGACAGGGGTGACCAGGAAAGGTGCATTCTTATCTCTGACTTCTCCTTTGTCTTTCTCTCTCTGCTTCTTGCCCTGTGTTGAGCAGTTTCCTCCATCTTGTGTTCCAGTATGCTGTTTCTGCTTGGGAGTCAGCTATCCACCTACTGAACTCTCTAAAACTATGAGCCTAAATGAATCTCTGATCCTTTACATTTTGTGTATTCAGATATTTGGTCTCAGTGGCAGTGAAGTGACTAATATACTATTTGAACTACGCTTCTCTTAAACTGGACTATTGTCTTGGCTATTTTTCTCTTGTTGCTGAGACAAAATACCCAACACCCAAAGTTAAGGAAGGAAAGGTTTATTTAGTTCACAGTTTGTAGAGGTTTCAGTCCATAATCAGTTGGCTCCATGGCAGGGTGGCGGGACAGATGGGCAATAGTTCATGGCAGCAGAAGACAGCAAAAGCAACAAGAGCAAAAGGGCAAAACAAGCCTCTTTTCCTCAGTTATACTGTACGCAGACTACTCGCCCTAGGGAGAGAGGGTTTGCATCTCTCATCTGCATATACATAGATATCCAATTTTCCAAGCACCATTTGTTGAAGAGACTGTCCTTCCAGTATTATGTATTCTTGGCCTTTTTAAAAATCAAAAATCAGTTGGCTATAAGTCTATGGATTTATTCCTGTTTTCTCAGTTCTGTTCCATAATTCTGTGTGTTTAATTTAACGCCTGTACCATACTGTTTTTTCTTTCTTTCCTTCTTTTTTTTTTACTTAAATTTTTAGTATATTTTGAGGTGGGGTAGTGTGATTCCTTCAGCTTTGATCCTTTGCTTTATTTTTTAAATTTTTTTTAAAATTTTTTTATTTTTTTGGTTTTTCTCTGGTACTGGGAACCGAACTCACGACCTTGCGCTTGCCAGGCAGGCGCTTTGCCGCTGAGCTAAATCCCCAGCCCTGATCCTTTGCTTTAGATTGCTTTGATTATTTGGATGTTTTTCACAAAAAAATTTGTGGAAGAAGTTTTAGGATTTTTTAAAGATTTTTACAAATTTTATAAATCTTAGGAATTTTTCCATTTCTGTGAATAATATCAAAGATGTATTGGTAGGGATCGCACTGGACCTATGTATGGATATTTTGATAATAGAAATGCTTCTAACCCACAAGCATACCATATCTTTCCATTTATGTCTATCTTCTTCAGTATCTTGCATCAGTCTTTTGTAGTTTGCAGCATAGAAATAAATCATCTCTTTGAGGTTCTTACACTAGGGAGACAATACGATGTTTATACATGTGAGTATGATTTATTTAACTTATGAATATGGTCTCTAGTTGCATCCATTTACCTATAAAACCCCCCTCAAGTTTATCATTCTTTATAGCTGGGTAATACTCCATAGTACTTTGAAGATAACTATATGTAGTGCAACAACCATTGTTAATTTCCTATCACCTTGCTTTGAAATTCTGTATTGTTTTTATGTTGTTTTGTTTATGTCTTTGTTTTTGTTATTTTGCTCTTGTTCTTTTTTCTTTAAAATAAAAAAGAAATTAGTCATCTCCTTGATTTATTTTATTCCTAGATTTTAAAAAATTGTTTTAAAACAATTTTTATGTAGCTCTTTTTATGATTTATTTTATGTAGCTCTTTTTATGATTTTTTTCTCAGATAGTTCACTGTTAAGCTGTAGAAACTGTACAGATTTTTGTATTGTGATTTTGTATCCTGTAACTTTACTGAATTTGGGTATTAGTTCTAATAGTGTTATGGTGAAGTCCTTAGGGATTTCTGTGTGAAGTGCTATGCCCCTTACTGATGGAGATATGTTCTGAAAACTACATTGCGTGATGTTTGCACTTTGCAAACATCATGGAGTCTAAATATACACCTAGACAGTGTGATCTACTGCACACCTAAGGTACCTGGGACAGCCTGTTGCTCCTTGCACAAACCTGTAGAGCATTGTGCTGCCTCAGTCTGGCCGGCAGCTGTAAGTAAAGGATTTGTAGATTGAAACTTAAGTATACAAAGTGTGCAGAGGCCATGCAGTATGAAAGATGAGGAAGATAACAGCCCATGTAATGATAAGGGCTCTTATCATTAACGTGATTTATGGGCCTGGAAGTTGCTGAGTGAATCAGATGTGTGGTGGGTGAATAGCAAGGGTCTGTGTAAACCGTACACACACTATATAAGTGCTGCAAGTAGGCTAGGCTAAATTTATAAAAGTGTCTTCCTTTAGTAGTAAATTAGCTTCAGCCTACTACTATAACTTTCTACTTTCTCAACTTTTATTTTGTTAACATTTTGCCTTTTTGTGAGAACATCTTAAAATGTAGACATATAGTACAGTGATACAAAAATACCCTCATATCATTGTTCTATAAGTTTTTTCTTTTTATTAATATTCTAACTGTTCTGTTAAAGACTAAGACACAAACACACATATTAGCCTAGACCTACATGGAGTCAGGGCCATCAATCTCACTGTACTCTACCTGCACATGCTGCCCTACTAGGAGGCCCTCTGGGACAGCCACACACGTGGAGTGGTCAGCTCCTGTGACCCTTCTGCTAGGCCCTCCTCAAGGGCCTGCCTGAGGCTGCTCCACGATAACTTCTTTTTACATAAGTAGAAGGTATGCACTCAGAAATAGTAATGAGGTACCAATATTCTGACATTGCAACACTATCTGAATCATTATTTAAAAATATATATCAGTAGCATAGTTGTTATCATCATCATGAAGAATTGTGTACTAGACATAATTCTACATACTGTTCTTTTATACAGCTGGCAGTGCAGTAGCTTTGTGTACATCAGCATCACCACACATATGTGCATAGTGTGTTGGGCTACAGGGCCAATGAGGTGACAGAAAACACATCTCCATTCTCATCTTCTGGGACCAGAGCTATATATGCTGGCATTGTTAACTAGGATGTTACGTATAGTGTATGACTGAATGTGATCACATTGTGTACAAACTTGACCAGTAATAGTGCAGTGGTTGTTGTTTTAACTTGTAATTTCCTACTGAGGTGTAATGTTGAACATTTTTCATAGGTTTATTAAATCTCTTTCTATATATTATGTATTTATTTACATATATAAAAATTTGATAGATTGTCTGATTTATTTTGCCCATTTAAAAGTTAGTTCACTTTTTATTTGTAAGGGTAATTTGTATATTTTAGAATGCGGTTTTTTATCAGCTATATCTACAAATGTTTTGTCTCAGCCAGTGGTATGTCTTCTCATTCTAATAATTCATGAAACTGTAAGATTCAACTTTCTGTCCTTAAAAAGAAACAGAAATGACACAAGAAGACTTTTGATCTCAAATTAAGTTAAAAATGTTAAGGAAGAACTGATGCTAAAAAGGGTAGTTATCTGCAGACAGACCTATTTTTCTGTTTTTTCATTTCTTCCTCTCTGGTTTTACCTGCTTACTTGGGAGCTCTGGCTTCATGAATAATCACCGTTGGCAGACCCTGTTTATAGGCATTAAAAGTATCCAGATACATCCTCTATGTATGTGTGCATGCAAATTGATCTTTTTCTTGACACTGCTTTTTTTTTTTTTTTTTTTTTGTACTCAGTATGAAACTGAGGACCTTGGTCTTGTTAGGCAGGGGATTTTGCCACTGAGCTATATCCCCAGCCCAACCCTGCCTCGTTTTAAAGAAAATATAACAAATACCATCTTCTCTATGGCTACAAACCATTTACTTATTCCCAAGACTCAGAAAAATCACAACTAAATGAGAAATGTTGTAATAATGCAGAAAGAGATATATTAAGAGAATTATGTTCTAATAAGAAAAGTGAACAATTGATCGTTAAAGCAACTGAGATCATTTTGGAAGCAATCTGACGGTGCGATGTAGACTTTTCAGCACTGTGGAATAATCTTGGGACCCAGAGGAAGGAAACAGATCGCTCACATGGTGGCCAGATGTGCCTTTCAAGGCAGACAGGGATGCCTTTTCCATTCTTCCTTCCCTGCTTTGCATTTCCTGTCTGCCATTGCCACTCACTGGAGCTCTTTCACTACCTGTGTTTAAAGGAAGCTGTCACCATTCTGCTCAGCCCTTCAGTTCAGAAGATAAGAAATCCTTCCTGGCATGAAATGCACTGTGGAATGTGTTTGAAAATAAAGTTGTTAATGACAATTGGCATCAAAAACTTGCTCTCTCAAATGCATTTTTCATAGTTTCCAGGCCAACAGGAGCTTGTCTTATATTTAAATTTCAGACGGTTGACTGACTGTGTGACAGATAAGCAGGAATACTTTATGTGTACACACACACACATGAGCACACCTGTGCATACAATTACCTATATAGAGGCGATTTCTGCACATACTGCCCTCAGAGACAGACAGGACCCATACCCCATGTGCCTGCTACAATCAAGTATATAGTAGCCACACCTTTGGGCCTGGATGCTTGTGGAAACTGTCCTTTTGAGAGAGGACAAAAACAAAGTAAGAACCTTAATATTTAGGGGGACAGTGCGCTCAGATACAAAAAGAAACAAAAAAAACATGGAAACAGAAACACATACAGAAGAAGAGTAAAAGCAACACAGTTGGCTGGGAGGTAACCCCCTAGGTCCATGGGTATATTCCTTAGCAGGTCCCTCATGACTCTTAGCCCAAGGGTCTATTACTCTCTCTGCCTGCACTTTTCCTTGCACTTTGTTAAACTAACAGAAAAATCCACTAATTAGTAATTCATTTAGGTTAATAAGCTTCTTCTGGGAAGGCTAAAGGGCTAAGAGTCATTCACACATTGGTGTAAATTTGTTTAATTAGAGTTGTTTTTTCTCAACCCCCTTTCATTGCAAGGGCAGTCTGAAATTATCTGTATTGAGGGGGAAATGCAGGGAGTTGCCATTTATGGAGAGGCTAGTGTGTGCCAGGGCAGTAGCATTTTAAACTTTATTGTATTAACCTTCACAATGGGCTCTTATAATATGCACTACTGCTCTGGTTTTCTCATGAGGAGATGGCAGCACAGCAGGGTTTAAGGACTTAGTCTGATACCACCATGTGAAATAGTGAAGGTAGGATTTAAATGCAGGTTTGTCCTGGCTAGGCAAGTGATTGATGGATGGAGGAGGTATTAAATAGGTTTTTCAATCTGGAGGAGGAGGTATTAAATAGGTTTTTCTATCTGGGCTTTGGAAGTCCTTCAGTTACTGAGTGTCTAGGGGAATGTAGATAGTCAAGGAGTTAGTCTAAGTATTTCATTTATTCATTTTATAACTAAGTATGTCTTCAATTACATTATATACCAGGTACTTCTCAAATTGATGGAGATTTGGAGATGGACAAAAAGCAGGTGACATGGGATCATGATGTAAAAGGGAAGATGGACATTGGAGACCCTTTCCAGTTATCAAGGACCCCTGGAGTGGGCTCCATTCTCCTGCCAACTGTTACAGTACATCGCAAGAAGAGAGAGCAAGAGACAAAATAGCGGTGTAGCAGGAATCTAGGATGACCAGTTGTTCGAGGGGAACAGAAGGCATTGAGGCACCCAGAGCCTTGGTATTTATTCATTACATCTGTGTAAAGGTCAGTGAGTTAAGGGCAGCAGGTAATTGAAGGAACGGTAATGGCAACTACGGTGGGCTAGTAAGAAACACAACACATTCTTACTAGGACAAGAATGAGATGGGGACAATGAGAAAGCTGTAGTTTCCCTACGGAGCTTATCCTTTTCAGCAGTTCTTCTCTTTCCCTATGAGCACCACAACAGTCATTAGCCCTAGGGCTTCCTGCTTTGACCAGCAAAGAGCGGGGAGTTTCTGCATTCCAATCTGACTCAAAGAGCAGGACAAGGATGACCTTGAAATCGCCTAGACTGAATTTATAATTCATGGTCCCCCACAGATGGATATTGCAGTCACCTCTTATGCAGTGGGATAAAGCTCCCCAGTGAAAGCCTGAAACCCCAGGTAGTACTGAGATTAACAAACACCATTCTTAAAAATAGAATAAATACTATAGAACATTTTCCTCAGAGAAGCGTTTGACGTAGTCCAGTCCTGTTTAGATAATTAGCAGTAGTGCGTGGTCATACCAAGGAGGAAGGACAGCACTCTCATTCTCTGCTGTTACAGCTGAAGGAGGTAGATGGGTGTTATATGTCTGTGGAGACTAAATAGCTCAGATTTTATTAATGGCAATATGTTACCCCCTCCAGCTGGTGGTTTGTGGTAAAACTGTGATTCCATGAAACAGCCATTAGAATCAACTTGCCAGCATCAACAAATTATTTGATCTTTTCTCATGTCTTCTCTGGCCCTAGTGGTGAATTTTATGCACAGGAGAACAGTGGGACTGGAAGTCTTGTCCCCTAGAAAAGAAATTAATCACAGCTATTATTTTTGCCATCAGTTTTTAAAATTTAAAGTAAGTAAGTTTATTCATGGAGAAATCAGTAACAGAAAACCCTGGTGACATTCTCAGTCCAACAATTAAAACTGCATTCAGAAGCCAACAGAAGGAGTTTGGAGACTCAAATACATGAAGAAAGTACTGTTAGTCTTTTTCTTCAGTTTTCATATATTTCTTCGGTTTTCATATATTTATCTTTAGGTTACTACATTCTCGCAACACACTCAAATAAAAGTTATGTGAATGCGGTCTATCTCTCAAAATATCTAGTATTTTCACCTTTTTATCTACAGAAAGCATTTTATAGCTTTTTTGTGGTATGTCTGAGTTTCCAGTATTACTATTCTTGTGGCCTGAAGCCGTTATTAATTAAAACAAAGGATTACTTGAACACAAGCACTGTATGTTATGATAGTTGCTCTGACAACCCACATGGCTATGCAATGACTAGTCTATGGGCAGCTTTCACACTGGAGAAAGGGTTGATTCTCATCCAGGTAGGCTAAAGGACAGTATAAGACTTCATCTTGCTACTCAGAACGGCACACAATTTAAAGGTTATGAACTGTTTGCAGTATTTCTGGAATTTCCCATTCAGTACGGTAGTTAACCACAGGAAACTGAAACCAGAGAAAGCAAAAACACTGTTATGGGTGGGGGGCTGCTGTAAATAAATTAAAAGATAATATTAAGTAAGGCAAAAGCAGTGAGAAAGGGAAAAATAACAATGACTGTCTTAGTTTCTGAGGCTGAGACACAATACCTGACGCCCACAAGTTAAAGGAGGAGAGATTTGTTTTGGCTCTCAGTTTGTAGCACTTTCTGTCCACAGTTCCCTGGGTCCAAGGTGGTGCAGCAGGGGAGGACTGCTCATGGCATGGCAAGCAAGAGCAGAGAGAGATTGAGGGAGAGAGACAGACCCTTCCAGCTTCGCTCACCTTCATTACCAGGCTTCCCCTCTCAACATGACATCTAGCTATAAACTCATCCATGGATGAGTATCAGCCCCCATGATACAGTCACCTCCCAAAGGGCCCACCTATGAACTCATGAGGCTTTGTGAGTACCTCTAGATACAAAAACAATGCCTCAGAGATGGATTAGTGGGATGGAACACCCCTTTTGATTATGGCAGTCTGATCTGAGATCTCAAAGAGGGGACCTTTTCCTACATATAGATATATAGGCAGAGCCATTCAGACGAAAGAGAGAGAGAGAGAGAGAGAGAGAGAGAGAGAGAGAGAGAGAGAGAGAATGCAAATGTTTCAGGAGGTAGGATAAAGCGAAGGCCTAAGTGACTGGAGCACAGTGAGTAAGGCATGGGCATGAGATGGTATCCAAGAGACGGAATGATAATGGTGGGAAGATCTTTGATTCTTTTCCCCATTCAAGTTGAAAACCAGGGGCTGGGGATTTAGCTCAGCAGCAAAGCGACTGCCTGGCAAGGGCAAGGTCGTGAGTTCGGTTCCCGGTACTGAAGAAAAACTAAAAAAAAAAAAAAAACCAAAAAAAAAAAACGTTGAAAACCTTTGGAACAACTTTTAGAAACTAAATGCTCTCTGATTTTCAGATGAGAAAGGCCACGCCTGGGTGAGGGATGTGTATACAAAGTGACCAGTTACACCATTTGTGTGGAGTGAGACCTGAGGTTGGCTTGGCTTAGGAAATGCAGCAGGGGATGGAGGGAAGATCCTGGATACACATCGACTTGACAGTGGATAGGAACAAGTGATATACCTCATATGAAAGCAGAAAAAAATGAAGTCAAGGACAGTGATTAAGTTTTCATCTGAAACTACGAGGAGAGTGATAGTTGCACTCAGTGGGAGATAAAAGTCCCAGAAGAACGAGTGGCATTCTACTCTCTTGGCTCAGAAAACAAGATTGTACATATGGTAGCTGAGATGGGGAGAACTGTAAGCATTGAGGGCTGAGATTTAAATTGAGGAGACTCCAGCACACAGAATGTTTGCTGCTGGTGCTGACACAATCAGTGAGGATATAGGTGGAGAAGAGCTTCAGGATCTAGTCCTAAGGCACTGAAAACAGTTAAACATATGCAGAGCAGGAGGGGAAGAGTCAGCAAAGGACACAGAGTACGAGCAGCCAGTGAGGGACTGGCCAAATCTAGAGGGTGGGCATTAAAAGAACACCAGGAAGTTTTCCCAGAGAAAGGGCATGGCCATCTACATGGATGTCCTCTCAGGCGATGGAGCACACTGAGCTCAAACTAGGGAGGTAGATGGTGATCATAAGGAGCCTTTACACTAGAGAGGTACACATGAAAGGCTGACAGGGTATTTCCAGGGAACGTGGATTGACAGTAAGTGGAGATAGAGTGTCCAAAATTCTTTTGTGATGTTTTGCTGTGAAATGGAACAAAGAAATGAGATGTTAACTGAAGAGAACTGTGAAGTAAAGGAAGTTTTAGTGTGCATGTTTTGTGGTTTTCTGAACAAGCTGGGGCGTCCTAGGTATGTTTGAGCACTGAGGGATGGACCCGCAGGGAACTGTTTTCTAATGGTGCAGGAGAGAGTTAGGGACAATGAGCAGAGTGGTGATGACTTTAGGGGGCAGGCAGGAGGATTGAAATCTAGGACTGAAAGGAGGTGTTGCATTCATAATGACTTAGACACAGCATCTGTTAAGACACTAGAGCAACGGGTGCTGGACAGGTGTTGCCAGTTTCCTAAGCAAATTGGTGAAAAGAAGGGCCTATGCAATGAGATTCTACTGGGAAGGAAGAGATGGCCAGGCATGAAAAGGTGTGAAGGTGTGGGGAACCACGAGGGAAAATGGTGTGGAGACAAGGAGCAGACTCACTTGGATGCCCAGGGAAGGGTGGGAGCCCCTGAAAGTCTGGAAAATTAGGACTTTCTCTTGAAAGAATTGGCATGGATATAAAGAAATACATTCAGAGATTAAGAACTGACTTACTACTGACACATATTGTAGTATAGTCATCATGCATATTCATTAAGTGCACTTTGCATGCATTATTTCATTTAATCCTTACAACTTCACAAGCCAGATACTATTATAGTCTTCATTTACAAATGAGGTAATTGAGGCTTGGAGAAGGGAAGCAAGCTGCAGCAAGTCCTGCAGTTAGTGAATCAGGAAGGGAAGAACTCAGTTTTCTTGGTGACAAAGATGGATCATATACCACTGGGCTGGAGCTGAGCTGTCTCCTAGGAATACACCCGTGCTGTGGGTAGGGCCTTATTCCAGTGGTCCTGTTATATTATTGTACATCTCATCTACATACCACAAGTGACACTATGGAAGGAGAAAGCCTAGTTTTGGTTTTTGTTTGTTTCCCTCTTTCATCTGTAATCTGTGGATTCCTACAGGAAAGGGCAAGAGGTTGGTGTGGGCAGACCTGGGTTTGGATGGAGGACAGCATCTGCATATACACACACTCTGTTTCTCCAGCTGTTACAGAAGAGACTTGTCTCTTACATTCTTTCTTTTACTGCATTCACTGCCTCAAAGACTTCTAGTTCCTAAGGGGATCATCATAGGTCTTTTTGGTGTCCTTGAGTGAAGGGTTTTGCATCTGTTACTAGAAGTTTTCCCTGAATTTACAAATGATAGGCAGAAATATAGAACCACTGTTTTCTGTGGGGAGGCTTGGGTGAATGAATGTCCTAAGTGGAGGCAGGAGACAGGGGTGGCAGAGGGAGATTAAATCACAGAGGATCTCTGAGCAGGCTTTCTGGATCTCCCACATTGGAAGATGCTTCTACCTACCATCTGTGTAGAGGTAGCTCTGGTGGAGACCCACAAAGTTCTGTAAAATAATAGCATGGGGATTTCTGTTCACCACCCTGAGCCAGGTTTACTGGTCTGAGGACAAAAAGTAAGCAAGTGAAGACAAATAAGAGAAGAGCTTCCATTTGTTTACTCTGTGTTTTAATAATTGGCTGATTATGTTCCATTTTTATTTGGTTTCATTGGCAATCAGATAGAGAGCTGTAATATCTACTCACACCTTGTAATTACCATTAATTTCTTCCCTTTGCTCTGCACAGTCAAGACAAGGTTGGCAGAGAGGCCATGGGAGATTGAATCAGACTAGAGTACAATGCATATGTATGAGGCAAGACTAGCCAAGGCTCAGAGGAGAGGTTTGGTGGGGAGGGGAGCAAAGGAAGAAGGCTGAAAGATGGAAAGAGGAAGAAAAAAATACCTTGAATTGGAGACAAAGGCAAATGGAGGAAAGTGTTGAAGTCAGCACAACAGTCCTGCTAGCTTAATTACCATAATGATGTAAAATAGTCCAATCAGCAGTCTGGGGCTAATCTTTCATGTATTACAGGTCTCTCCTTCGTAGAGCTTCACAGCTTAAGTGCATTTTTAATGAAGATATTTGAGGCAAGCAGATAATTTCCCAGTCTTTCCAGGAGGGAATCAGAGCATATTAAATGGACTGTTCCTCTTCCCTGTAGCTGTCCAAAGTTCATACTTTGTCTAGCACATATGAGCCAATTGTGTTCAGGGTGGATGTCTCTGCCCTCCCAGCCCTCCTCCCAGAGGCAGCTGGGGAAATGCACTCAGAGGACTGACGTCCTGGGAGAGTTGTGGCTGGTCCCAAGACTGACCATTCTGTTTGGATCTGTGCCTCATGAGCCTCTGAATCTCCTCAGCAGGAATGAGACAGAAAGGACTCCTGGGCCACCCTCTTTGCCCCATGCTGTGTCAAGAGCAGAGAGAGCTCTCCTTCATCCTACCTGGGTCATGCTAAAAATGTAGATATGACTAGACATGCCCTGGAAGCAATGTCGAGTTTGGCCAGACAGGTGAATTTTAACAGAAAATTACAATTTGTAAAATAAATGCAGGCTCTCCTCTTTTTCCAGTTTGGTTTTTCTGTAGCTGCTCCCTTTAGCCATGGATGGCCCTGGAGCTTCTTGTTCTAGTTCTAGTTCCCAAAGTGTCCCACATGGGTATTAAGGCTCCAACAAGCTGGAGCTATCTCTCTCAGCCTTGTGGGATTCTGTCCATTGTTCTTCTAACACTAACTGCATCTTTCCACTTGCTCTTCAGTCAGAGAGTACTTTAGAATGAGTCCCACCCTTATGTCCTGCTATGGTGTGGTAACTGTTTTATAAAGTCTTGGTAAAGTCTAGGCATATAGCTGGGTGGAGAATGATTGGTTATAATGTCTTAGTGATACATGAATTATTGTTTTAACTTGTTTACATTAAAGTTTAAAGTTCATTTTTTGTATTACAAATACTCCTTGCGTTGATATAAAACCAGAAGTGTTTTCCTGTGATAGTTATTAGGCACCTCCTTCTTTGCATTGTATTGCACTTATTATCTCCTAAAAATCTCCCTTTGTCTCCAAAATTTAAATGCAAAGTGCTCCTGGTAAAGCTGAGCTGTCGCTTGCCAAATTTATTCCTATATTTTAGAGAATTATGACATATTCTCCTTGTTACAAGATCACCTCTGATAGTCTAGGCATATTTCCAGTACAGCAAACCTGACTTTCCTTTAGCATCACCTTACTAGCCAGCTGTCTGCTCCATAGATGTTTCTATTTTCTGTTCTTCTAAAGACAGAAAAAGAAAAAAAGAAGAAATGAAAATACACTAGTGGCCCTAAGTCCTTCAATTTTCTACCTAGCACTGCAGAGTCAATAGAGGTAGAAAGTGAATTTCTGAGGAATTCTACATTAATATAATTATATGTATTGGCCTCCACTGGTTTGGTCGATTTGAGTTTTAGAGACGTATTCTATTTCCCTAGTGTATAATCTTCAAAGGGAAAGCAGCACCCCAGCCCACCCCAGTCATCTGGAATGCCTATTGTGTGATGACATGATACTTTCTGAGATTGAATATGAAAGCCTCAGCCACTGCATCTAGCCACAGATCAATCACAGCCACCACACAGAGAAAATTACCGTTTGGCAACATCTATCATCTTTACGAGTGCTCCCCGCATCCGATACCACCTGAGCCAGGTCCCTGGCTGCTTGTGCCTTCCTTTCTTCAGTGCGTTTGCAAGTTAATTAAAGGATCACATTCTCTTTATTGGGTTAGGACAGCAGTGCAGAAATACTTTTATGAGGGGAAGTGGTTGCCTTCCAATCCTGGAGTCTCTTGATGCCAGTTCCCTACTCACCTCTGGTTTTATGATACCAGTAAAGCACTGAAGCTCTTCTTGTGTATACTGAGTCATTCTCTTTCATACCACTGATAGTGAAGAACAGTGATATAGCTGTAGAGAGAGGAGATTGTTACCTACAGCGAAAGATGAAGAGGAAATGCATATGTGTGTCATGTTTAGGTTGTGGGAATATGATACTGCACCCTCATGAGAGACCAAGTGCTCACTCTGAGCCCTGAACTTGCTGTGTGACTCTCAGTGCTCTGTGTTTCTGAGTAGGCATCTTACTCCATGAACACCCATGTGACCCTTCCTGCTCTGTGCACCTCTTCTCTGCACTTGATGAAGTGGATTATCTTTTGTTTTAAAGTCCAGATGTCCTATAAAGGAAAAGTATAGAATCCATAGTCAAATGGGAAGGTAAAGATACCAGAAAAAGTAGGAAAAGGTATTTGTGGTAATATAGAGAAAAATCAGCAAATTATGGCCCATACACTAGATTAGCCTATTTCCTGTTTTGTATGACCTGGTAAGTAAAATGTGAGTTTTTAAGTCTTCAAATGTTTGAAAACAAGCCAAAAGAAGACAATTTTTAATACACAATACCGTGTGAAATTCAAATGTCCATGTCTGCAAATAAAGTTTTATTGGTGCACAGCAGTCCTCATTCCATTTACATATTGTCCCTAGATGCTTTTAAATGACAAGATTGAGTATAATATTTGTAACATAGACCATATGGCCAGCAAATCCCAAAGCATTTCCTATCTAGCCTTTTACAGAAATAGCATTTCAAGCTCTGTTCTAATGCAGAGAATGGCTTAGAGTTGACTGCATTCCTGCGAAATCACAGCACCATGCAAATGGAATGCCCATGCCATGTGAATTTCTCAAGCATATTAAAACCTTAGGCCAATACTTCTCTCATTTTCTAGAGCAAATACCCTGAAACTTTTCACTTCTTCAATATTCCAGCTTTCCTTAGCCACCCTTCATACTATCACCAGTTGACTTCATGTTTTATTTTACACAGAGGAAAATTAGGCCATCATATGTGAAATACTTCATGCTAGTTCTTCCTCCCCTCACTTCTCTGCATCTTGTACCCATTTCTCTTCAATCAGAACATCTCAGTGTCACTGTTAAGTCACGTTCCTCCATGTGTGTGTTTTTCCTTTCTAGGATTTCATTCCATCAAAGATCCCTTTTTTCCTCCTGATCTTCAGCTCTTCAACAGTGTTGGGTATAACATATAAACATGATTTTTCGCTAAACAAGATGGTGGGAATTCACCAACGGTTGTTATATTGCATATTGTTGTCTTCAAATTAGTTGTTTAGATTACCAGGTATAAGCATGCAAAATTGGTCAAAAAATTTAAGCATTAACTGTTCCTTTCAATGCTTTTCAAAATTATTTTTTATTCTATTTAATTGTTTGATCAATCTTGCATTCTTACATCTGGTAATCTGAGCAACTTCGTCACAATATGTAATATAACAACCATTGATAGCAATATGTAATATGTAATATAATAACCACTGATAATTTCCTATCATCTTGTTTTGAAATTCTGTATCATTTTTATTGTTTTTGTCTTTGTTGCTGTTATTTTGTTTTTTTTTCTCTTTAAAATAAGAAAAGAAAAAACCATGATTTTTAAATTTAAAAAAAACAATGAACAGGAATTTTAAAAATTGCCTCAATCCTATATCCTCTTTTAGCCACAATTATCTTCTTTGTTTTCCTCATGCCTAAACCTAGTTGAAAGATAATCCTATATGCACTCTTCTTAACCATTCCCTTCACTTCTCAGCCCACACAGATCTTAAAGATGCATGAAATAGCATACTTTATTAGGGAGGGATCTAACATCAAAGGTCAGAGCCTGACCCACAGGGTCCTTACCTTTCATTACTAAGCACTTTGAAATGGATCCCAAGAGTGGGAGGCAGTCCTGAAACCTTTCAACCTCTATCTACTCCCTTTGGGATGACTGTGTAGTCCCTTTGGATCCTCAAGTGCATAACATGAAGACCTGCCATCTGACTTGAAATAGCAGATACTACAAGTGCTCAGCAAACCTATGAGTTAGGATGTTGAACTTCTGATCCTTATAGAAAGTCTTGAAAATCTATCAAAAGAGAAAGACATAAGATGATAGATATTTTAGGTTGGTAACTCATGAAAGAGTGAAAAATGGATTTAATTTGGTGGTTCTGGAAGCAAAGAGATGTGTTAGGAAATTGTGAAAACAGTCCAGGAAGGGCAAAGTCTTCAACTTACAGCAAAGGGTTTTCTGGAGGTCACAAAAACTGGGTAAAAAATTAAAGTGAGCGTGTTGAGGGAAAGACATTTTTCAGATTCACAATGAAAGTTTCATATTCCTGATTTTAAAGTGAAAGCTTTCAAGTTTTTACCATTTAGTATGATGTCTGCTGTTGGTTTACCATAGATCACTTTGATCAGCTTGAGGTAAAGGCCATCTATTCCTATTTTCTGTAGGGTTTTCATCATGAATGAGTGTTGGACTTTACTGAAGGCTTTTTCTGCTTTGATGGAGATGATCATGTGATTTTTGCCTTTTGCTCTATTGACATGGTGTATTACATTAATTGATTTGCGTATATTGAACCATCCCAGCATTCCTGGTATGAATCCCACTTGGTCATGGTGTATAATCTTCTTGATGATTTGTTATATTCTGTTTGCTAGTAGGTAAATGGATGCAACTAGGAACCATATTCATAAATGAAATAAAGCAGACTCACATGTGTAAACATCATATTGTCTCCTTGGTGTAGGAACCTGAAAGACTAGGCAAAACTCAAAAGATACAATAGATGATAGGAAAGGGAAAGAAATTGCTCAGAGGAACTGGGATGAGGGACAGAAGAAAAAAGAAAGAAGAAAGGCAAAATATAAACATATATATGAATAGCTACAATAACTGCATCGCTGATATCTGATGGTGTATTGAAATGAACAGTTAATGCTTACAATTTTTTATGTTCTGAGAGATTTTGCATGCTTATGTCTGGTGGTCTGAGCAACTGATTTGAAGGTAACAATATGCAATGGAATTATGATGGTGAACTCCTTCCATCTTGTATAGTGAAACTGTATTATCTCTAATGTTTTATCAAATAATTATATTTTTATTCTCTTTAATGGTTTGAGCAATCTTTCATTCTTACATCTGGTAATCTTAGCAGTGTAGTTCAGGATAGCTATATGTAATGTAACAACCACTATTGATTTGTATTATTTTGTCTTGAGACCTTGTATCACTTTGAATGTTCTTGCTTTGATTTGCTTATGTTCGTGATACTGGTATGCTGCTACTGTTCTATTTTTTTGTTTGTTTCTCATTTACTACTGTCTTTAAAATAAAAAAAAATAAATTGGATTACCAAGGAAAAAAACTCAAAAGCTTCATAATGATGAATTACAACCTTTTTACTACTGAAAGAGCCATATTCCATTTAGTTCAGAACATTTATGAATACCTGTGTACTGCCGTAGGCATTATATTTAAGTCCCCATTATATCTATCTCCCCAGTGGAAATCTTTGCCTCTTGTGGAGCTGCAGACTCAGAAATCTCCTGTTTCATTTGGATCTGAATTTCAAAATCCTAATTTTCCCATAGTTCCTCATAGCAAATTGCCAATATAATGAACTCAGCACAACTGGGCCACGGGGTGGCCACATGACATGTTGTGTCTGGGTGTGTCCATCCAGGTGTTTCAGGATGAGATTAACATTATAACTGAGGGACCCTGTGAGTAGCCTGTCCACCCAGTATGAGTATGCACCATCCAACCCAAGACAGGAATGAGTAGCACCAAGGGTGATGATAGAGCAGTTTACTCCTTTCTTTTCTCTGCCTCACTGTATAACCTAAAATGTCTTATCCCAGCTTCTCTGGACCTCAGACTGAGACTTAGATCACTCATTCCTCTGGTTCTGAAGCCTTTGCCCTCAGACTGAATTATACCACTGACTTGCCTAGGTATTCACCTTGCAGAAGGCAGATCGTGGAATCTCTATGCCTCTGCAGTCATACTCACTAATATCTCAGAATAAATCTTTCTATATCACTCTTCGTATGTTTAACTCTAAGTACATCTGGGTCTGTACCTAATCTTCTACTTTTTTTTTTCTTCTGAAGAACTCTGACTAATTCAGCAGCAATGATTCTAGTCAGTCACTCTGGTTCTTGGCATGTGTTAGTACACAGTAGGCATTCAATGCTATTAAGGCATGAATGACCAAAGAAACTTGTGAACTTGGAAATGGCTTTTGGTTTTTATCTGGAATTTATTAGTCTTTTACTAAACACATAGTTTGTATCCAGAACTGTTCTAGACATTGGAATTGCAGTGTGAAAAACTCCATTTTTCTTTCTGTGGAAGGTTAGAGTCTAGTGTATAGGGGAGATCATAAGAGAGATAATGTGACTATGGTGGACACATTCCTTGAAAAGGTGCTGCTGGAACATATAAAACAAGTACTTATCTTGGTCAGCTTTCTGATAACATGACAAAATCAACTTAAAAAGAGGGAAGCTTAATTTTGGGGCTCTCAGTCTATAGCCAACTGATCCTTGTCATTGTCTGTGACAGAATAGTACATTCTGGGGGGAGTCTGTGTAGTGGAGGAACTTCACTCACTTCCTTCACCTCATGGCCAGAAGGAAAAAGATCAAGATTAAGGGCTGGAGTCCTGATATGCTTGTTGGCGTCCTTCGTCTAATGTCAGAAGTCCTTCCAGTGGACCCCACCTCCTAGAACTTCTACCAGCTCCCAATAAAGAGCACCACAAGTGTTTAGCATATGGACTTTTGTAGCGAGGGCTCTTATCCAAGCCAAGCACCAGTTTTAGGCAAGGGAGAAAAGTGGTGTCTTCCAGAATGAGATTATTTTTAAACTGAGGCTGACACCAAATAGCAAGCCTGTGAAGGGAAGTAGGATAGGGGAGAGCAGTACAACAGGGGGAGCTTTGGAGACAGGAGAGCAGATTCAGAACTTAGCCAAGTGAAGTAGTGCCTTGTTCCTGGAAGAAGAGCCTGAAAGGGAATGGTGAGAGATGGAGAGAGACAAGAAAGTAGATCAGAACTGTGTTCCTGCTCTATGGAATCTGGGTTTGATCTGTGGGGTTGTCAGTGGTGGTTCTCTGAAGAGCTACTCTCCAGTTAATACATGAGCAGCTTCATGTGGGAGCTGATATAAGTTGATAGATGGGTAGAGACAGAAGAGACAGACAGGTGGGCAGCACCATGCTCTGACCATGGGATCAGTACTGCCCACTATATGCTGTGCAGGTGGCTGGTCTCTGTCCTTGTGCTAGCACTTCTGCAGAACTAAAGAGGCTTCTGTGGTCTTGGCTAGTAAATTAATCAACCCTCTTCTTTTTTTCCTATGGGAAAATGTGTTCAGAGTTCTAACTATTGCTTAAAAGGACATCCAAAACACTGCTTAATTGTAACTTAGACCTTGTTTCCAGATATAAATTTTTGTTTCAGAAATCTACAGATAGGTGTTATCTTTGAGTTGCAAAATGTCTGAGTCAAGATTTACTTAAGATACCATCAAAATGGAACAATATGTAAAAATAAACATTACCAAATTCACAGAAATTAAATATAAGAAACAATATAAAAAGAACCAATTTGACTTGAAGGTAATATTTTATAGATTTTCATGAAAGCTGCATTTTAAATTCACTTGAGAATTTATAATTTATCTAGTACTACTTAGTATTTTTAGGGTAGATTCATTAACAAATCAAAGACAGACAAACCTCTCATTACAGGATTCCTATGTAGATCGAATCCATCTTGCTTCAACAAATGTTCCCTGAGCAAATGTAATATGAAATCACTATGTTAAGTGCTAAATAAATACGCAGATGCTCCTGCCCTCAGAGTGAATTCAAGTTGGTAAGGGAGATGTACACAAAGAGATTACTAATAACACAATTTTTCTAATAATGGAGAGAAGGAGACAAGAATTAATGGGAAGATAATCAAGATCACTGAGTTTCAAGGACAAAGGAATTAAATTTAGCTGGAAGTGGAGTCTTAGCTTCGTTCTACAACTTAGATCTACTTTTAATAGGCAAATAAAAGATAAAGGAAGACCATTTGGTTCCCTGCTTCATCATTTTTCTGAAACTTACTCCAAAATATTTCCAGTGACCTAATTTCTATCTCTAACAGTCTTCCTCAGCGTTCAATTCTTATCCTCTTTTCAGTGTTTGACTTAGAACCTCTTTCTTCTCTGGTTCCTACCTTGTTAGTTTTTTAAGTGGCAATGCAGCTTCTTTGGTTGTATTTTCTTCCTTCACCAGTAGGCGCTGGGAGCATTTATCTTATTTTATTTTATTTTTTTATTTTAAAAACAAAAGGAGGAAAACATTAACAGACAGACAACCTTTTACAAAATAGCAAAAGAACAGTACAGACAATACAGTTACAAACAAAGTGGTAGGAAATTAACAATGCTTGTTGTATTACATATTGATATCTTCAAAGCAGTTTCTCATGAAA
>NW_004955412.1:33541934-33642064 GCF_000276665.1 Chinchilla lanigera | reverse complement strand
TTTTTTTGCCAATACCACGTTGATTTTATCATAGTAGATTTGTAGTACAATTTCAGGACTGGGATTGTGATGCCCCCTTATTTGCATTTGTTGCCCAAAATTGCTTTTGCTATTCTAGGTCTCTTCTAGTTCTAAATGAATTTTATGAATGTTTTATGTAGATCTGTGAGGTATGTTAGTGGTATTTTGATTGCAATTGCATTAAATCTGTTATAGCAGTTTTGGGAGTATGGCTATTTTCACTGTATTGATTCTTACCATCCAAGAGCAAGGGATATCTTTCCACTTTCTGATATCCTCTTCAGTCTCCTTTTTTAGGTTACTGCAATTTTCATTGTACAGATCTTTTATGTCCTTTGTTAGGTTGATTCCTAATATTTCATTTTTTTGGATGTTATTGTGAAGGTTGAGCTTTCCCTAATTTCTCTCTTTGTGTGAGTTTATTGCTTGTGTACAGTAATGCTATTGAGTTTGAGTGTTGACTTTATATCCTACTACCTTACTGAATTTGTATATTAAATCTATGAATTTTTTGGTGGAATTTTTTTGATCTTCTATGTGTAGTAGCATGTCATCTGCAAATAATGATATTTTAAGTTCTTCCTTTCTTCTCTTTATTCATTTTACTTTTTCCTATTGTCTAATTGCACTGGCTAAATTTTCCAGAACTATATTAAATAGGAGTGGTGACAGTGGACATCATTGCCTTGTTCCTGATTTTAGAGTACAAGCTTTCGGTTTTTGACCATTTAATATATTAGCTGTTTGTCATAGATGGCTTTTGTAAGATTGAGGTAGAGAGCATCTGTTCCACTTTTCTATAGGGTTTTTTTTTTATCATGGATGAATGTTGAACTTTGACAATGCTTTTTCTGCATCTATTGAGATGATCATGTGATTTTTGTCTTTGGTTCTATTAATATGGCATATTACATTTATTGACTTGCATATATTGAACCATCCTTACATCCCTGAGGTGAATCCTACTTGGTCATGATGTATAATCTTCTTAATGATTTGTTACATTCTGTTTTCCAGTATTTTATTAAGGACTTCTGTATCAATGTTCATTAGGGAGACTGACCTTTAGTTTTCTTTTGTGGTTGAGTTCTTCTCAAGTTTTGGAATCAAGGTAATCCTTGCTTCCAGAAATGATTTTGGAATTATTGCTTTCCTTTCAATTTCATTAATGCCTGAGAAGTAGTGGCATTAGATTTTCTCTAAATGCCTTGTAGAATTCAGCAGTGAATCCTTCAGGGCCTGGGCTTCATTGGTAAATTTTTAATTACATTTTCAATTTCATTGGCTAATATTGGTATACTTAGAATTTTTATATCTTCTTGATTTAGTTTTGACAACTCTATTGTGTCTAGGAATCTGTCCATTTTCTGTTTTCCATCTAATTTGGAATATAGGTTCTAATAGTAGGAATTGATGATCTGGATTTGTGTGGGATCTGTTTTGATTTCCCTCTTTTCATTCTTAATTGCTTGAATTTGTGTTCTTTCTTTCCTCTTTTTGATGATGTTGGCTAGTGGTTTATCAATTTTTATTTATTCTTTCAAAGAAACAACTTTTTATTCATTTATTATTTGTATTATTTTCTTAGTCTTTATCGTAACATTTTCTGCTCCTTATAATTTTCTCTCTCATAGGATGCACTAAACTAAAGTTAAAAATGGATCAAAAATCTAAATATTAAAATAGAAACACCAAATTTACTGAAAGAGAAAATAGGCAGAAATCTTGAAACATCATTGTATTCAGAGATTTCATAAGCAAAACCCACACTGCAAGGGAAATATTACAAAGAATCAACAAATGGGTCTCACCTTATTAAAAAGCTTTTGCACAACAAAAGAAATATTCAACAGAGTGAAAAGACAACCCACAGAATGGGAAAAAATTATAGCCAGCTGTCCCACAGACAGAGAACTTATCTAGAAAATACAAAGAACTGAAAAAAATCAGACCCCCCCCAAATTCAAAGACTCCACCCAAAAATGGGCATCAGAGATGAATACACACCTCTCAGATGAAGAAATAAATATGGTAAATAAATGCATAAAATGTTTAACATCATTAGTCATTCAAAAGATGCAAGTTAAAACAACACTGAGATTCCATCTCACCCCAGCAAAAATGTCTATCATCAAAAAATTAACTGATAACAAATGCTGGAGGGGCTATAAGGAACCATTCTCCACTATCAATAGGCGTACAGACTGGTTCAGCCACTGTGGAAATCAGTGTAGAGACTCTTTACAAAACTGGGATTAGAGGTGCCATTCTAATCAGATATTCTGATTCTGAGTATTTTCCCAGAAGAATAAAAAACATCATACCACAGTGGTACATGTGTACCCATGGTTATAGCAGCACAATTTGTAAGAGCTAAATCTTGGAAACAACCTAGATGCCCATCAACGGAGGAATGGACAAAAAAGATGTGGCTATTTTTATATAATGGATAAAGAAGGATAAACTTGGGACTTATAGGTAAATGTATGCAACTCAGGACCATTCACATAAGTGAAGTAAATCAGACCCATATGTGTAAATATCATATTATCTCACTAGTGTGATAAATTGAACAAGAAAATAGAAATGTACAATACATATTATGAACTGGAAAAAAATGCACAAAAGAAAAGACAAACTTCAATGGGGTAAGAAAGGAGGAAATGTCAAAAAGAAAAAATATGTATATGCAAGATAGTTAAGATCAGCTATTATAACTGCCCTACTAATGTGTTTTGAAACTTGATTTCATTATTTGTTTATGTTTTTTCTCTTTAAAATAAAAAAACAGAAATTTGGGAAATATATGAAATATTTGCCTAATATTACTCTCTTTCTCTTGGACACCAATTTCACAGAAATTTGCTCATTTGACAATGTTCTATATGACTCTGAGGCTCCATTTCATTTATATGATCTTTTTTCTATTACTAAAATTTGAACATTTCTTAATCTGACTTCAAATTCACTGATGAATTGCTATCTTGATTATGGTAATGAATTCATTGGTGACTTTTTCTGTCATGTTGGTTGTAGGTTTACATTTGATTCTTCTGTAGTTTCTTTTCTAGGTCAAGATTGTCTCTGTCCATTCAGTTTGAGTATATTTTATTTAATTATTTGAATATATTTATAATTGTTGATTTAAATATGTGTTTGCTAAGTTCAACGTCCGTTCCTATGCACCCACCTTCTATTGGCTAGTTTTATTCTTAAGTATAGGTCATAGTTTTCACTTTCTTTTTATGACTATTAATTCTGATTGAATGTTCATTTTATGGACAGCACACTGTACAGACCCTGGGTTCTCTTACCCTGCTCTGAGTAACACTAGTGTTTGCTTTAGCAGGTAGTTCAGTTAGCAGCAGTGATACTGACCTAACTGGCTAAGGTGCTGCCTCCAGCTCTGTGTCCAGGTGGGATCTTGTCAGGGCTTCCCTGCTAGAGAGGGTCTCACATGAATCTTGCTCTACATGTGGTCATTACTCTTAAGGGTCACCTTTCTGGTTTCTCAGCTGGAACCCAGTGTATTAAAGAGTAGATCTAAGCATTTGGACTGAGACCAAATTTTACCCTCTCCAAGCACTGTTTTCCCCCAACAGAGTTACAGTAATGCTTTGCTTTTAATTCCATAGCAGATGACATCTGGGAAATTGCTGGTTGTCTCTCCACTGAGGTTCCATTACCCATAGACATACAGGGAACACCTAGAGAGACTTCCAAGGCTTAATTTGTGCCCTAGTTCCTCCTTGCTGTTTTACCACCCTGTGAATTCCATTGTCATTGCTGCTTTGAGCTATGATCTCTACTGTGTTGGTGTAACAGGAAAAGAGTGCTCTGCTTGGACTGACGGCAGCTTTCTGCTTTGTATTTGGAAATTCTCTTCATGTAGGAACGTGGACAACTGTGGGGCTCACCTTCTCTCAACCTTTTGGTCTCATGCTGACTGTTCTTCATTGTCTCAATACAGGCACTGTCAGATATTTCATCTCAAATATATCATAGCTGTTTATGGGCACTGGTCTAGTCCATGTATCCAGAAGAAGAAATCAGATGATCTCTATCAGATATTCATAGAGATGGCAACTTTCTTCTTAATAACCATGATCAGTGTGGCTTACTACGTCCTAGGCATTGTTTTTTAAACTTTTATTTTATGTGAAAATAAAGTAAAATTTCAGAACAAAATAATAGGAGAATAAGGATAATTAATAGACTGTGTATCAGGAACTTGAAAGTAGTTACTCAGGGTACAAGAGATAGACATAAAAGATTCTGTCTTTTGAAAAAGAAACAAATATAACACAAAACTTTCTTTGCAATGAAGTAAGAGAAATTAGTATAAATGAAATGAATTAGCGTACATATTAAAATACTTTTGAAACAGTGGAGAAAGTAATTTAGGGAATTATTTAAACTTTTCCTTACTTCCTACTTTTCTATCTTCTATTTTAATTTTCATCTGTACATATATTATTACTATTATTATTATTATCTCATATAAGAAAGACTATATGATATTGCAATGCAAGGAGAAACACCAAAATGACACCCAGGGTTTGGAGGAAGATTTATTTACATAGACAGGTACTGATCAAGATCATTCCCAGAATATCAGGCCCTGATCTCTGGTGGTCTGGACTTATAGGGATCGGCAAGCAGGAAGTACAGAGGCAGAAAGATCTGTCATCTTGGGATTGATTTATGTAATGCATATCATAATGAACACCTACACGTCACAGTGACCAGCCATTTCTAAGAGACAGAAGCAGGTGGAACTGGAATAGGAAGTATTACCTAGGCAATTAAGAAATTGAAGTATATGGGCTGGGGGGGCATTTCCTGTTACATTTCCCTGCTCTTTTAGTTTCTTTGGCAAATATTTGCTGGGCATATTACACGTGATCTTCTGAGACAAGGCCCAATTAGAAGCACTAACATTAGGGTTGGCAGTGATCCTAGGATGCACCCTAGCCAAGCTCTACAAGGTTGTCTTATTAGAGGATTTTCTTAAATTGTTTTTAGGAAGAGACTTGGTTTAGGCCTGTATGTTCTATAACATTACTCTGGCAAGGTAGTGAGGGAGTTAATCTGATCTAGGAGAGTGTCTTAATGTCCCTTGGACACTCATCAAATCTTGGTCAAGCATTTGATTGATTGTTCTATTCATTTGGGGTAACCATCCACAGAGATCTATCAGGGGTGGGGAAGCAAGGACTGGGGTAAGCAGCCTGAAAAGACACAAAAATCAAGGGGAATAAGTATGAAGGAATCCTGTGAATGATGTCTTCAGGCTTCAGCTGTGCGTGGACTGGTGACTGTCCAGATTGACAAGAGCAGGACTTTGAGTGCATTGTCTCTTTAGAGTGAGCCTTAGAGGAACTGTCCAGGTAAATTCTCCAACAGATCCAAGGCTGGATTTCTGAAACTTGTAGAGGTAGTTAATATGTACCTGTGTTATATATGTGTGTAAGAATGTCTACAGATGCATCTGGTCTTTTAATTGGTTATAAGATATATTTTTAAACTTTTCTAGAGCTTTGTCGCCAATATGCTGTATGCAGTTATTATTTAATCTAGTTTTTGAGTTACCTCTGCTAAAAATGCAGCCCCATTGTCACTGTCAGTGATCAAGGGTAGGCCACATCTAGGAATGATTTTTTACAGCAAGACCTTACAAACTTTTATTGTCTTTTCAGTAGGGTAGGACATGAACAGTTGGGACCAGTGACACAGATGCTGAAGCCTGAGATGGCTGCAGGGGTATGGGTGCTAGCACAGTGACTTAAGCATGTAGAACGTACAGTGGGGGCAGGACTGGTAGTTGCAGTTGATGTTTCAGTCAATCAGCTCCTTGAAGGGGGATTAAGCCTCTGGACCTGGTTATTTTGTGTCATTGGAGGCAGATTTCCAAACAGCAGCAGGAGGCAGTTTGCTGTACAGATCATCCCTGCAGGAAAATTTTGGCCAGAATAGTTTTGTCCAAGGTGACCACAGCATATCAAGCCTATCATACTTCATTCCTAACAGAGCTATTTCCATCCATAAGCAGGGTGTAGTCAGCTGGTAAGGGGGTCCATTTTTAGGACAGTTCATCCCAGTACAGTGTTTGGTACTTGCACAGTTAAGTTTTGGCTCAAGGGGAACTTGTCAGCTTTCTTGATCAGAAGGACAGTGGCTGTTAGAGAGTGGAGGCAAAATGGGGGAGGCAGCCCTTAGTGACCAGATCCATGTAGTTGCATAGGTAGGCCAGTGGGCGCTCCCAGACCCTGACAGTCTGAGTAAAGATCATTGTTTTTGTGAACTCAAGGATTCAGATTTTATAGAAGCCAGCAGCTCCAAGAAATTTGCAGTTTTTTTATAATCAATTTCTGCCAGATTTTGTAGCAGAGTCTTTGTGCTTTTCCAGCAGGCAGGTTGGGTGTCATCAATCAGAAATGCAGTGATCTCCTCCAAAGAGGGTAAACAAGTTTTTGAACTCCTGGAAGGTTGAGCCAAGGTCAGTTAACCTTTGCGTCCAGAACTGGGGTTTTTGCAAAGAGAGGCTGGCTGACAGGAGTCAACCAAGGCAGAAGAAAGCATTCTTTAGGTCCAGGCAGGAGTACCAGCAGGTTGTGGGTGGCAGAAGACTGAGGCAACATATACAGAGGGCAGTCACAGTGGCATTGGCAGTTTGGAGTTCTTGAAGTGACTTTACAGGCAAAAGATGTGTATTTCAGCAGTTTGACAGTCTATAAACACTTTGAAGTTTTCAAAACTCTGTATGTGTGGTTGAATTTCCAGTGCAGTCTCTTCTGGCATGGGATGCAGTTTGTTGTGGGTGGGGGTTGCCCCAGGATGGAGTTTCACAATCAGAGGCAGGTGATCATTGGTGCAATCTCAGAGCCCAGGGGATACTGACAGAATTATGGAACTGGAAGGGACAGAGAAGCAGGCTATCTCAGAGCAGCTAAATCTGTTGTCAGAGCCTCCCTGAAAATAGTGGCAGGGTTCCCAAACTCTTGTAGCAATTGAGGAACAGTCCAAAAAGGGTGTATGGGTTGGGAACTGTAAATGTAAGGTGATGCCTGCATTGTTGATGGCATGGAGGTTTTGCCCAAGGTGCTTAACAGTGTATCAGGATCTTAAACTCCTGTGTGTCCAGATACCTGTTTAAGCTTCCCATGATATCTGATAGCATCTGGGGTCACAGTGAGGCAGCATGGTTGATGACCAGGCCTAGAGGTGAGTCTTTAGCCTATACCTCTGGAAGGAGAGTTTCAGAACGTCAGGAATGCATTTATCTGTCTCAGACTGACGCAAGCATCATCTTTTTCTTGGAGAACAGTCAAATTTGAAAGTTCAGGGTTAAATGACAGGGAGGCTGACTGGCTCGGTGTGAAGGAAATGTCTTCCCAGTCTGCAAGTTAGTGCCAGGTAGAAGGGGTGAAAGGTAAGTGTCCTAACTGCCCTGGTGATGTTAATGTTTTTACAGAGGGAACTTCTGAAGGCAGAGAGTTCTGTTCCATTGTCTACTGGGAAAGTCACAGGTTTGCTGCCAATTTTTGCAATGACCATGGGCTCTCAGGGGCCTAATCTGATAGAGCTTCTGTCCTATCTTTTCAGGCCCAAAAGGGTGCGACTCATTCATCAGGGCTGACAGTTGAATTTTTCCTCAGTCAAAATGTAGAACTCAGAAGTAATTGACAACAGTCATTTCAGGTGGGCTTTACATGACACCATCTGGCCAGGGCAGGCACGTCTTAGCGGTGGGTTGTATGGTTGGATGCAGGCAATGGCTAGCTAGAACTTCAGTTGGCTAGAAGTAGATGAATTGGGGGCAGGGAATGAAGCTATAGGTGTTGGCAGCTGTTGCAGTGGAGGACAAGGGGCCAAGGCAGAATTCTCAGGAAGACTGGGCCTCCTTTTTCTTTTGAGATGTAGGGACTGGTTTGGTTCCATATTTAACTCTGTAAAAGCCCTTTTTCCTGAAGTCAGGGACTGTGGGTTTTAACTAATTAGTTCTCATCTCTGACTTCTTATGTGTGTGTGCTGTGTACTCTTGAACAATGGCACAACAGACAAAGGGTGGGTGCCCCTCAGAGAGAGACCATTCAGACACCCACCTGTCCTCACCCTCGAGGAGACTTAAGTGAGACTTGGCTAAACAGGGTGCGAGCCCTCCATTATGCTATATGTTGGTTGCCACGGAACCACAAGTGAGGGTTCAAAAACCAGCTTGATCAGTGCTTCTCAGTCTTGGTGCACAGATGGAGCAGCCTGTCGCTTGTGCTGTCCAGTCCACGCACTCACACATTCATTCAGCAGGAACTCAGAGGTTAGACACTCCAATCCCCTTCCCTTGAGAGTGGTCCTGACTAATGAAGTTGGTCAACTTTCCTTCTGCTCAAGCTGAGTAGGACTAACAGACTAACTGGAGTTCCCCCAGGCATCTTACCAGAATCAGGCAGACAGGCAGACAGACAGACAGACAGACTGCATCCTCCTCCCTTTGGGGGTCCAATGTGAACTGCTTGAATGGAGAGCCAAGAATCCTCCTCCAGACCCTCAAGGGGACTCGAGAAATCTTGAGACTGTGCCTTTCTGTCGGGACTTGGAAAGGTCCTTGCTCCATCCTTGAGGGCCATGACTGGTGACCAAAGAGGTCATCATGGTTAGTCTTCCCAGCCAGTGCACCAGAAGCAATGGCAAGGAGAAACACCAAAATGACACCCAGGATTTGGAGGCAGGTTTATTTACATAGACGTGCACTGGTAGAGATCATTCCCAGAATATCAAGCCCTGATTGCTGGTGGTCTAGGGCTTATATAGGGTAAGTAAGCAGGAAGTACAGAGGCAGAATGGCTTGTCAATTGGGGATTCGTTTATACAATGTGTATTAGAGTGACCAGCCATTTCTGAGGGACAGAAGCAATTCAACTGGAACAGGAACTATTACCTGGGCAATTAAGAAACTGAAGTAGACTGGCTGGGGGGGCCACTTTTTGTTACAATATTTAAGTTTGTGTGTCTGATATTATGCTCTCAAGTTGTATACATTTAGCTATAAATGCCTCAAGTTTATTTTTCTTTATGGCAGAGTAGTATGTCATTGCTTATCTATGCCACATTTTCCTTAGCATTCATCTCTTGTTAGATATACACAGTTTCCAAGATCTAGCTGTTATAAATTGTGCTGCTATAAACATGAGTGTGTATGTATCCCTGTACTATGATGATTTTAACCTTTCTGGAAGATACCTAAGAGATGAATACCTGGGTCAAATGGAATTTCTATTTTTAGTGTTTTGAGGAATCTCTGCATTGACTTCTATAGTGGTTGTACTAGTTCACTTTCCCGCCAAGAATGTAGAAGAGTTCTGTTTTCCCCTACATTCTTGTCGACATTTGTAATTGTTAGATTTTGGATGATAGCCATTCTTTCTGGGTTAAGATGGTATCTCAGTGTAGTTTTAATGTGCATTTCTCTGATGGTCACAGAGTAAAGTGACAACCAACAGAATGGGAGAAAAACAATTACCAACTATTTCTCAGAGGACTAGCATCAAGAATGTATAAAAAAGTAAAAAAATATTAGTCTCCCCCAAATAAAAGACCCAATCAAAAAATGATAACTAAGCAAATAGATACTTCTCAGAAGTATAAATTACCAATATGTAAATACAGGGAAAAGTTGCTAGGCATTGCTCTGAATGTCTTACTCTCTTAAAGCATGTCAATTGGATACTACAGTTGTCCCTTTTGTGAAGTAGAGGAAGTGGCACACAGAGAAATTAAATGGTAGGTTTATCGAGTCATTGAAGACTCACCAATTTCAGCTCTTATTCTGCACAACTATCCTTTGCCACCTTCCAGTGGGATGAGAGCTGTGACCAAACAAGGGAGCAGATCAGAGTGGGGAGTGCACTGGAAGTCTTGGGAAAGGATGAGTATGTAAGTCAAATCTGTGCAAGTGTGTGTTTAGGGCTGCGCTTCCCTGTTGCCATAACCTACACTCACCACCTCATCTCACTCCCTGGTCCTCCATTCAGAGTTAGTGATCCTTCATCATGAGAAAGGTGCTTGGAACAATGGTGAAGTTTATTCTTCTCTTCTCCACCTCACTCACTGTCACTGTCTTTTTCTTAATTTGGAAGTAAGCTCATAAAATGTTCTGTGAGAAGCTTGTTTAAAATGTAAGCGTTTGGGTGGAATAATATATAGTAGATTGGCTGTTTGATCTATCCATGACAAGTGCTAAAACACATGTGCATTGATTTTCTTTGAGCAGAGTATTTCTAAGGATAATTTAATAGTAGTATAGAGCATAGCTTTTATGGGTGGGGAGAAGGATGGCAGACCAGATGAATAGAGAGAGCTGCTAATGGTATTTTCCTAATGTGATTGCTTAGGTCAATGGAAAGCTGTCACAGCTTAATGTGCTTGCTTTTTGAGGATGTTATCATGTACAGGACTGAACCATTCCAAAACATGAAGCAACAGCTACTTGTTAGAGCAGGAGCTATTAAAGATGTTCTATCAAGCAGTTATGATCATCTGAAGAAAGTAGTTAGGGTTCTTCTTTCTCTACCTTTAATTCTAAGTCAAATGTAAAAGCTATGAAGAAAAACATTTAATGCTCAAGAGCAGGTGGGAAATGGCCCACTAATTTCCTTCAAAGGCCTTTTTGTTCCTTTCCGTGCCCAGCTATGGAAATCAGACTTTCTTTCTAGAGGAAATTGAGGGAGCTTTGCTCTACTGTATTTCTGGAACGAGGAGAGTTGAATCTCTGAAATGCCTGTGACTCAATGCATTGTCCACTTATCTAAACTGGGAATGTAGACCCATTGCTGACACCCCACCTTCTGATGTTCACAGTAACACAGTGAAACTTTTGTTGTATGTGCTAAATATGCATTTATCTTCTGCTCTTAGTTTTTGGTGTGTTCAGGACATACAGTTCAGAAAATCACTCTACAGAGAGATAACGAAGATGTGGTAACTGGATAACATGGAAGTTATTGGAAATATTTTCTAAGATATCTTTAGGAATTAGTTAATTTGTTCCTGTACAAATGTTTATTGCATAGTGAAAGGCTGGTGAGCACTGGTCTTATTAGATAAGGAGTGGTTCATGATGAAGCTGAGGAGCAAAAGCAGAATGGAGGGACCAAAATTGTGTATGACAAAGGCTTCACGGCTTTGGTGGGGAAGGAAGATGCCATCTGATTCACTGTATGTGGAAATCACCAAATTCCGGGTATGGCTAAAAGGTAAAAAAAAGGAAAGAATTGAGAAAGCAGAGTTAATAGTTGATAGTTGGACTGGCGAACTGGAGAGAAGAAGACTCATTCCAGATGTAAGTTTGAGTCAGAAGTCATCGATTTTGTGATCATGTCTTCAACTTGGCATTTGGGGGTGCTATCAACTAAGAAAATGAGGATGGAGGTGGAGGTGATGTGAGCAGTATTGGGGAGGAGATAGATTTGGAGAAGTAAAGGAAAGCATTTCGAAATACTACCTTTGAAATGTCTGAGAAACATCACAAGAGAATTCCAGAGTTAGAAATTTAATTTGGTTCAAAATGTAATTGTTTTGAAGGCAAGGAATCATCCATCCTGCATAAAAACAAGGGGAATGCTGTGTGGCTCATAATAGCATTCAGTAAATATTCCTTGAATTCAGAGTCTAAAACTCCAAGTGTAGCCTGAGACTCACACCTGAGAACCATCAGCATGAAACATCTACTTTAAACACAGGATTGGATAGCCTATGGCAGGAAGAAGTTATCTGTATGTCTGTCCTCTGTAAAAATCAGTCTCAAGTTATATCTCAGAGCTTTTTAAAAGTTGCTAATATTTAATACAGTTTATTTCTTTGGATGGGACATTCTCTACAGTTATGAGAAGAAACGGACAACCAGTGTTCCTCTGAAGTTTGATCATACTGGGAACTGGCTACGTCTCGTTCTTCCACACAGTGAGTGTGAGACCTGGTTTACTCACACTGAGTCGCTGAGATTTTTCTCAGTTACACTTTAAGGGTGAAGAAATCCAAGTCTGTCTCAAAACATTCCTAAAACAGAACTGCCAGTTGACTTTTTAAAAAGCTCAACCAAACTACCAAATTGTTTACCAGATGGAGTAAGAGAAAAAAGAGAAAAGACTCAAATTACCACAATTAGAAATGAAAAAGCATGCATTACTACTGATTTTATAGAATAAAGAATTTAACAGAATGCAATGAACAACTGCAAGTGTACAAAACAGATAAATTAGATTAAATGGGAAAATTTCTAGAAACATATATACTGCTAATTTTGAGTAAAGAAGAAACTGAAAACCCAAATATGGATCTATAAAAAGAAACTAAATAGATTTATAATGAAAACAATGAGCAAAGAAAAGCCCAGGCTCAAATGGCCTTCCTGATGAAGTCTATGAAACATTTAAAGAAAAAAATAGCACCAGTTGTTGACACAACTTTTCCAAAAAAAAGAGGTAAAGAAATGTTTTCCAACTCATTCTACGATATCATTATTATTTTAATACTAAAACCTGGACAAAAACATCATATTTAGAAAAACTATAAAACAAAAGTCTCTTAAGAATATAAATCAAAAACCTGCAAATAAATCATGATTTATAAAAAGCATTATTATGTACCATAATAGGATTTATTCCAAGAATGCAGCATTTGTTTAACATCTTAAAATTAATTTATACACTCCCCCATATTAATAGATAATGGACAAGGGCACATGGTCATTTCATTGATATCAAAATTTGACAAAACGCAACAGCTCTTTCTACTAAAAGCCCCTAAGTAATCAATATAGAGGGGAACTTTCTCAAATTATAAAGAGCATAGATGATAAATCTACAGCTTACATCATGCTTAATGGTGAAAAGCTAAAGGCATGAGCCATGACAGCGACACACTGAGATTTTGAACTGTTTCCAGTACTGAGAGTTTCAAAGTTGATATGCTCTGGACTGTAGTTATCACTGAGGCTGGATTATGTTTTTGTATTATGGAAATATCAAATATTTTAAGGTTCCTAGACCAGAGGACATTTCAGCAACATGTGATCTCTGATGTTACATTCTGCACGTGACACAAATTTTGAAGGATGTGGTTTCTTAGTTGTGTTTACTGAGTCAGGACAGACAGATTCTCTCCATCTTTGGGATGTTAGTGGACCTTTCCACTCCTCTGCCTCCCACTCCATTACACTGAGAGACTTCTGAGAGTCATGGCTTCCTGCAAGGTTCTTGGTTCTGGCTTCTGCTGTTATGTAGAGGAGACCTTGTCTATGTTGTAGAAACACTGAGCTTTCAACTCCCAACTCCAAGCTTCATGTCCAGGTCCAGTCACCTTGTGGCTGCACCTAGGATGTGGTCAGTGTGTGTTGACTTCTGGCACTGGGGAATTCCTTATTGCAACCATTCAGAATCAGGTGAATACTTAATTACTTCTGCCATACTTTGTTATATTTTACCTGGCATTTCCAAGTGTTTGTTTCTACCAAAGAGACAGGAGAATGAAGGTCTATAAAAACTAGCCCTGACTTTATAGTTTAAGTTCTTTCCATTTTTTTCTTTCTGTATCATTTTAAAGGAAAAATGAACTGGCTCATTAGCTGGATAGAGTAGTAAACTCTGACCAGACTTTCCAGGTAGTGTTTGTGGTAGTGCTGAAATGCACACTCTTTCAAACTTGGAGCCCCATCTGTATCATATTAAATGATCCATCATGGTGCATATAACCTTTTAAATAATGGTTGCTTTATTCTTTCATCTGACTTTTAATTCAACCATTGTTGACCTCCCCTTGGCTGTTAGAAGTTGGTGAGAGAGTTTGGTGGTGCAGCTTTGCCCTGTTTGGAGTGAGGAGGAGCCTATCCCAGATCCCTATTCTGCATCCTTATCTTCACATTAGGCTTCTTGTCTTGGAGGACTATGAAAATTTGAAAGGCATGATTACCAGGGCCCAAGGTCTCCTCATTACATAGTGCTCCAGGCCTTCGAGTCCCTGATAGAGCCATCCTACCCTCCCTGCCATGACTAGCCTAGCCTCCTCCCCAAGGGCCTCCTTACAAGGCCAACCGTGTTACCTCTAGCCTCTAGAGATGGGTGTCTGCACAGCTGTAGGCATAGCACACATATATCCATGGGGAAGGGGTGGGCAGTAGGGCAGAGTCAGGAACTAGGACATTGTCCCTGGTGCCATCACATTCCAATGAAGAACCTTGTATTTCTTTGCTAAAAGAAACGGTCAATGAGTCCTTGGTTGATCAGCATTGCATGTCTATATATGTTTTCATGAGAAACCACTTTGAAGATATCAATATGTAATACAACCAGCATTGTTAATTCCCTACCACTTTGTTTGTAACTCCGTACTGTCTGTACTGTTTCTTTGCTATTTTGTAAAATGTTGTCTGTCTGTTAATATTTTCCTCCTTTTATTTAAAAAAAAAAAAAAGAACCCTATGGAATCCAAAGACTCTGACTCTGTCCCTGGCCTTGAAAGTCATTACAGAGGAATATTTGTCAAAGCAGGAACACCAAATTCGTTATTTTAACTAACAATTTGATGTCTTGATTTTTAATTTATAAATCTTTAGACTTGGCAGTTGGGCCTCCATTGGAACTCTTGCCCTGGGCCTTGCAGATCTTAAGGACACAGAGTATTCATTTCTCATAGCAGAAGTACATTCTGAAAGAGAGCATTGGCATGACATGTGATAAAGATCCATGCTGAAATATGCACCATGTATTATAGGAGTATAAGGAAAGGATTCTATTCCAGGCATAGATACCATGTAAGGAAGGAGTTTGGAACCAGCACCAGAGTATGAAGGAGAATTCCAAATGGACTCATGCTTTATGTTTTTGCTGTTAAAAATGGCATTAGCCAGAGATAGAAGGTGAGGCTTGAGTGGGAACTGGTTCTGTCAGAACATGGAGTAGCTTGGTCTAGTAACTGTCTTTGCCCAAACATAGGGCACAACTGCAAAACAGGAAGCAGCTACAGAGGCAGCCAGGCCCTGTGCCACCCAGAGGCTGCAGAGGTTGCACAAGGCTGAATTTGATGGGAATGATCTGAGGCTAATCAATGCAGATAGGAAGTGATAGTCTTGCACCACTGAACCATGTTTCGGTCAATAAAGAACGGCATATATGATGGTTATTTCATGATATCAGAATGAGGTGAAAAATTCCTATAACCTAGTGATGTCATAGCCATAATGTGGTAGTGCAATACATCATTTATGGATTTGTGACAATACTGATGTGAATAAACTCACTGTATTGACAATGGTATAAAAGCTTGGCATGTAGGAATTATGTACAGGACCTGATACTTCATAATGAACCACTGTGATACTCGTTTATGCCTGTAATGTACTGTGCTTTTATTTATTATTTTAGCATACACTACAACCTGTATTAATAGAGCTTCACTGTAAGATAGTACTGTGCTGTGTTGTGGCAGCTGGTGAGAGAGTTTCATGGTAGAGCTTTGCCCTGGTTTGCGCGAAGCCTCGTACATCGGGTGTTTATTGTGCATCTTGATTGCATTAGGAGCATGTGGCAGCTGATTGACTTGTGCTACCTAGGTTTATGTGACTGCATCTTGGTGTTTGTGTAGTGACAAAATTGCTTAATGACATAGTTCTTGGAACACAGGAAGTTCGGTTTTAACTGTGTTAGTGTGAACTCGGAGGGGGATGGGGAGAACATGAACCCTAAGGGCAACAGTATGGCTGGAGAAACAGGGTAGAGAAGGTTTAGAACTCTGGAGATGTGTGTGTATGCTGTCATCATGTTCATTGTGACAACTGGACGCAAAAGTAGTCACTTTTCTGGCTATGTCTAAATTATAAAAATAGAGTTGGCCTTAACCTCAAGAAACAGTCAAACCTCCCAGTAACCTGAACTAGTTGGATCTCCTTGGAAGGTGCTAATCCTCCTTTTCACAAAGCATGTCCAACAGCTAGACATACCAACATACTGGTTTTGGCTTTAAGGACAAGGGACAGAATCAGCACTCCTAAAGATTTCTGCTCTAGGCTATCTTTGAACATGTAGTGAGCAAGCCATGCTCCTGTGTTCTTGGGTAATACAGTAGATGCATATACAAGATTGAGAATTGAAAGTGAAAGATTTGTGATTCCTTTGGGCGGAATCTGACCTTGAGAAAGGACAATATGTCCCTGTTTCACTCTGATTTAGGGCCACTGTGCCCTGTTGTTTGTGTGGCTCTTCCAACTAAACACATGTTAAACACTAACTGTAGGAGGCCATTGTCTTTTGTGAGGCTTCTGCCTTATGTTCCAAGACAGCACACAAAATTCAAAATGGAGTCACTCGTGCTAGTATTCCATGTCACTTAAACAACACTGAGTTGTTACCCGACATAATAAGTCAGGAGAATGAAAGGTGGCCAAGTTCCCAAACAGGCCAGTTGCCCTGACAGTGGCTACTTCTCTGCTTTAATCTTGTGTCCTTACTTCTTTAATCCTTGCACAGAAGTAACAAGATAACTCAATGTTAACCAGTTATTTTTCTATTGTTTTGTCACCTAACCCCTATCTGAAAATGACTTCAAAATGATCAGCCTGCTTTTGGTTCTTTGTTGTTGCTTTCTGCAGCTCTTTTCTGCCTTTAAAACCAAACTCTTGGTCAGCCCATCAGAATGCTTATGTTGTGTTTTACGGGATGAAGTGCTGCCCGATACTAGAATAAAAACAAAGCCAGTTAAGATCTTTAAGCTGAATTGCTGTGACTTTGCCTATGATGGGGTGGAGGCCCTGAGACAGGGAGGTGGGGCCCACAGTGCCTCCTGACCCGTCCCTCCAAGTGGAGAAAGGAAGGAGCTGAGGATCCCTGGCCCCAGGTGCCAGTCCCCAGGGCAGCATGGCCCAAGTCACTGCCTGGCTTATCTTCCTGATCTGAATTCACAGGCCTGCTTCATGTAAATGGCACTTTATCCGGCTGGAAATGTGAATCCTGTCAGCAGCACTGGCTCCGTCATGCTTATCAGAAATACATTATCAGGTGGGGATTAGACAGAGCTGCTGCCCAGGACCAGTGGATAATGAATAATGAAAATTCCATGGGCTGGAGACAAACACAATTGACAGGCAGGGTTGTGGAGCCAGCCTTTCACTTGGCTGAATGTGACATGCAGGCTCTGGACGCTTTCCACTTCACTCACCAGGGCCACGCACTCCTGGGGGGTCAGCGGCGGGGTGGGGTTCCCCGTTCTGGACCCTCCTGACCTCCTCCCAGGCCTGCTCTCCTCTCTCTGACCTGCACAACAGAGGAAGAAGAGCAGTGCACCTGCCCACGTGGAAACGGCAGCAGTGGGTGGAGTGGCCATCAACATCCGGGCCCAGCACAGGGTCCTAAAAGCCTTAATTACTTCAGCCTTTAAATCCATCACTTTCCTTCAAATTAAGTTGGCTTTGAAAGAGGTGGTGAGAGTTCTTAATATAATGAAGTGTTTACAATAAGTAGATCAAAGTTTATTTTAATTCTCTGCATCCCACACTCCCTCACCACTTCCTTTTGCTTTTTCTTGGCAGTGAAGATCACGAAGGTGGAATAGGTACTCGTAATACAGACAATAGGTGGGCAATAATTGTCTGTCTTTCCTCTTTCTCTCCACAAGACAATACTCCACTTTTTTATATTATAAAGGTCAAATAATCAACAGTCACAAAGCTCTATTTTAAAGAAAATGAAAAAAAAAAAAAAAAGAATTAAAGGACTCTTGGCTCTCTGTGTTTTATAACCAATAAATGGTTCCATGGGACATGATGATCTCATATGCAGAGACATTTGGTCTCAGAATTAAAAGTCTACTTTTTGGCAATGGGTCACTTGCTCTCTCATTCCTTTCTTTCACAAAATTAGGTACCTGTTGTGTATTAGAACTAAGTGTAGGCATGTAGCACTGAGCACACCCCTCACCTGCACTCCCAGGACTCAGAGTCAGCAGAAGACAGGGTGCTGGGTAGCATAGTGTACAAGGCCCTGCCATCGGGCTTACATCCATCTGCACGTATAGCAGCAGACTTCCCCCTTGGCAATGGTGTGATCTTAGACAAGGCCTTTGTGTGGAGCACCACTCTTCCCGGCTCTAACACCACACCGATGTCAATAGGATTCAGTGGGAAACAGGACCCCACCCAGAGCCTTATGCTGTCTCCTGCCAGTGTGGGGAAATGGGTTTCAAGACTGACAGGCCATGCATCAGGAGCTGCTGTTAACGCTGAGATTCCAGGGTGTCTTTGTTCATACACAGTGACTGTTCCACAGAACGGATGGCAGTGTTTTGGGGTGTCCTCACAGCACTGTCGAAGTTTAAACCTCCCTTTTCCCTGGTCCCATTTGTGTATTTCTTCTGGTGAATGATGTTGTCCCCACTCCACCAGGATAACCACAATATTAGAAGGGAACTGTGCCAAACGGTGATCCAGTGGCACTCAGATGAATGGTGTACATGTGCACATCTGATCAAAAAATAGAAAAGCCCTTTGCTAGTGTCTGCTGAGATAGAGGCCTTTCCCTGGGAGCACCTGTCAGCCCAGTTTTGGGGCATTGTGCTGCATGACCAAGATGAGACTGCACAATGGCCTCTTCTCTGTTGCTGAGATCACTCCCGGCATTGCTAAAGGATCCAGTAAGTGCACAGCCAGAGTGAATACATTGATGATTCTGTGGGGTTTTGTTTGATTTTGTTTCTACCCCTCATATTCATAAAGAACTTAGAACCCTGTGGCCTTAGTTCCTGGCAAGTTCTATGTATGTGTCTGCTTTCAGTTACCACAACAAAATATCTCAGGCAGCTGACTTCTAAAGAGAAATCATTTACTTAGCTCCCCATTTTAGAGTTTCAAAGGCAGGGAGCCTGTGCTGGCTCAGTTCTGGTGAGGGAGGTGGTGGTAGGAGTCATAACAGGAGCTCAGGGAGGACCAGAGAAAGGACAGGGCAGGGCCAAAATAGACTCTCATAGCAACCCTGTCGGAGGAACTGCTTTGCATGCATGCCACTAGTGACCAAGCACCACCCTCTGCACCTCACTCCCCAAAGTTCCATACCTTTTCCCAGTAGCACCACCTTTTAATCACCATGACCTTAATCACAGTGGACCCTTGGGAGTCACCCCACACCTGCACCATAACATCTTCTGAGATGCCTTACAGGTAATCAGCAGCAACATCCTGGGCTAAGGCTCTGTACCTTAGCCTGTGCAGCTGTACTAGGCAGTGTCCGGCTGGGACTCTGGAACCCCTTTCTGTGCTTAGAGCACCGAGAGTGCATAAGTTCTCAATCAGACAGCGCTCACTTTAGGTCATGGCAGCAAAAAGCCATGTACTGAACAGTAGAGGAAAGGAATGTTCTCTTTCTTCTGTGTAGGTTGCTTTAACTCTATCCCCTCTTGGATATTTGGAATGCTTTCTTTCCATCTTCCCTCTCAATGGTTTCTGTTTGGTTATCTAAGTACAACCTGTAGGTTCAGACCCAGACTGCTATGTGGTACTACTCTGTTCCTTTCCATCTGTCTGTCCAGAATCCCTTTTCCTAGAATGCAGTGGAGGTCAGTATCAAAGTCTGTCCTCTTCCTCTTTGTCAAATCTAATGCAACTAATGCTCTGGTAAATTCCATTTCTCTTCATTATCAATTCACAACAAAACAATAAGAACACAACAATAGTTAATACACCATGTGTCATAAACTTATAAATATTTACTCAGGGTATAAGACATAGACAAAACAGGCTCTGCTTTACATATAAGAAACAAATAGAAAATAGCACAAAACTTTCTTTTCAATGAACTAAGAGAACTGGTAGTATAAATGAAATAAATTAGGATAGATATTAAAATATTTTTGAATCAACAGAATAGATAATTTGAGGAATTATTTGAACTTTTCCCTACTTCCTATTTGTCTATCTTCTATTTTGCACTGTCTCTCTCTTTCTCCCTCTTTCTGTATATATATATATATAGATAGATAGATAGATAGATAGATATAGATATAGATATAGATAGTTTCTCATATAAGGGAAACCATGTGGTATTTAATCTTGTGTGTCTGATTTAATTCACTTAACATTATACTTTCAAGTTGCATCCTTATTCAAGAATGCCTCAAAGTTATCTTCCACTGTGTAAATAAATTAGTATGGACACTCATCAAAAAGTAAAAAGTAGAAATTCCATTTGGCCCAGCTATCCTCCTTATAGATATCTTCCCCAAAGAATTAAAGTCACTGTATTACAGGACACATGCACACCCATGTTTTTAGCAGCACAGTTTGTGACAGCTACATCTTGGACACAGCGTCTATGTTCATCCTCTGATGAATGGATAAGGAGAATGTGGTATTTGTACATAGTGGCGTCCTATCCACTTTCAACTTTTTTTATAAACATCCGCCACCCTTCCTATCCCCTTATTCCCCACTATCTCACAGCCTGCTTTTCTGTGTTCTGATCATTGTTTCTGTTCATCTTTTCATACCCACACTGGCTCCTTTGTCAGAGGTTGTGGAGACAGTGGTAAAAGAGGCCAGTATAGTCCTTGCTCTCCTCAGCCAGGTATGAGAGAGGCAATGGAACAAATACATGTGTAAATGTTATGCTGAGTGCTATCAGAGGAAGGCAGTGTATAACAAATACCAAACATGGAAAGTCTGACTGGGTTATTGGGTCAGAGAAAGCCTCTTCTAGGTGAGAAGATGTGGGCTGTGGTGATGGCCCATTCAAAGGCTGTGGGGAGAAGTGTGCTGATGCCCTTGCATAACTGAGTGAAGTATGTGTGGTAGCTGCTAGCATCTGTAGGAGAGAGGCAGAATGGGAAGCTGGGGAAGAAGGCAAGCCCAGACTGTGTAAAATCCAACAATTCCTGAAAGAGACAGCACCTTTGGTCCTAAAAGCAGTGGAAGTCTTTACAGGGAATAGAGCAGACAGTGGGTTTTGCAGGAGTAGAACATGGATTAACAGTGCCAGACTGTCAGGGTTCACCTGCAACTTGCCACTTACAAGCTGTTTAGCCTTGGACAAGTTACTCAAACTCTCTCTGCTTTAACTCTTTTTCTTCTCAAAAAGGGAAGCTGATAATATTTCTGTCATCTTCTGTAGGTTAGTAGACAAAATTCAGAGGAAGATGCCCATTTTATAGAAAGTGTTATGTAAGATGTGCTGTGTGATACTGTTGATAAAGATTACAATGATGCTAGAGATGATACAGACTTTTCAGAGGATCTGAGTTGTGTATCTGTAGCCTGGAGTTGAGATGGGCTTGATCAAAGCTGAGAGGACAGGTGTGCAGGTAAAAAGGGGAAATTGCAGCACTAATGAAGAAGAAAGTATTCATGACTTCAGGAGACAGATGGTGTTATCCTAAACCAAGGAGGCAAGAAGAGGAAAGGAGAGAAGTGAATACATTAGAAATATATTTGGGAAACAGAATTGATAGACTTGGTGATGGTTTGTTGTGGCTTGTGTCTAGATATCTCTCCAGAGCTTCAAGTGGCCATATGTGGCACTTTTGCAGAGGTGGCTGGATCTGGAGTGTGTGACATTGTGATTGATTCATGGTACAATGCTAGGATCAAGGGCACTAGGATTAAGGATGTGAGTGCCACCCAACCTAAGTAGCCTGGATAAGATATAAAGGATAAAAAGGGTTATGGTCGTCCCTCTTGCTTTACTACCTTCTGCCTGCCTTCTGTTCCCCTCTGTGATGCCTCTCTGCCATGCCACCCTGCCTTGGAGCCAGCCAATTATGAACTGAAACCTCTACAGACTGTGAACTAAATAAACCCTCCCTCCTTTGACTTTGGATGTCAGGAATTTTGTTCCAGCAGTGAGGAAAACTAAGAATTTGATACCAGAGAAGAGGATCTTTGCTGTGACTAGTAGCCTTTGGAGCTGGCTTATAAGATGGGGAAGGGTTAGGAAAGTTTTGGAGAAGCAGGCTAAACAAGTAGAGATGGAATACATGAGTACCTGGAATACTTGTGTACTTAGTGGGAGATTCTGGGAAGAGCTCAGAAAAATCAGAATGCTGGTAGAAATTCTACCAGTAAAGACAAGGCTCAGGACGTTTCTGATGGATTCCAGCCACTCTGTTTTACACCTTGACAGAAAGTTTGTCTGTTTTTGATCCTGTCCACAGACCTTGCCTGAGACTGAGATTAAGGGTGGTGGACTAATATATTAATTAGGTGAAGAAATTTCAAGGATATCTCATATTGAGGTAGTGGCATGGCTACTGTTGGGGATTTTAGCCATATTTAGCAATTCGTTTAGCAATAAGCCCAGCAGAATAATTTAAAATGATTTGAGTTTGGCCAGAAAAGAAGCTGCAGTAAAGTTGCTATATGCAAAAATAAAATGGAAGAGAAATCTGTTGCTGCCAAAAAGATTAGCAAGTAAAAGCCAAGTATCTGAGAAAACAACAGAAAAGATGGTCTGAGGACATCACAAGAACTAACAGGACTCCAGACAGCCTCTATACCCTCGGCTTTGCAAAGTTGATAGACTTTGCTTTGAGAAGAGAGCTCCAGAGCACTGTGTTTGAGAATGGTAGTCACCTAGGGAAGTTGTTCCTTAGGATTTGGTTTATAAGCACTCAAACCCTATAGACAAGAAAGAATGAAGCCTGGCTTCTGCTCCAGCTGGTGTCAGGCCTTGGCATCATCTGAGTGGTGTTGGTTATAGATGCATGCAGAATTGAAGAGCTGTGGGGTCAAAAAGGCTTCCACTCAGATTTCAGAAAAAGGCCTGGGAGGCCAGGCAGTTTGCCCCTGAGAGGGCAATGTGTAAAGTTGTGAGTGTGAAGCTGAAGGTACAGTGGAGACCCCAGACATTTGGAGAAGCCAGGAACACTGATCTGAGAAAACTTCAAGGAGGGAACAGAGCTGGTCCCAGAGAGAAGCCATGGAAGCTATAACCCCTGGCACCACAATAGTGGCAGATCTATTCAAGCCCTTTGGAGTTACAGCTTGCCACAAATTGCTGAGGATGCTACAAGTAGAGCTATGTGACTTAATGTTTATCCTGCTGGATTTTGTTCTTAGTTTGTTCCCATTTCTGGCTATTCCTTTGTTTATTACTTTTGGAATGGATATGTCTATCTTGTGCTACTCAATGTTGGAAGTGTTTAACTTTCTTTTCATTTGTACAGGGGCTCACAGGTAAGATTTCACCTTAAATCTCAGAGAAGACTTTGGTCTTGAACTTTTCAACAATGCTGAAACTGTTAGGATTTGGCAACTCTTGAAGATGGATTAAATACCTTTTGCATAAATGGATGTAAATGAGTCTTTGGGGGAGCTGGGGGCAGAATGTTATGGCCTGTGTTTAGATGTCCCACCAGAGCCTCAGGCAGTCACAGAGTTGGGGCTTTTCAGAGGTGGCTGGATCTAGACAGTGTGGTCCTGGGATCAATGGTATGTGATTTATAGCATATGGGTTTATAGTGTATGACTCTGGGATTGATTCATAGTGCATTGCTAGGCTCAAGGGGACTAGGATTAAAGGTGTGAGTGTTACTCACCATAAGTAGCCCAGTTAAGATATAAGGGCCAGGAGGATCTGTGGTCATCCCTCTTGTTTTGCTATCATCTGCCCACTATGAACTGTTTCTCTTCTGCCATGCCCATCTTCCATGCCACCCTGCCTTGGAGCCAACTGATTATGGACTGGAGCCAGCCGATTATTCTCTCAGCTCTACAAACTGTGAGCTAAATAAACCTTTAACTTGTAGGTTTTGGTAGTTTGTCTCAGCAACAAGAAAGTAACTGAGACAAGGTTGAACATGTTAAGGATGAATTCCAAGTTTTCGGCAAGTTCAATGAGATGAAGAGGGTAGGCATAGGAAGGGGCAAGGTAGATTTTCAGGGAAAAGTAAAAGCTCCATTTTGAAGAGCTTTTTGAACATACTGGTCAGGGACACACAAAGGAGTTTTGATCCAGGGATATGCATGTGGCCCCTTTTTAGCAACGACCTTGGACTGAGCAACTTTGCTCAGGGGTATAATCAGGAGTTAAGAGGGCCCCAGGCTAAGTTCTAAAACTGTGCACTTGTAGGAGCTGAGCACAGCAGTCTGAAAATGTTGTATCTTTTGTTCTCAGTTACAAGTACAGATATAATAAAATAGTCTTTCTTAACATTGGCTGACCTGACCCTCACAATGACTCTATTAAATTGGACAGTTAAGGATTATAGTTCCCATTTCACAGATGTGAAAATGGAGCAAAGTTATGTGCTTTGCCTTCAGTTAATAACAATTGAAGTATTTATAGAAAGTATTCATGCAGTACTATTTGTTGACAACCAGAAGGACTTGGAAAATAAACAAATTCTGTCATATGGTTATTCACTAACTAGGTGCATATTTTTGTTCAGGTAAAGAAATGTAGGTTCAGAGAAGGTTTCTTGCAATAAGCCAAAAAGCATTTCTGTCACTGATTTGCCTGTTGAACTTGGGGTACAATCTGTTTATAGCACAGTGGCTCTAGGGTACATATCTACAGTTACCAGGGAGTACTGGAGAGTACTGGAGATTTATTTCTGTCTAGATCACTAGTTCTCAGAGTCTCATTCTTCAGGACTTGTGGAAAATGCAAATTCCCAGGCTTTAGCAAGGCCCTCCTGACAGAGAAACTCAGGAGCAAAGCCCAACCCTTGTCTGTAGGGCCTCCAAATGATTGAGAGTGCTCCCTGAGCTGGAGTCTAGATCAGCACTTTCTGCTCTATGCTGCCTGCTTCCTAGCCCTTCACAGACTGGATTCCAAATCCTGTCACACAGCTGAGGGGAGTATAATTGAAAAGGTTCTGTAATGGTTGATTCATTGTGTCAACTTGGGAAGTTTAGAAGTTTAACTAAGTAACTCAGCAGGGGCCCAGGGCCTTACCTCATAAACATCATCAGCCTGTACAAGAGGAGGGTACAGAGACTGGAGATCCTGTAGGTGTGAAGGACCCACCTTAAGTCCTGCATACAACATAAGGGAGGAAAAGAGACTTGCTCTTTCTCCCTTTTGTGCTCTTGTTGCTTTTGCTGTTTCCTGCTGCCTTGAACTGTTGCCCCTCACCATGTCACCCTGCCTTGGAGCCAGCTGATTATAGACTGAAACCTCCACAAACTGTGAACTAAATAAATCTTTCCTCCTTTAGTTTTGGGTGTCAAGTATTTTGTCTCAGCAACAAGAGAAAAGTAACTAAGACAGGCTCTATCTGTATAACTCCAGTGGTGGAGCATCAATGTCAAAAAATGACAAATGAATAACCTGTATATGTAAAATATGAAATGTATTCACTTCATCAGACACTGCTTGAGCACCTACTATGTATACCTCTGGTTACTTGATTTTAAAAAATTATCTATCTGGTAAAACCCAAATCAAAAAATTATGGTGACTTAAATATGCAATAATTGCTCCCTAATGTGTCTTTGTCATAGTCATCTCAAAATCCTTCTAAATTATTAATATTCCTGAGAAGCACAAAAGGTAAATGTTATTATCTTTACCTGCCAGATGGGTAAGAAAAGGTAAAGGGATCACACCGGGAAATGCCAGATGTCAGAATCAAAGCTATTCATTTTCCTTAGAAGTGACAGGAAATTGCTTATTTTATTTGAGTTATCCAAAAGATATCTATGGCGTTAATATCTTCTCCTATTTCTTTTCATTTCAGTTATTACCTTAGATTTGTACTATTGTGTGCAATTTTAAATTAATTATTATACTCTAATGCCTAATTTTGGCTAGCACTTTAATTATGAAGTCATTTTAGGTTTTAGATTAGTTACAGCAGAAGTAATGAACAGTATTTACTTTCATTAATGACAATTTTCATTACTATTCCCTTTCACGATAACCACATAGTAAAAGTGTTCAAAGCCAGAAAAATCCAATAAAGGGAAAACTTTATGAACCCTTCTGGTCTGTAAGGAGAACAGCTAGAGACAGAGCAGGATGAATTGGGGGTGAAGGAGAATGTGGTATGGGCAAAGAGAACTTTTGCTATTGTTTCCAGTGTTTGGGTCCTTTCTCCTTGTTCACATGAGCAGGAACTGCCACCCCACCTCAGCTCTGCTAGAGGTGGAAATCCAGGCCTCCATCCCTGTGCAGTGGGAAAGCCAAACTCCTCAGTTAAAATGTATTTTATCAGCATCAGTTGATCAGTTCACTGTGTCACTGGTACGTTCACTTACCTATTTCAAAAATTTAGATCTAGGTCTTATCTCTATGCTGAGATCTTTGAATTTAGGGAAGTGTTTTCTTTTTTGAGACTAAAATAATTTCTAGAGTTTTTTAGAAAGAATTTTAAGAAGAAGGTTAAATCCTGGAGTTCATCACTTCTCAGCCTTTAGGCTAAGATCAAGTGTAAATCCTGGAATTCTGGGGCCAGCCATATGCTTGTGCTTGCCTTTGAACTTCTGTGTAATTCTACTGCACTGCCAGAGGTGAAGATACCAGAAAATTGTCAAAAACTTTCTTTTAGATCATTTAAAATTTTTTCTGTTTTGTAGATAATTTTGGTTAGTGTGACATATTTATGTAACCACTGATCAATGATTATCAACTTGGTTATGAAATGCCTAGCACAATTCTGAGTATATCTGTGTGGTGTTTGCAGAAGTGCTTGGCATGCAGAACAGCAAACAGGGAGGAAGACCCACCCCAATTATGGGGGCATTATGCAATAGAATTGTAGCCCCTATAAAATGGAAGGGGAAGAAAGAGGAGGTCTCCCTGCATTTGAAAAGCTCCACTCCGATTGCGGGATGTGGGAGCATTTTGCATTACTGCCGTCTCCTGTGGACATCAGACCGGCTTCCTTAGCCTTCCAACATGGACTCATACCAGCAACTCTCCGAGAGGGTTCCAGGCCTTCAGTCTCTTTTGAGGGCCATGCCCTGGCTCTGTTCCTTCCTAGGAGCCAGCCAGGGATAGGTTCTTCAAAACCTTGAGCTAATCAAACCGCTCATTTGTTAAGTTGTGAGTATCTGGTATTTGGTCCCAACAATAGGGAACCTATTCAGCAGCAAACATAACATTGTATCTGGGTTTCTTTTTTCTTTTCTATCGTTTTTTTTTTTTTTTTCACCGTACTGGGGATTGACCCCGTACTGGGGATTGACCCAGGACCTTTCCCATGAACTACATCCCTGGCCCTTTCTTGTTTTGAGACAGGATCCTGTTAAGTTATTAAATTGCCCAGGCTAGGCTCAAACTTGCCATCCTTCTGCCTCAGCTTCCAAAAGTGTTGGGATTACAGGTATGCACCACCATGTCAAGCTTTGCCTTTTTTTAAAAATGAGAAATAGGTTTATTTGCTGTTACTTTAAGGAAACTTTTATGCGACCTCTCCTCATTTTCCAGCATACCTTATTAATTTGGCACATGGGCACACAGGCACAGAGCATGGATTGAGAGGCAGTGTGCTATTAAAAGCATTGTGACTGCTGCTGACAAGCTGGAGAGACTGAGGGAGCATTTGGTCGCCAGGTCCCCCTGTGTTAAATAGAGCTGATAACAAGCTTTTCCTCTAGGTCTATTCTGAGGTGTAAATGTGCAACTCCATGCAGAGTACCTGGCATCACAATAAGTCACCGTGAGTTGTCCACTGCGGTGGTGGTAGCCATTGTGACATCAGCAATATCGTTATTACTTGTGAAAGTGTCACTGGGACTAAACTGGGTTCTTTCTGCTCTACATAAGAAGTTGTCTAAGAAAACAAGGATACTTTGTAACCTATGGAAAGAAAACAACTTTAAAAAGATATACAACTTTAAAAAGAGATTGCATGTGGTGCAGGCAGAGAGTGGAAAGAGGGAAAGCTTCAGATGTGCCCTGGTCAGAGGTTGTTGCCCTGGGGAGTGTGCAAGAGCTCACTGGAAGAGGGATTCTATGTGATGGGTGCATATCTAACTTTCTTTGGCTGGTCCCTAAGTTAGAAGTTGGAAAGAAATGAAGGAAGCTGTCAGTTATGAACCCCACCCTGGCCATGTTGGGCTAAATGTTCCAGGGCTATGATTTGGCTTCCTGGGTTGTTGGTTGAGGCAGTGGTCTAACTTCTGCCACGTCTTGGTATAGCACTCTCCCTGGCTGGGTACTGCAGATAACAGGTTGTTTACCTGGGAAGGCTGTTACATGCAGACTGTAGGACAGTTTCCACCTGTTGTGTATTCAGTCTCCCATTATATTGATTGTTAGTAGCAAATGATTTTTAAATCGGATCCATGTGATCATTAAATCAGAGTGGGCAATCTATACTTAGAAATTCTTTAAGTTATAAATGACTTCCTAAAAGTTATAACATTGCATTGATTTAAAAGAAATTCCCAGTGTAGTTGCTAAATGAATAAGTGTTTCAGATCAAATTGATTTCAGGCTTTATTCTAATGCTTGTTTTTTTCCTCCTCTGGGTTTATAGGGAGTTTTTTTTCTTAGCTGAATTATTAAAAATCTAAGTGAAACTAATAATTCTAAGCTCTTAAAGTTGGGGAGGGGTGATAAATTAGGTCATTCAAGAGAACACATTATTAGAAAATGGTTTAATGATGCTTTGGGGAGATATTATTTATTTTTCTCCTTGTATTTTTTGTGTAGAATGTTTAGCTGGCCCTCTGTCTCTGGGTTCTATGTCCATAGATATAAGCAATGATAGATCAGAAAATTCAGTAAGTTCCAGGTGTAGTGGCATGCCTGTAAGCCTAGCACTCTGGAGGTGCTGAGGCAGGATGATTGCAAATTTGAGCCTGATGTGGGCAACATAGCAAGACTGTCTTAAAATAAAGGTCCAGGGAGACTGATCAGTGCAAAAGCCCTGGGTCAAGGTTCAATTTCTAGCTCCCATCCTTGCAATGTTTTTCATTAAGAAATCATACTTCTATTGAACATGCACAGGCTTTCCCTTGTCATTATTCCCTAGCCAATTTAGAATAGTAACTATTTACATAGCATGTACATTGTAGTAGGTATTATAAGTAATCCCAAGACACTGTAAAGTATGCAGGAGGGTGTGCATAGATTATGCAAATACTATGCTCTTTTACATAAGGAATTTGAGAATACACTAGTTCTGGTTATCTCTGGGAGCTCTTGGAACCAAACCCCAATGAATACCTAGAAACAGTTCTATTTCCATTTTTTGCTAAAAGTACTTCCATGACTGAAGTGTGTTTCTGGAGATCTCTGGTGGAAAGAGGACTGTAAAATGTATTAGTAGATAGAAATTAACTTCTTTAGAAGTAAAATTTGGTGAGGAAATACCACCTAGGAAAACCAAGGGTTAATTGTTTCAATATAATAAATAATTGTGGAAATAAAAGAAAAATAAATGTGATCTCCTGTGTTCAGGGCCTTCATTAGTCTATCTTTTAGGTATCTCTAGTGAGGCAGAGATTGCCAAACTGAGAGTAAAGAGACTTGTGACTTGGAAGATTTATGACTCTGAATATCATGAGGACAAATAAGGCCAGGGTTAGTGATGGGTTTTCATAGCATCACCAAGTGCTGAACCCTCTACCTAGATACTTTGCTCTGACTTACCTCACCTAAGAAGGTAGGGATTTCAGCACTTTCAGAAATGAAAGAGATTGTACGGAAAAACTCTTCCAAAATCCTCGAATTAAATTGAATGAATTAGGACCCAAAGAGGTCAACTGACCTTTACAAGTTCATCCAATGAGATAGAAGCAGATGCAAAGGCAGGAATTAGGCTGTGATTCTACTCTGAGAAGCTGCTTTTGAAAGTAATGAAAATGTAACTGGAATTTATACACACAGCACAAATCTATATAGTAAATGTATTATATAAACATACACTAAACAACACAGTTATTCCTTTGAGTCCTTGCTTCAGCCTGCCTATTTTTATAAAGAAGTGAGAAGACCATTTTTTCCTGTCTTTAACGGGAGAATTCCTCAAGAATAAGCTTTTATTCTTCTGAGTAGTTAAAGCAGATCTTGGCAAGGCTTTTACAGTTTGTATCTCTTGAATTTCATCAGTAACTAAAAAAAATAAAAAAAAAAAAAAAAAAAAAAAAAAAGAGTGGAGAAGCCAGATACATGATCTCATATCTAAGTGAGGTCATATCTTAGGATAATTAAATGCCTTTCCAGAATTAGCATTGCTGTGGACAAGGCGAGACTTACTGCTGAATGTTCACTCTCCTAAGAAACCTCTGTGATGAGACAAAAAACCCATAACTGTGAAAAAGTTGGACCATATTTGCATAATTCACCTCCATCGGTAAGTGTGCAGATGCCATGCAAGGAGCTGGTGCACTGTTCTGGGTGCCTTGTGCTGTCTCCTTGGAAACCCAGCAGGCTCTGTGAGGGCTCTTGAGGAGACATCCGTGCAGCTCCTCGGCCTCAGTGCATGCGCTTCCTGTGCCCTCACTTCATTCACATCATTTTACTAAACGAGTCCATTTGTCACCACTGACTCTCAGACCCAACCCCAGGCTCTGATCAGAGGGAAGAATAAAACTTCCACTTCAAGAATTTGCAGACTTCAGAGTAGTACAGAGGTGCTGCAGATGAAACAAATCTGTGGCAGCCCTCTCTGAATTGAATGACTGAATTATTCCGGCTGCTCCTTTGTGTACATGTGCATGTGGATGTGTGTGTGTATGCGTAAGGAGTAAGCTACAAGAGCTGATCTAAAATATAATGTGTTTAAATAAAAAATGTGAAAGACACATTACCACTTACCCCCCTTCCCCCTCACTTAAAACATACTTATCTCATTATTCTTGCCAGTTTCTGAAGCAGTTCTGGAAGTCCTCTTTTATGAGTATCTTTATAAGGTTTGATCAAAAATTAAGTGAATGCTGCTGATGAGTGGCATCCAGTTGAAAGGCAGGCTGGTAAAAATATTACAGTGTGTCCTCATCCACCTTCTTTACTGGATCTGGCACTATGCAACTTCTGGCTCTTCCCCAAAATCAAAATGGAACAGAAGCATTTTGAATCAGTTCAGGACATTGAGGCAATCATGACATCGCAGCTAAAGACACATATTTTTATTATTTCTGCCACTGAAGTCACTGGTAACACAATCCAATCCCTTAATTTTGTGTCTGTGGTCACTGGGGGCATTAAAATTGTACCTAGGCTTCATTTAAAAGCTTGTTTAACCTGAAATTTATTTTCTGATTTAAAACAAATGCCCTACTACCCTTTTCTTCTGTATAGGTCCTACTCAGGTGCCTTCTTTTTCCTAATCCTGTTCTTTTTTTTGGTTTTTCTCCGGTCCCGGGAATCAAACTCACGACCTTGCACTTGCCAGGCAGGCGCTATGCTGCTGAGCTAAATCCCCAGCCCCCTGAATCCTGTTCTGAAGACATAGTTGCTTCTTTTACACCCGTTTGGATGTAAACACCCCATAGTTAACTGCAGTTCTTCTGGAAAACAATAAAACATATGGTAAGATATATACAATGATGAAGAATTGATCACACAGATCTGGAGGCTGAATAGTCTCAGTATCTATAGCTGGCAGACCAGAGACCTGGGAAAGCTGATGTTTTGCTTCTAGTCTGAAGTCTGACAATGTGGGCACCAGGCTGAGCAGAACTGTAGATGTTTCAAGGCAAAGAACGACTCGGTCCAAATCAGGAAATCAGATGGAAGTCTTCTTACTCAGCTTCCTTTTCCTATTCATGTCTCCTGTTGACTGGGTGAAGTCTCCCTACTTCTTGGAGGGCCATCGCCTTTACTTAGGGTACTAACTCAAATACTAACCCATCCACAAACTCTCAGACAGATACCTACAATTTTTGACCAGCTCTCAGGGTGTTCTGTGCCCTAGGCAGGTAGACACAGGAAATTAACACCACAGTTTCTTTATCTGTCCTTCCTGGGCATTATTTTGATGTTAATTTCTAACATAGTTTTTTCTAGTCTTTACCAATGATGCCTCAAGTTCTTTCTGAAAAAGAACTGGATGGAAATGTATAAGTGGAAGATATAGATAAGTAGGTAAAGCTTGTATGTTTCACAATATTTGATTACAATATGATGTGCATGTAACTTTCCCAGTTGTTCTTTGTAAACCCTTGTAATCTAGAATTTAAAATAAATAAACTAGGTATATTTTTGGTTTCCCAGATAAGACAATACTATTTGCAATTATCTAGTTATTAAAAGTTTCTAAAACTACATAAATGAAATTATCTAGCCCCTCCTCCATTTGCAGACGTGTGAAGGAAACCCACATAATGCTGAACACACACTTGCTCACACTGACAACCTTCCTCTTCACCTGGCCCTCTTGCTTGTCACTTCATTAAAGCCACTACTTGCTTCGGAGCTGATACCTCTCACGCCTACCCTGAGTGTATTCCAGTCTGCGGACAAATGTATTTGCAGAACAGGACCAATGATTTTGTATCCACATTTTTCTACATCCACTTTCAAAAACCTCCCAACATCAAGCAATAATTATCGCCATTTCCCCAGATATTAAGCTGGAAAAGGGCATGAAAGAGGTATTTACCGAAAAATTCTGAAAGGGAGACAAACAACCCACTGTTGATGTACTAGGGTGAAAAGCCCTTGAATGCCCTGTCAAAAAGCTTCTGTACTGGGTCGTCCCACTGTGGGCACCTGCTGATCCTACTCACAAGCCCTCACATTCATTAGAGCCAGCAAATCCCTCTCAGTGTCTTATGGACAATGGGGGGCAGAGATCTACACCACTAATTAATGTTGCAAACTGCAGTAAGCAAATGGACTCATGTCCATGGTACAGAAGGTCAGGAGAGACGCATGCCCTTTTATTGTTTACTGAGCTCCATAGTGATTGTTTAAGGGTTGATAATGTGTTTTGATAAGTACTGTGATGGCAGGTTTGGATTTCAGAAGCATTTGAACTCTTCTCCTGGCACACACACACACACACACACACACGCACACGCACATTTCACTGGATCTACACTAGCAGCAAAGTAGCAGTTACTGAATGCTAAAGTACAGAAGGAGGAGGAGAAGGGGAGAAGAAGCATGCATAAAAACAGGCTGGAAAGGTTAAGAGAAAAAAGAGAATCATTGAACAGTTTTAGTCTGTTTGGAATGAATTAATCAGACCATTAGACAAATCTTTTAATCTAAAGTATCCCTTTCATTTCTGCACCCTGTAAAACAATGTGATGGAGAGCCTATGGCAAGCTCTGCCTTGCTTCTTATTTATATCATGCAGGCTGCAATTGTGGCCTCATTAGTATTCCACCAGAGTCAAGGACCACACATTTCATGATTCATGAAAGCTTCAGTAGAAATCTGGGCTGCCCAGAGGTCTCTCCCAGCTTGATAAAACCACCAGGAAGTCTCTTTCTCTCATATCTGTCTATCTTTCTGTCTATCTTATCATCTATCTACTATCATCCATCCTTGGGGAATATGATAAAATCTCTTAAGAGTTTCCCTATTTCCCCCCCCAAACACCTAAGACTATCCAAGTATGAACATTCAGGGAATGCAGCCACCCTCCCCCAGAAGCCTGGGTACGGACTTTGAACCTAAAAGCTGGAAGAAAGCCAATGTAGTTCGTAAATCTGTGTGAATATTATGGGGAAAGTATCAATACGATGTATTTGGTGGTACATATGAATTTAAAAAGACATATAACTTAAATATAAATTGCAGTGTCATTGTATATTGGAATTAGATGAAAAGTATATTTAATTAAAATTCTCTCATTTGTATTTTTTATCCAAAGACATATTGACACTGAAAGTGTCACTGGGTGGATCTTAGGAGGTCCCCCCAAAAGGAGATGGGAATACAGAGAAACGTTTCAGGACAAGCCAGTGTGAGGGAGAGGAGCATTTATTAGGCAGAGATAGGAAATAAAAGAAGAGGGAAGGGACTTCAAATAGGAAAGGGCCTTCAGCTTGAAGAGGTGAAGGGGACACGGCTCTGATAAAGATCAGACTGGCTCATTCACAGAAGAATGAGCCCAGCTTTTTGGAGTTAGTTGAGCTGCCTAGAGTCTGCTTGATCATCTCAGTTCTGATTTTGCAAGGTGGCTCTGAGATATTCAGTTATCATAATATGACTGTCTCTGTGAGAGACAGCCTCAGTCTTCGGGAGGCTCTGCTGGAATCTAAGGTGACCTTAGGTTTAGGACAATGACTGGAGACTTCTGAGCTAGGTCCTGTGAACTCAGGGGCTAATCAAACCTGTTTTCCCAAATTTCAGACAGACACTCCTTAAATGATGTACTTGCATCTCTGTAGAGTGGAGCAGGATCTAGGTGGTGAAGGAGGCAGATACTAAATGAAGGAAAATCTTCTACTTCTAGTTACCTATTTGGGATCTGTAGGCCCAAGTGAAGAGTCACTGTTTACAGCAAAACAGTTTTTAGTCCCTGACCACCTCAGAAGGAAACACAAAGTGTGCTTTTAAAGACTAATAGGTTAAGGAGCAAGGAGTTTGTTGTCTTTCATTCTGGTGGTCTCTAACTGTCAAAACAGTATGTCAAGAAGCAGGGTAGCTTGTATCTAACCCTGCCTCTCCTAGAAACTGGGCCTGGGGCTGTGGAAAATTCAATATTCCTAGGTCTTGATTTTCTGATCTGTGAAATGACTTCATACAACCAGGTGACCTTGAACTTCCATGTTAATTGTCATTTGTATGTTTTTATTTGCTGTCAACACTCTAGAAAGATAATTGACCGCAAAACGGACAAATCAGTAAAAGATGCAACAAGAAAATAATTACCAGAATGAGGCTATAAAACTCCATAGAAAAATAAGAATGTAAATTGCTTTTGAATTTTTCTTGCTGTATGAATAATTTTCCTATCTATATAATAATTGCTGCTATTCATATTTTATTGTCACATAAACTTTATGTTCCTTGAAGTCATGATTTGCATTTGATTCTTTTTTCTTTCTATTTTTAATGTCCAATGTTTCCTCATATGATACCAACTACAAAGTAAATGATCTGGAAGTATTTGGGGTTGAAGAAATGGTTATGCAGAGTGGCAAGTGGGGCAAAAGTGCTGTGTGAGTGACCTAGGACCAGCATATGGTGCTGAGATCACACTTCACCTGAGTTCTTGGACATTCCAAGTTTTTAGGAGCTGTTTGATTAATACAAGCAGCGAACACTTGGCAAGCCCTGTGGAAAAGGACACTTCATGTAAAACTTTAAGGACCCAACAGACGTTCTCTCTGTGGATTATCTAATTTCAGCTGCTTTTTGCTGCTGCTCCTATCCTGTGGGTCTCCTAAATTATTGCTGGTCAGTTCTCCAGGAGAACATAAACCTCCCTTCTGTCATCAAACAAAAGAGAACATTGGCTTAGTTCTCTCCTGAATTTAGGACTTTTCTTAGAAAGTATGTAACCACTCTTGATTAATGAGGATGTTTGCATGTAGTGTTCTGCGGGTAGTTGGGGAGAACAGAAGAATTAATAAGCTGAGGTTCAGTTCTACATGAACTCAAGCAGATCCAGAGATGAAGCATGCCAGATGGAAAAATCAGAGCTCTCCAGTCCCTTGAGTACAAAGAAAAACAAGAGAGAAAAGGTTTATCTCATTATGTGAGAATAAAAGAACTAAGCTACTTTCAGCATGGTCTGCCTTTAAACATCCATCTGAAAGTACATGTGTGCAGACAGGTTCAAATAGGAAAGCTCCAGTTTCCAATTATCTCACTACCTCTCCCCATCTCCTTCCTGTCCCCACCTCCCCTGCCACTCATTCCTCCCCTTTTTGGAATCTAGCAAGATTAAGTGGCCGATTTATCTCCTCAGCACTGAATTTTAAAGGAAACAGCTAACTGTGTGATCATATCATTAATATTTATACCCTATCACAGAATGTTGACAGATTAATTATGCAACATAGTATAAAAATCAGCAGGCAGCATGAGCGAGCAGTGGCAAAGTTCATTTATTAATAACTTCACTGGTGTCTAGCATGTGTCCCTGGGTGACTGTGTCCTCCTAGGAGCTCCATGCTGGAATCTCTCAGGTAATGACCCGTTGGCTTTAATTCATCCTCTTTACAGTTCAGGGGATCATCTTTCTGGTCATCAAGGAGTGCTCTTTACAAAGCCCTCTTCGTGCAGTGCTCTGACTGGTTCTTTTTGGGAGCAGACCCCTGAGCCCCACCGCCCTGGTGCAGTTCCCTGAAGGAAGTCCATAGGACTTAGTAGAATGGACGTGAGTTCCAGAGTGAGCCTCTTCTGGACTGAGCTCCAACTGATGGGGCTCCTTTTCTTAGAATGTAAGTAACACTGCTGATTAATGACGATGTTTGCATGTAGTGTTCTTCTGGTGCTTGGAGAGAACAGAAGAATTAATAAACTGTAGTTCAATTCTACATGAGCTTATCATTTGGTTGAGAAAGCAAAATTTCCATTCAACTTCAGAGCTTGATAAAGGCTAATGTGAGAAGTCTTTGCAGCTTGATGGCTAATCATCATTTACCTTGTTGGCTTTTCTGAATCTCATCCCTTTGATGATGATGGGACTAATGAGAGGATCTCTCTGGCCTTTGCCAGTGTTAAAATCGGCAGGACTCAGTAGAATACAGCAATGGGTGACAGCTGCTCTCAAAACTGGACCAGTGCTGGGTCTGTAGCTCCTTGCTTGGCCAAATACTTCAACCTTTCTGAACCACATAATTGCTATGAAATGAATAATAACAAATGCCAGCATTTGTTATTATGTATTCATAAAATGCTTAAGCATATTTGTTTATAGCTGTGCCATAAACTATTATGTAAGCCTAAGGAATGTTCTCGAGATAAGATGCAGTAGGGTCCTGTGATTTTCTGGGGCAGGAAATCAGAGTGGGGCCAACTGGTCAGACAAGTGGGCATGACCTATCAGTCCCAGAGATCCAGGACACATTAGCCCAAGCCCTGCAGCTGGAACTGATAGGAAAGTGCTATCTTTAATTCTTCTCAAGAGAAATCAAGCAGATTTTTGACAAGACAGCCTAGACTGGACATCAGTGCAAAGAGTTGGGAGATCCAAAAGACAGCTGCCACTGAGCTCTTAGCCACTCTGCACTCTCTTCCACAGTGTCACTCTCATCCTTCAGAGTGCACTTCTTTTAATTGGCCCACATTTGCTCTACAGAGCCTGTTTCTTTTCCTACCTTTAATAAATGTGTAACTTCCCTACGTTCTGAGCTTGTCTTGCCCAATTCTTTGTTCAGGCATGACGAATCTAGAAAGCATCTTCAGAAGGAGTCCCCAGCACCCGGAACTTAGAAACATTTGCCTCTTCTATCTCAGATATTGTCTAGTGTTTCTCTTCTTCCTGGGCTGGGTTTAATTTATGTTCCTGGGGCTGGGGATTTAGATCAGTGGCACAGCGCCTGCCTGACAAGAGCAAGGTCATGAGTTTGATTCCAGGTACTGGGAAAAAACCAAAAATAAATAAAAATAATAATTTATATTCCTAACAAGGAAGCATCTTGTGGTTAAGCGTGTGTCTTAGTTACTTTTCTCTCATTGCTGAGACAGAATACCTGACACCCAAAGTTAAACAGGGTAAGGTTTATTTAGCTCACAGTTTGTAGAGGTTTCAGTCCATAACATGCTGGCTCCAAGGCAGGGAGGCATGGTAGAGGGGAAACTGTTCATGGTGGTGTAAGACAGCAAGAAGAGCAAAAAGTGGAGAGCAAACTTCTTTTCCTCCATTTTATCATATGCAAGTTATCCACTCTAGGGTGGTCCTCTATATTTAAGGGTGTACACAACTGCGTTATATCCCTAAGGTAGCTGTGTATACCCTTGGATATAGGTCCTCACACCCTAGGATACAGAATTGCTGAGTCACTTTGTTAAGCTCCTAAACTTCTCAAGATGACACAATGAACCAACTATTACACATCCTAGACTCAGCCGCCTCTGAAAAACCTGCCTTCCATGTCTGCATGGGGCTTTGGGGGACATCCAGACACCGACTATAACAGCATGGCAGGCAACATTTCTGCCATGTGCCACAGCCAGTGTCTTATGCCATGGCACTCTATGGAATCATGTGCAACATTCTTTGAAAGAGGTCAAAAAGCCCTATTGTATTCTATGATCTTCTGCAGTGCCCAAGTTCTGGAATCTGTGGCATCTTTAGTGAATGTTGACCAAAGAGCAGCCACCTTATTAAGGATCTATATCTCCATGGCACAGTGTCACCACCCACTGCAGAGGGGACTCTGCAATCCATTTGACTACTAGCCCACCCTAGGGATGACAATCCTGCTTCAGCATACCAGGAAGCCTTACATGATGAATATTATATGTATCCAGATGGGCATTGTTCCTCACAGCTGGTTTGTGTGTGTTTGGCAGTTATTGAAGGAAGATGAGTACAGAGAAATTCACTTGAACCCATCAGTTATCAGGTCACATAACAAAGCTGTTGCAATCACAACACATCAAATCAATTCTGGGAGTGATATACCTTATAATCACGCAATGCAAATAATCAAACCCAATAAGCAGGCAAACCTTCAGTGTCATCAAGCAAAACTCCAAGTAGAAGTAGCTCTGATAGCCTTAAATCAGCACTTTAACTCTTGTGCCCCAGCTATAGTACTCATGACATGCTTTAGTAGCCCAGCTGGAGAATCCAGCATCCAGAAAGATGCTGCTCCAGTGCCTAGCAAGTCAGCTGATTCACTTGACCACTGAGTAACATTCTCAGATCATCCATGAATTAGAAGAAAACACATCAACTGAGTGTAGCAAGGAAACAACCCACCTGTTCTTTGTGAAGTTGTTCTCCCCAGATGCTCACTGGGGTGAGAAACCATCAAGGCTAGACTCAAGGGAGCATGAGCAGGGCTGTACTTGAATGGTCCCTGTTCTCCAAAGTGGATTGGGATAAGTGCTATGCAAATAAGTAGTGAAAATATTATGTGGTCAACTTGATGCTATGCATATTAATCAATAAGAATTTATTAATTGCCTGTTCTATGCTTGGCCCTTGTGAGGTACAGGGTGCTGGAGACACAGAATGGCAGTCCTTGTGTGAAAAACTTCACAGTCATCTGGAGAAATAGGACACTGTGCGGTGATGATTGGAGAAAAGCAAAGCAGCTAATTTTGCTTCAGGGAAATAGGCCTCATGTGGGCTAAAATTTTGTGCTACATGCTTGCCCAATAAATGTGTATTGAGAATTCCTCTCCCCTTGAGGGATATAGGTGTGACTCTTCACTCCCTGGTGCAAAGCATAACGTCAGCAAAGATTAGGTGCGAGTGTCCCTGGTAGGAGAAGAACTGAAAAAAGAGCCAGACTTTTGAATGTCCAGCTTGATGTCCCACCTCATCGTGTGTTTGTGACACTGCCTATTCTTATTGGTCAGAGCTGGCATGATAAATAGGCCACCCTGGGGATCAATGAAAGGTGCCTGGGGAGGTAATTTACTGCTCTTAAACCATTAGAATGCCATTTACTGCATTAGTAAAAAATTAATAGAGTTAACAAGAAGTGGGAATTATTTTGATGTGTGGATCAGGGCAGCAGGGAGGAATAGAGTAGGTTGCATATTTTGAACCTATCCATAGTGCATTTTTATAGGTCAGATAACCTTCCAGGAGGTGCAGCATATAAAATGGGCCCTGGTGTACAGCACAAACTGTTCAGAATGAGCCGCACCATAGGTAAAATGTGAAAGCATGACACTAGATCTGTCCAGACAGGTTGTATTGTAGTACATAATTTGGGACCAGAAATCTTTGAAAGTCACATCCTGGCTATTCTACTATGACTACAGACTGGTGGGTACAAATATAGAGCTTTTTCTTTACTTCTCTTTATAAAACTCAATTTAAAAGTGCATGGGCAATAATCTCCCCTTTCAGCACTTGGGTGGTGATTGATAGAGTTATTTCTAAGCGTGTCTGGGCTCAGTGCAATCACTTAACCCACTGTAGCACATGCATTGATGAGGCAGACAGAGAGGCAAGAAAAATTAAAAAGCCAGAGGTGGCCAGTGACATCTTTAGATGGGGGACACAAAAGAATGGAGCCCATGACATCGGAGGAGAAAGGATCAAAGTGAGTGCCCTGTGAGTTGTGTGTTGTGCCCCTTTTCAAAGCGCAGAAACTTTGAGTGTGGGGTGCAGAAGTTCCCATGCAAAGCTTCCTGTGTGTTTACTAATGTGAAGGTTAATTATGAGGCAAGAAAATGGCACCATGAGGCTGAGGTTTTTCTGTTGCCGCTTTTTGTCCTCCTCTCCAGGAGCGGGCAAATACAGAAGAGGCCCTTTGATAGCCACGCTGACAACCCACGTTGCTCACCACGATCCGGCAGGTTAATGTACCACTGCCAAGCTCCAGAGTGAGGCAATCAGACGCACGGCTTGATAGAAATAAAATGAAATGTGTTGGGAAGGAGGGGCACCTGCAGTGGGTATTTCAGCTCCTGGCAAAGCCCTCCTCAAATCAAACCCTCCCTGGAAGGCGGGTGTTAGCAGAGTGGTTGAGGGGCACCTGCAATGCTGAGATTAATCCCTGTTTTGTTTTCTTTCGGGTCTATCTGGGCACTGCTGAGTGGAAGAATTTATGCTGGCCTCCTTCCTAGAAGGGAGCTGCAGACTGGGAAAACAGGATGTCATCAGATGTCACCACTGAGGGCGCCTCTGTCACTGTCTGTCTGTCGCCTGTGCCCCTCTCTGCAGCTCAGCTCCTCCCTACCAATCAATTCTCCTCCCTTGGCTTTTCTGTGATTTGGTTCTCTGCTCTGAATTCATTTCTGTGATCACAGCAAGACAAAAAGACATCCAACGCTCAAGAAGGTCTCCTTTTTCCTTCTCCAAGGCCTGTTGGGTCAGACCTTTAAGATGGGAATTAAGTGACTAAAGAGGAACTAAGCTGGGCTTTGATCACATATGGGCTTTAAGTCCTAAGCCTCTTCCTGGGTTATGCAAATGTCATTCGCAAGTTCGCTAATGCTGTAGGAAATGTCCTTTGGGGATTGGTTTGAAATCTAAAGCAGACACCATTTCTCACAGTGGTCTTCAACCTTTTTATTTAAATTGTGGAGTCATTTTCTGGAAAACAAAAGAGCACTGGTAATCTCTAGATAGAACAGGAGTAGATGTGTCTTTACTGGGGAGCAGATGGCGGGGTAGGAAGACTGCCTGGGCACCTGGAGTCAGGGCCCTGAGCTGTTGCCTCCCTGGAACCAAGGCCACCATGCACACCTGCCCTCTACTGCCCTGCTCCAGGGGTCAGGGCCTTGACACCCCAAGGAAAGGTTCCTTTCTCACTGTCATACAAAGGTACTTTGTGAACTAGTGGAGGAAGGCAGGCAGGTTGTTTCTCCTAAGACTCTTTAATCCCCTACCTTTTCTAAGGTAGGGTCCTCCTAAATTTTTGAAGGAAAGGTTCTTATTCCCATATATATCTACTAATCACTGTGGCAGGCTACTCAACATTCTTTGCTGTGTCTTTATCTTCTTCTCATGTGCTTCCCTGGCTAGTCACAATTAGGGTACAAGTTTAGCTCTCAGATCTTTGATTTTACTATTCTGGATAAGGATTTTGACAAAAATAGCAGCTGCTCCTAATTTCTTCTCCCTTTCTCTATCAGGTGGTAAGAAAAGTGGAGTTTATCCCAGAATTTTATTTTCTTCAGTATTTCATCTCTCACCAGTGCAGGTAGTAGAAATGTTTTTGATCTAAGAGTGTGGTAGAAAATGACAATGATGATTCCCTAGGTGGGATTCTGGGCTTTGAGCTCCATGGCTGCAACCCAGAGAACAGAGCCATTACTCCTGCCTCATAGCTGAGCTGCTTGCACATCGGCCTAGCTGAGCATGATTAGGCTTCACTTACAGCAAGCAGCAGCATCCACACCTAGTTCCTGTAGTGTTAAAAAGATATGCGATGGATTTTTTTTCTAACAGCACAAAACTTTCCTGAAAAGTCCCCTTCACGAAAGATGGCTTCTTGTGAAGACTCATCTTCTGCATAGTTGAGTCAGAGAACCTTAAAAAAGGCTTTGGAGTTTGTATTCTGTGCATTTTTACTGACTTCCTCTATGGCCTCTTTGGAGAATTACATTTCACTTTTTTATTGAAGAAGTTTTGCAGATTCACTGGGGAGTGGGACATAAACTGAGAGAGTTGTGTGCATGAAAGTTGCTGTGCAAGCTTATATAGATATGAGTGGGGCAGTGGAGACTTCAGTGGAAAAGAGAAAATGCGTTCATGCAAAGAAAAGAATGCAAAGAATAGGTTTAATTGCTCAGTGTCCATTGCTTACCCATTCCTTTCTGACTTCAGAGTCCAGAGCAAGAACCACTGGCCCAATTTATGGTATTTCCTCTGTAGAATAATCAGCTAATTGATTTATTACAGGGGAGGCTTTTGTGCTTTCTATTCCATAGCATCCTGTTATGTGTTTTGTTACCTTCTCGGCTGTTGGTTGTGCAAACAAGTGGAAATTTTGCACTACACAATGGGAAAGTGCTTTCTATAGATATCAAAACTGAGTTGGTTACATACTGCTCTCTTCTGAGATGGATGGCGCCCAAGATCCTGGTGATTTTTCAAATATGCTTGGAAAAACCTCTTTTTCCATGTGAACATAGGGCTCAGTGGATGAAGGTTATTTTCAAGTAGCCCTCAAGGTTAAAGTTGGTTGCTCTTCCAGATGGTTTCTATCTAATTCTTTGGATTATCACATTGAACCACCCTATGATCAGGGCTCCTAGTGCCAAGAATAACAAGAAGTGAAAGCCAGCCACAGTGAGGGCTGTTGCTCTGAGGCATGCAGAGATTTAAGGGTCAAGGCCAGACCATATGGTCTATCGAGGGCCTGCTTCAGGAAATACCAATCAACTCACAGGGCTGCTCATCATCTCTGTTTCCTATTGCAGCAGTCACTGGGCCCCTGAGACACCCCTCCTCTGTGTCTTTCTTGCACTAATTTTTGCCACAGGCTTTTCTTCTTCAGTAGCTGGTTTGATTCCAGCTGCCACAGATTCCACCAGGCTTTCTGGGAACTTGTTCCAAGATGGCCACATGGCTGAACAGCACAAGGAAGATGCAGAGGGCTCCTTGGCACACAGATACAAGGGTGAGGTAGTTTCTTTGGCTTAACCTTAAAGCAGGGGACTTGGACACTGTGACTCAGCTGCCTTAGCAGGAAAACAGTATGAAATCAGCTCACCAACTTCAGAGTACTCTGCAAGTATGTAGATCGGGATCTCAGTATGGGAACAGATCACTTGGGGGAGCAGAGACATGTTTCACTATCTCTTTCTTATCTGCTTGTCTATGTCACCTTCTCCTTTTTCCCTTTCTTTCTTCTTTCATTTTCTCCTTATTCTGAAAGCAGTTGCTTCAGCACAAAGCTAAGTGAATGGAATGCTTGCTCCCTTTTCAGTAAAGGTCTAACAAGGCCAAACACATTGACCCTCGCTGCAGGGATCCATAGCTGTTTTGTGCTGTCCCATCCACCATCCAGACTGTGTTGGGAGCACTGGATGTTGAATAAGCACTTGTTGACAACTGAATGATCACAGCATGTTTGAAATACAAGTTGAAATTCTAAACCTTTTCTTGGTCTCTAATACCATCCCCAAAGAAAATTAGAAGGGTCTTCCTTCAGAACTGGCTGAAAGTGTGCCTATTCCCTCACCCTTCCCCGGGTGACGTCAAAAGTGTGAGTGTCCAGGGAGGGCAGGGACCCAACCAGGTTCCACTTCTGGGAATATCTGAACATTTGAGGAGATGTCTGAGTCTCATGTGCAGAGCTGTGACAAGCTGGCGTCTTATCAGTCTCCATAATGCAGATTCTCCTTGCTCTTTCTTTTTCCATAGATCATGGGGAAATAAAATGAAAGTTTTGATTGTCCCTGGGATACAGCCAAAATAAGAGGAATCCCACATTTTGGCTTCTAACCACCAAAGTCAGTTTGATGTGTGTGTGTTCCAATGTGTATATGAAGTGCCTGTTTTCATCCAACCAGCCTCCTCCTCTGTACATGTTTGTTGTTGGGTCTTTCCATTTAACTTTAACACCCAAGAGGAGCTTCCACTTTGAGGCTCTGGGACAGCTATGAAATAAAAGTGCCTCTTCATTCATTGTGCGTGTTTTTATCCATTGGTAGGTGGGTTCAGCTATGGGAGCAGAATCCCCATGGTGAAGAGGATATTTTCTCACATAGGTGGATGTGATTCTAATGTGAAGTGACCACATATTGCGGTCCCAGTCACCAACACTTTTGTATGTGTGGATACCTGGCTAGCTCCCCTTATTAAAACTGCTCGCATGCGCCTCACTGCTTTCAATGCAGCCCCGCGTAACAACGAGCAATGCCAACACCCTTGCTCCCCTCCCACGGCCAGGGCTACTGCTCAGACCCACTCAGCAGAGCAGTTGTCACCTGTGGGAGCGCTTAAGGTGCTGACCTTAAAGAGCAATTTCAGTCAGGAGTAGAGAGGCTCAATTGTTCATAAACCTGACATTTATTACTTGGAGATTCTTTCTCCACAGTACAAGCTGCTCTTTACAATTTTATCAAATAAAGTGCTGCTTTTATCAATGCTCCCTTTCTCCCCCTGGCACCCTCCTCCCCCTGGCTTCTCCTGCCTGCCTGTGGGCTTTTCATGCACAGAGATGCAAGATGCTGGGGCCATCAGCTGGGCAGCCCATGGCTCCGCAGTGAGGGCCACACTGGCACCTGGAGAGGAAGATGTGTGCTCTGCTTTCCTTATTTTATTTAGGGAGCAATTGGTGACAGAGAAGGTAGAAAATGGTGGTCTCCTCCTCCTGCTCCTCTTCCTCCTTCTTCTCCTCCTCTTCCTCCTCCTCCTTCTTTTTGAAATGCATCAGATTCAGTTTTACATTTTCTAGGTTGAGGTTCAGACCAAATCTTAGAACTAATCTATTTTGAGCACTCAGATTGCTCACATGGTTAACAAATGGTAACAAAATAGGGAAACTGTTTTTCAGGTCAACAATGAGAGGATTCAGAATAGATCTCTGTCATTATATTATTTTAATCAACAGCATTCTAAGTTATAGAAATCCCAATTTTTCCATCTTGCTTTAATAAAGCAAGAAGGAACACATTATCTGTTTTGGAGAATGGATAATTCAGTGGTTGCAGGGAGAAGATTGTACCACAATATATACTACTATAAATTAGATGATTCTATTGTGATAGAGGGTGGTGAGTCCTCCCCCAGTTTTGAAAAATAGATGGTCCTTAGGGTTCTGATATAATAGATTAGTTATAGGACAGTGGAATTGGGAATAGTCTAAACATAAGTATAATGGAATCCTTTTAGCAGAACAAGTAGATAGTTTGTTTTAAGAAAAAGTTACTTATAATGGTGATTCATAAACAACGACAGAGAAACATTGTAAATGACTCAAAACATGTAAATGTACGTTCCTTTGACTTTTTAAATATTTTATTTATTTATTTTTATTTTAAAGAGCATAGTAAAAAAAGAAGAAGAACAATAGCCAAATGCAAACAAAACTCACCTCAGAAAGGATGGCCATCATTAAGAAATCAACCAATGACAAATGCTGGAAAGGCTTTGGGGGAAAAAAAGCACTTCACCGCTAGTGGGAGTGTAGATTGGTGAAACCACTGTGGAAATCAGTGTGGCGATTCTTCCTTTGCCTTTTGACAGGAATCCCTTTCTTTGAGAATTCATCTCTGGACTCCTAATAACTGGTGTCTTCTTGAACCAAGAGCAATGAGAAGGCATCACTCAATCTTTCTACTTTGACTTTCTTTAAAGTCAAGCATGAGGGTAAAGATTCTTACTGTGCAGCCATCAGAGTATACAATACTTGCAGAGTTCTGTGATTCTCTCCTCTCACTACTGTATCTTCTTTCCATTCTAAGTATAATATGGGTTTTTCCAGTGTATTTTATTGACTTGTTCCAATTTTTCTATTTAGTTTCCATAGAATAGCAACTTTCCATTCATATTCCTATTGTATTGGCTTTTGAGGGTTTAAGTAAATTATATAACTAAATGATAGAATGTACCTCTTATGAACTGGTTTGGGAAAAGATGAAACTGAGCCTTGGTAAACATATGTCTCTAAATGCTGTCATGCCTGGTAAACCAGAGGGTCTAGGCCTGACAGAGAGGATGGATGGTACCAGTGGGCGAAGCATGTCAGGCAAGCTGAAGTGAGACAGAAATTAGTAAAGAGAGCTTTTAAAGCATGCTTATTTATGTTGGACTTTCTGAATTTGTGTGTTAATATTAGCTATTGACCTCAGACAGATCCCATAACTCCTGTGAGCTTCGGCTGTTCATGTGGAAAGTGAGGATATTACTACCTAATCTATATGAGCACACACTCCAACCTCCCAGGGCACTTTTAAGATCAAATAAACCAATAGCTATGGTTGCTCTGGTCTCTATAACTAGTCTCTTAATAGAAGCTTCTCTTGAATGTTTACTTTCAAACAATTTCAAATTTAAGAAAAATTATAAGACTGGTACCAAAACACTCATTAAAAGAGTAGCTTACCATTAACATTTGTCACATTTATCATTTATATTATTGTACAGATAGATCTTAATGTACACGTATGTGTGAGAATAAATGTTTTGCTGGACATTCAGAGCATGGCAAAGACATTGCTTCCCTTTCTTCAATACTTCCTAAGAATGAGATATTCTCTTATAATTATAAATATCAAGATGTTTAGCACTGATGCAACATTATTAGTTATTATTAGAAATTTTCTAATATTCCCAGTAATGTCTTTTAGGCCATATATTTTTTTCACCATAAATCTGATGTAAAATCATGCAATCTGTTTAGTGGTTCATTCTCTCTCTCTCTCTCTCTCTGTCTTAGACAAGGTCTTGCTATGTAGCCCACGCTGACCTTGAACTCACCATCCTCCTGACGCAGCCTTCTGAGTGCCCAGATTATAAGCATGTGCCTCCACGCCTGGCTTAGTTGTCATCTTTCTTCTTTTTATTTGAAAAATAAAAGGGGGAAAACATTAACAGATAGACAACCTTTTACAAAATAGCAAAAGAACAGTACAGACAATACAGAGTTACAAACAAAGTGGTAGGAAATTAACAGTCCTTGTTGTATTACATATTGATATCTTCAAAGTGGTTTCTCATGAAATAAATAGAGACATGCAATATTGATCAATCAAGGACTCATCAACAGTTTCTTTCAGCAAAAAGATAGGAGACAGTAGATCAACTATGTTAACTATCCTGTATATACGTACATACAAAATTTCTCCTTCTTTCCCTTCTCTTTTCCCACATCCCAGTTGCCCATTTACCCTTGAGCGTTTTCCTATCATTTCACAATGTCTATCATACCTCCAAGTTTTTATTAACTCTTTCAGATCTTATACTAGTGAGAGAATGCGGTGCTTGCACATGCAGTTCTGATTTATTTCACTTATGAATATGGTCTCTAATTGTGACCATTTACTTATAAAAGCCTCGAGTTTATCTTTTAGCTGAGTAATAATATTTCATTATATAAAAGTACCACAATTTTCTTATCCAGTCCTCAGTGGATGGACATTTGGGTTGCTTCCACAATTTAGCAATTACAAATTGTGCTGCTATGAAATAGGTGTACATATATCGCTGTGATATGATGTTTTTAGATCTTCTGGGAAAATACCCAGAAGGGGAATAGCTGGGTTGAATGGGACCTCTTGTCCTACTTTGCTGAAAATCAAGAACAAGACAAGGATGTCCGCTGTCACCACTCCTGTCCGATATAGTTCTGGAACCATTAGCCAGAGCAATTAGACAAGAGAGAGAAATAAAAGGAATAAGGATAGGAAAGGAAGAAGTACAACTATCACTATTTGCAGATGACATGATACTTTACATGGAAGACCCCAAAAACTCCACAAGAAGTCTCCTTGAATTAATCAACAAATTCAGCAGTGTAGCTGGATACAAAGTCAACACCCAAAAATCGATAGCATTCCTATACACAAACAACAAACAGACTGAGAGAGAAATTAAGGAAACCATACCTTTCACAATAACATCCAAGAAATTGAAATATTTAGGAATCAATCTAACAAAAGAAGTCAAAGATCTATTCAATGAAAACTACAGTACTCTGAAAAAAGAGATCGAAGAAGATTTCAGTAAATGGAAAAATATTCCTCGCTCATGGATAGGAAGGACCAACATTGTGAAAATGGCCATACTCCCAAAATTGTGGTGCAGATTCAATGCAATTCCCATCAAACTACCATTAGCATACCTCACAGATCTCGAGAAAACATGCCTTAAATTCATCTGGAACCAGAAGAGACCAGAGTAGCAAAAGCAGTCCTGGGCAACAAGGAGAAGTCAGGTGGAATCACAATCCCTGACCTGAAATTGTCATCTTTCTTAAATCTCCTAGCCCTTCTCTTTCTTTGTAGAAATTGACATTTTTGTATAACATCCTTGCTATGCTCTCAATGTTCAGGTGTCCCCAGAATTCATATCCTGAAATCTTAACCCTTCATGTGATGGTACTGGGGAGACAAGGCCCCTGGGATGGTGTCAGGTCATAAGGGATTAACACCATTCTAATATGACCCCCAAAGGGACAGCAGACCTTCTCACTGTGTGAGGTTACAGGAAAAGACTTCCCAAGGTTGCCACTTCCTGGGGTCATACCTCCTCCTAGGAGATACAGGGTGATGATTCAGTACCTCTCATTGCTGATGAGACTAACTGCAGTGCTTGTGCTCTCTGCCAGGGTTCTGCAGTGCAGTGTTACAGTCTTTCCTATTGAGATGCGTGATGTCTAGCAAGACAGTTTCAGATGATGTGAATGACTTTCCTTCATAAAATTTTTACCCACTGGTTGTAGCATCTATTGATGATTCTTGCCTAAACTGATTATCAGTAATGTGGTTGTAATAGGGTGATTGTAAAACATGCCATCACTCTTTATACATGATTAGCTGGCATGTTTCTGAGAGTGTTCTCTTTCCCTGCACTTGCTTAGCTGTTTGCTTGCTAAGTCAGTGATTAGTATGGGACTGTGGCATTTTATGGGTTATTATTAGGTTGAGTTACTTGTTCCTTTGTCCTAGGCTTGACAGTGGGTGACCTATCGAGCTGCTCCCTGTGTCTTACCCTCCTATGAGCACTTCAGCTTTTTAATGCATAGGATACTTTAGATTCGTCTTCTGCCTTTGCTTCCCCCATCCTAAAGTCAAGCAGACCTCCTCCTCTTGAGCAGCCTATAGCAATAACAAATGGTAAGGTGGGTACAGGTGTGTTTTGTGCTCCTGGAGCATCACTGTCTGGAAAGCAGAAATAGGCAGATGTGAAATATTCTTAAAAATCACTTTCTGCAATAGTTTTTTATATTTTATAGTCGGGGGCTGGGGATTTAGCTCAGTGGCACAGCGCCTGCCTGGCAAGTGCAAGGTTGTGAGTTTGATTCCTGGTACCGGAAGAAAAACAAAACAAAACTATATATATATATATATATATATATATATATATATATATATTTTACAGTCTTACTTTTGCATTCATGTTCCTGATTGATGAGAAAAATTATTATGAATTTGGACTCTGCTTCTGTCTAAGCAACTGCAGTTTTGGTTATTTTGTCAGCTGGGAGGTAAAGCATTTCAGGGACAAGCAGGGTAAGCAGCTGCCCACACTGGGAAATATGTAGAGGAAGTAACAGAAGACCTTGTCAGAAGGTGTTTATAACCATTATCAATTCTCATGCCTTATGGTCTTTGTTGCCACAAATATTAGAAATCTCACATAAAATGGCAAAGGTTCCTCAGAGGATTCCTACCTTGGTGAGTATTTTGGGTAATAAAAGTATTATTCATAGGTAATAATTTAATTATATTGTATATGTCCTGTTTCACCTATTATTTGCCTCATCCCTGCTCCTGGAATTCTCTGGAAACTAAGAACAAAAGAAGAGTGTGGTCGAGGGTCAAAGAACAGTCCCATCTCTATGACTCTGAATGTCACTCTTGGAAGATGTACCTCGGGCCTCCTGCCACCTCCATCCTCTTTAGGGCCTGCATCATTCCTTGCCTGGGGAGAAACTGAACCAGCAGTGCCAATACCAGGTGGCTTCAGACCTGCTTTCTGAAAGGAGGGATGCGCTCCACCCAGGGCAAGAGGAACAGCAAGACTGAAAGTCCTGGGGCTCCAGCTAAGGTAGAAGGCAGGCATGGGCTTCACCCTGATAGACACATGCTGCCTGCCAGAAGGCAGACGTGGCAGTGTGAGGTGAAAATACCAGGCCACATTTCAACTTAATTGCCCTTAAATTGGCTTAAGGAAGGACAGACTTTCACCAGTCAGTGGACTCATTCCCCCTGCTTCATTAGGAGGGAGCAAGAGGCTGAGCAGAGCAAGCAGATGTGTTTGTCTGGTCCTCCTTTCTTCTGCCACTGGAGCAGAAGTCCTCCATGGAAACACAGGGTGGGGTGAGATGCCAGTTTCTCCTAAATGCTTACTGTTTGCAGGATTTTATGGTGAGAGCTTAACATGCATTCTCTGATTTAATCCTCATAAGCATCTTCCAAAGCAGATATTAATAGTGCCATTTTACAGGCAAGGAGTCTGACCTCGAGAGGTTAAGACATATCCCATGGTCATGTGGAGGTAAGACCTACTCGAGGTCCTCTGCCTGGAGTCATGTGGTCATCAATCACCAGCATCACCAGCTGTAGTGGAGATTACTTTCCAGGCAGTTTGGTGAGGCTGCAGTGAGGAAAAATACCTGGGCTGTGCACATGCACGTTGGTGGGGAGAGAAAAGTACTGATGTTGTGAAGGTGCCTCAAGCCCAGCCACATCAAACACAGAGCATCATGTTCTCTCTACCTCCTCTTCCTGCTGGTCCTCAGCCACAGGTGTATTAATAAGAAGTCCTCACCCAGAGCTGAAGACCAAAGACGTTGATTGAGAGTTGCTTTCATTTTCTGATTATTGTTCCTCTCCTTCTTTTGAGCATCTCTGTCCTGGGAGATCAGTGATTCCTGTTAATCAGCCACCAAGCAGTTCAAAGAGCATCTCAGATGCTCCTTCTCACTCCCTTGTGACAGTGACGGTCATCACTTGTTGAGTGCTAGAGCTCCACAGCCCTGATTGCCACCAGCCAAAGTAAATCTTACCCCAGGTGTCACTTTCATTCATATTCATAGGTTGATCCATTTTTCATTAGATTTCTGTGTTTACGAACAAAATGCACTGTCTTTGTGGTAGGATGAGAAATGAAAAACGCAAAGAATGGCTTGCAAAAAGCCCAAGATACCAGTGTAAGTAGCCACACTGCTGGGAACAACAGACCTTTATCTAGCAGGCCAGTGCTATGTGAATCCAGCCAATGGCACCCTCCAAGGCTCTGCCACATGAAAATCTTGGATGTTCCAGGGGCATGGCATAAGGGATTTCTTCTTTCCCTCTCTTCTTCTGTGTAATCATTAAGTCCTTTCACATATTTCAATGACATCAAGTGTGGTCATTGCAACTAATGGTGTCTCCTTAGAGGTGCCTTTTTCTAACTTTTGTAGACTTATAACTTAAAGAACTTTTTAAAGAAATCTATTTCTGGGAGTGGGGTTTAAACCCAGGCCTTGTACATGATAAGCAATTGCTCTACACTGAGCCATGTCCCAATCCCTGAAAGAATATTTTGATTATAAGAAGTTGTAGAGTGGAAACAGCATCGCTTTCCAAATTGGGCAACAGTAGATATAATCCTGATTCCACTTCTTACCTGATCACAAATTCAAATTCCTCCTCCATAAAATGAGATTAGTAATTGCTTTTCAGTATGTCAGGTACATTAAATGAGGTAGTAGATGTGATACCCTTCAATAGGCTTGGGTTCTTAGTAGGGAAGTCTGTAAATTATAGTTATTTCAATTGCTATAAAAATGAGTTCATCAACCACCAAGACATCGCATGGTTTCGATTTTCACATTAGCCATAGTGTGTTAATTAATTTATTTCTCATGCTGTCAAACTCAATGCCATATGAATGAAACCCAATGAATGCAGATTTTGCACCATTGTACCTAGGGGTAACATGGCAGTGAAGAAGGTAGAAGTGGTGATGACAACTATGTTGACTTTTTACTAAAGGAAATAAAACCCTGAGAATTTATATGCTCATTATGGATCCCTTTTTGTTTTGGCTGCCAAGAAATCTAGTTAACTTAGTACTCAGAAATATTAACTTTTTATTCCACAATTCTCAGTTATTTCTTCTCTTCTAATTAATTCTGGTTTTTGCTCTTACTTTAATGATCCAACTCAGTGTTGTAATATTTCAAGGAGCACTAATATCAGATTATCTCATGAACTAGGTAGGTTACACTCACACTCATTTTCAGCAGTACCCACATCTATAATTTTGCTTTTGTAGTTTCAGTTATTTGTAGTCAACCATGGTCCAAAAATGTTAAAGGAAACATTTCAGAAATAAACAATCTTAAGGCAAAAATTGCATGCTTTTTTGAATAGCATGATGACATCTCAGGCCGTTCCACTCTACCCCACTTGGGATGTGAACCATCTCTTTGTTTAGTGTATCCATGTTGTATATATTACTCACCTATTAGTCATTAGTAGGCATTTCTGTCTTGACTCTCATGGTACCACAGGACTTTGTTCAAGTAATGCTTATTTTACTTAGTAATAATTCCAAAGTACAAGAGTAGTGTGCTGGAAAATTTACTGTTGTATTGTTATAATTGCTCTATTTTATTATTAGTTATTTTTGCAAATGTTCACTCTATATAATTTATAAGTTACACTTTATCACATGTGGGTATAAGCATGGTATGTATATGAGTTCAGTGCTGTCCATGGCTTGGATGTTTCCTAGTGGTCTTGGCACACATCCTCACAGACAAAGGAGTCTGGCCACACATATAATGGGGACTATTATTGATTACATTCATTCAGCTGACTGGCCCAGCTAATGCATTAACCACACAGCCATCCCACCCTGAGCATAGGGACAGGTTATAAATGGCTTTTGGAGAATGATTGCTGACCATCAATGATCTGCTCAAATAGGGTTTCTCACAACCATTTATAGAATTCTGAGGATTGGCTTCACAAATAACTTGCTGGACTGGGGACACAGTGTTTCCTGCACTTGCCTAGCAGCTGGAGAGATCTCTGTCTGCATTTATCAGCTACCCACTGTGTGGCCAAGCTCTGCAAAGGCCACATCACTGTGTTAGAGTAGGGCTTTCCCATTAGCATCAGCATGTTCTGATGCTAAGTTATTCAGATGCTAAGATGTTCCTTAGCGTCAATATCTTACTTAGTAATAGCCATTTCTTGGAGACAAACTTAAATATACCTTGTATCTACATCATTGTTTGGTGTTGGCTGTGGTTTATTTTAATTGTAAGAGACTTATAAATGCTGACATATTACTGATCAGCCATGTGATTGAGGACCACTAACATAACCCTTCAGTACCTCAGTTTACCTGCTAAAAATGAGTAATTTTATACTATATAATTCTGTTAAAATATGTTTACCTGTATAAATTACACTGACTCTTGGGTTACATCGCAAAATTTTCACATGTGCTTATAACATTTTTTGAGTAGACTCATCCCTGCTGGTACCCTCCCTTCTCTCCCTGCCCACTCCAACCCTTCATCTTATCTGATCACCCCCTTCTACTTTCATGTCACTTTTCCTCCCTACATTTCACAAATGAGGAAAAACAGATCTCTGTCGTCTAAAACTAGATCTCCATCGTCTCTCTCCTTGTGTAATTCTTATTTTAGGAATGAATCTATAAACTATATAAATTATTCTGTCCTTTAGACTATATTACATTTTCTTATTTTATTCATAAAATGGAAAACCCAGAAGTTTTGCCCTACACTGCTGTCTTAAAGGCTCCCTTTACACAAGGAATGTAATAACAAAGTGGAGTGCATGGGTTTTGATAGGGTCCAAGTTTGAATGAGGCAGGAGTAGAATGTATGTTTGTGGAGTCTGAATTTGAATATTGACTGACTATTGGGTAGTAAGAAAGAGTATTTGTTGATTATAATAAGCATATAAACATATTGTGCTTCTGCAAAAACATTAAACTTGTAAAGGTGTATACTAAATATTTATAGAAGACATGCCATAGTGGTTATTATTTACCTTAAAATGCTTCAAGAAGAAATACTAGCAAGTGCAAAACCCACATGGTGGTGTGCAGGTGTTTATCATAGTTAGGTTGTACTGTAGGAAATCGCCCAGGTTAGACAATATCTTACTTAGTAATAGCCATTTCTTGTGGTTCAGAGCCATTTCTACTCCTCTGTAGAACTGTTGTTTTGTGTATTTGATTTTTTTTAATTGAAACTTCTAAAGATATCTATTATCTATAGGAAACCTCCAGAAACAATACTTCAGTATGGCCAAAAGCCCATGTGGCGTTTGCCTCTGACACCCATCTCCCTGCCCACCTGTCATTCCCAGGACCCTGGGGAGGAAATGCAGTCCATTCCTTACCCACTCTTGGCTCCAGTGAAGTCATTTCCTGTTCTCTTCAAGGCTCTTCCTTCGCCCAGCACACAGCAGTTCCTTGCATCCTCCTGACACCCACTCACGTCCCAAACTCCACTCAGGCATGCGAGTTTCCAAGGCGTGGCTCAGCCTGTCCCCTTCCCCTCCTCCTTGACAGGATGCCCTGTGTTATTGCATTCAGCTCTTCAGACTGCTTATCCCTGGTCAATCACGTCCCTCATAGGTAAGAGCAGCACCTTATTAGCACTTGGAATCTTCCAAAAATGTTCCTCACTGTCAGAAATTGAAACTAACAGGTGATTTCCACCTGCTTTGTGCCCTGCATCAGCTCAGCAGCTGGGTGGATACTGCCACACTGGTAAGGCCGTCACACTGGGCATGTGCACAGGCGCACTCCAGAATAGCTATCTGTGGGTTGAATACTTGCATGAAGCTGGGGTTAAATCCAGCTTGTCTTCTTCCCATGCCACTTAATGTAGCTCTTTCTTTGCCCACTATGAAATAAAATGAAAGTTGATGGGTGCAATAGTAACAGTACCTGGGAATACAGGTGTAAATACAAAACCAAGTCACTTGGGAATTAAAGGATTATTATATCTATTTTCATAGTGCCTGTGAAATATCTTGACTCAGTGGAGACAGTCTTGCAAAGCTAGTCAAGCCATGGATATTTTGAGTCTTCCTTTTCACATCTGCCATGGGAAATTTTCACTGATCACACTCCTGAAAGGACTTTGACCACCACTGAGACCCATAATATGTGTGTGTGTGCGCGCATGAGTGTGCATTCAGGCATGCATCCATCATGCACTTAGGTAGATGGAAAGATAATCTCTCTTTTGCTGTCTGTGACTCTCTATCAATTCATCTATCTGTTATCTATCTATCTATCTATCTATCTATCTATCTATCCTCTATCTGATTATGTAGTCTAACATACCTGTGTACAGTGGCTACTAAATTTATATTGGCTGAACAAGGGAATGGAAAAAGAAAATTGTTTTCCAAAGCATTTTCTTAGTATATTTTTCTTGGACTTTGCATCTCTAATAATTCAGGAAAACATTATGAAAATGAACCACAATGAAGGAAATAGACTTTAAATTGAATGAATTAAGATGATTATTTAATTGTTCACTGTGATAAGAGCTGTGAAATAGAAGTACAGAGTGGTGGAGGAGTGTATCAATGGAATCCCTGAGAGAGACTGGGATCCAGGGACAGACTGTGGCCTCTGTAAGGGGCTATTAAAGTGTCAGAGAGAGCAGGGAAGTGGTAAGTAGTCTACTGTGGGGCCAGACAGTGACAATCCCTGCAGGGAGAGTGACCATGTAATCCATCATACAGACTCATCTCATATCAGCCAAACTGAATTGGGGCGCTATAACTTATTGCACTGGAACCACAGGTCAAGAGTGAATTCAGGGAGTCGGAAGGTCAATATCTCCATAGTCCTGGGCAGAGATGATGGGGAGCTATCATTACAGTGATGGCGATGGGAATGGAGACGAGTGGATAAACTCAGCACAACTTAAAAGGTGGATGCACCAAGCCACAATGGGAGGCCTCACAGTTGCTCATGGGTGTGTCAGGAAGAAAGTCTGTCTCTCCATCTACCATCTGTCCATTTGTCTCTTTATATAATGGTGTGGTGGCACAATTTCACAGTAAGAGGAGAAAAATGTACAGCAAAACCAATTTATTTTGAAGTATTCTTTGCCAGTAGTTGAATGGAATGCTAAGAACCTCTCGCTCAAGGCTCCAGAGGACCAACTTCCACAGATGCTGTGTTTGATTCAGATTTTAGTGGGGGATTTTTCTTACTATTCAGTTCTATGGCACTGAATTGCATTTCTCTCCAAGGCTCCTCAACAAACAATTTACAGTGTAAATATATTTGTTAGCATGCAAATCACTCTGCATTATGAGTCTTGATTAATATTATAATGTGTTGATGAAAGCCTGTAAGTGGTTCTTGGAACTAAGGTTTCAGACAAAGATGTGCTGTTTGGGTGCAGAATGTTTGCTGAATATTAGATTAGGCTTTTTGTTTTGCATCTCTTTCTCTTTCTTTCTCATTTTAAGGAGATGCTTACCATAAAGTGGTAACAAACTTCAAAATACACAATTAATTAACACAACCAATTTGTCACCCAAATTGCACACAAACAATCCTCCCCATGCACATACTGCCTGATCACACCCAAGCCTTTTTTTGTGGTGGTGGGTCCTTAGGTTTCACTTTTTGCCAAAATCTCATCTCTGGAGAAATACTGTTTTGTACGATTCCATGCCTTTTAAATACTGTGCTTGTATATAGGTTGATTAGACCAAGAGTCCAATTCCCAGTCTGCCCACTGAGAGACAGAGATAGTGTTACTGGGCCTAGACTTGGGATGATGGCTTTTCCTCATTAGTAGCTGCAGCACGCAGGCCAAGCAACAAAAATAGTGGACTTTCCACCTCCAGCAAATCAAGCACTGACTGGCACTTTCCTTTCTTGAAAAAAAAAAAAAAAATTCAGTGGATAGCTCACAGACTCAGAAAATAAGATGGGATTAAGAGCATAGGGCTTTGGATACAGACAGAATTTGGTACAAATCCAGCTCTCCCACTTAATAGCTGCCTGACCTTAGCCAAGTTACATTGTGTGTTTGAGTTTCAGTTTCTTCATTTGGAAAATGGGGTTAATGATTCCAATTTCTTGAATTTGGAGTGCAGATTAAATGAGATCATGTATTTGAAGTGCTTTCCTTGGTCAAAAAGAAAATGTGCCCAGCAAATAGTTTTACTCTATTCAGATGCTTGGCCTCTGTTCTACCCAGTATTGGCAATGCGAACTTGCATATGATACAATCTCTTCCAGGTGGTGGATTATATTTTATCTGATAATCTCTAAGTACCCGCAACTAAGACATCTGCACCAAACCACTCCTTTCCAGATGGATGTCTGAGGCTGGGCCTTGGCCTTCCTTTCTTTCAGAATAGATGGTGACCTCAGTTTTCATCATCAGCTGAGCTCCACTGTGCTCTGGACCCCATGCTCTATCTCCCATTGTTGTCGCTTCCCGCATCACAGTGTTTGCTCAAGAACTGTCTATGGTCATTCAGTGGATGATGCACTTTGGCACACAGAAGATGAGCCCAAAGCACAGCCAGAGGCCACAAAGGATAGAGCAGGAGGCACAATGTGAAGTAGAGGAGTTGAATTTGGTTAAAGGAAAGCAGAGTGCAGGTTGAATTTTGACTCAGACTAGACCTAAGCATGATCAGGGTTTGACCTTGCCCTGCGTCCCCCAGCGAAGTGGCAGCACTTGAGAATATTTTGGGGCTCTGTCCTCTAAGTGACTTGTGAATTGCTAAAGCCTTTGGGTAAGTAATGTTGCCCACAAAATGAATGGATTGTCCAACAGGGTGCTGACACTCACAAGGCTGGCTTGGAATAGCTCTGGCAGGAGGATGAGGAAAAGTGCTCTGCATTGCCAAGGTAGAAATGTGTCACTAGATGAGGATTTTTGTTTAGGGAGCTTAATGTCACTTATTTTTCTTCTTTAATTAAAATGTTGTACATAGATTTGTACAGGATATTCAGATATTTTGCTAGACAAACAACTATTCATACATAAGTGAAATTCAATAAAATGACTTTCAGACAGCCAGTGTTTCCTTTCCCTCCTTATTCTTAGCTTGCTGCTGTTTCCCTGAGGATACGGTTGTCATGGTGAGAGATGTACACATGTCCTGGACACAAATCTCCCTGGGTCCCATTGCTTTCCTTTCCTTTGCAAAGGATGCCAGCCTGCATTTCCACCACAGGCTGAGCCTCAGCCTGTGCTCTGGTTACTTCTGCCACCTCCCACAGCTGTCGCTGCCCGCACTGTCAACTGTCTTCTTTCTGATTCTTCCCATCAGGAGACATACCTATGGCACAATGCCATGTCTTCAAAGCCTCTGAACTATCCTCAAGCCACTAGATCACATCTTAGCTCTGCAATAAAGTCTTAAGGAGAGTTGTCTGAACTTATTGTTTTCAATTTCTTTCGTCTAATGTTCTCTTAAGCTTACTCATAACAGGCTTTAGTGTGTTCGAGTTTCTATAACAGCATACCATAGGTTGGGGTGCCAAAACAACAGAAGATAGATGTCTGAATGAAAGCACTGGCTGGCTTGGGTCCTGGCTTATAGAGACTACTGTCTCATCATATCCTCACATGAAGGCGAGGAGGTGTCAAGGAGAGGGAGAGATAGAGAGACAGAGAGTCAGAGAATGAGAGAGAGAGAGAGATAGACAGACAGAGAAGGAATGTGGTGCCCTGAATGTCTACCTACGAGGACACTACTCTTACCCCATGGAACCCACTCTCAGGACCTCATCTAACTCTAACTTCTCAAAGGCCTCAGCTCCCAATACTATCATTTTTGTGGTTACAGTTTCAACATATAAATCTTGGAAGACAAAAGTTTTAGTTCCTGATATGTGTCAGGAGCCTATCATTGGACCAAAATTTTCTTTGACAGTGACATTAATGACTTGGACTATACCAAATTTAATGGTTAAAGGAGGTTTTGCTGCTTCATTTTGAAAAGTATCTCTTTTCTAGCCCCTGGGGCATCCACTAAAACCTGCTGCTTTCCCTACTAATGGTTTGCTTCACTGAACCTTAATTTCCCAATTCTTAAGCATCAGAGTTGTCAGAGCTGAGTTCTGATGCTCTTAGCTTCGCTGTCTGTGATGACTCCTCAGATGACCTCACCCAGTTTCATGGTTGTTAATGCTGTCTGTATGCAGAGGATATATCCATTTATATATTCAGCCCTGGAATATCTCCTGAAATCCAAACTTTGTGTCCGACTGTCTTCATGACATTTCTGTTTGAATTGTCTAACAGGTTTTAAACTTAACATGTCAAAAACTAGCCTCCTGGGTCTCTATTGTGATACCTCCACTCCCTTGCCATGCTGCCAACCTGCTCCTCCTCCAGTCTCCCCAACCTCTTTGATGATGATTCCATTCTTTTATTGCCTAACCAAAAAGGCTAGCTCTACCTTTGACTGTCATTTCATGTTGTACATCCTGCTTTCATTAGTCCAGGGAGTTATACCATAGCTTATAAGCAACAGAAATTTATTTCTCACAGTTCTGGAGTCCAGATGTCTGAGTTCAGAGTACCAACACAGCCGCGCTCTGGTGAGGGCTCTCCTCTGGCCTGCAGAGTGCTGTTGTTTCGTTGTGTCTTCCTGTAGCAGAAAGAAATTGAGAGTTGGCTAAGGGTGTTAATCCCATTCATAGAGTCTCCACCCTTATGATTTAATTGCCTCTGAAAGGCCTATATCCTCATCCCATCACATTGTAGTTAGTATTTCAGTAAATGCATGTTGGGCAGTGGGAGAAATTAAGCATTCAGTTTGTAAACCATCCAATCTCCAATTTGCCAAGGGACCTCATCAGTTTCACCTCCAAAATATAAGCAAAGTCTATAGACTTCTTAGATCTTTTAACTTTATCTCCCTGGTCAAAGTCCCCAAGGTCTTTCTCCTAGAGGGTTTGCTTAGCTCCTCTGTGGTTTTCCTGCTTCTACTCTTAATGACCCTTAGATACTTCCTGCCAGTAGAGCAGAGAGCAGCCTTCCTCATAGGAAGATCAGCTCCTACTTCCTCCTGGATCAGAATTCTTCAGTTGTGTTCCATTTCTGTTAGAGTGAAGGGCAGTGTTGTAGGAAGGGAACCAGCCCCTCAGGAGTCTCCTGCATGAATGCACCTCCCCTTGCACATCCCAGCATGAGTGCTCACCTCCTTATGCCACATGTGTTTGTTTTCCATAGACACATCCCAAGTTCAGCTTGGAAGAAAACATATGGGAATATTTTAATATTTTTAAAACTTTAAACCTGCCTGATTACTTCATTAGAAGATAAGCTCCCTGAAGCTGGACACTTTGTTATAGTCTTTCCTGCCCTGGGATAGCTCCCTCAGGAAACAGACATCTTGCAAGTCTTTAGGAATGAGTGACAGTGTGGAGGAGAGGAAGAGGTAACAAACCAGATAAGAATCCACAAAGCCAGCTGAAAGCAGGGTCAACATGGTGAAATGAAATCAAGCAAATTCTAAAAAACCTTGTATTCATCAATGCTTGTATTAGTCGATGTTCCCTAAAGTACCTCACACATTCTAAGACCAATCCGTTATGATAACTTTACGGAAGAATCTGTGTTGAATAATCTCAGGTTCAGTTTTGCTTTCAACCTCTTCTTATTTTTCAAATTAGACAGGCAATTGGAGGATAAAGGAATATATAATAGGATGGCTAAAATAGAAGAACCTGCTGGAGCAAGATAAGGGCTTGGTGTAGGATGGCACAAGCTCTTTTAAGCACTTGCTTGCTAAACCCATTAAAATATCCGTAAGTTACCATATTGTACCCTCCATTAACCTGTCTGCAATCTACTTCACAGAACAAATTCTGCCTGGCAGAACTAATTATTGTTTGGCTCTATGTAAAGTTAAGTTCTTTCTGTTATCGTTTTATCTCCTCACAATTTCTTCATTGCTATGGAATCTTGTTTTCTGAGGTTCTATTTTTTTCCGAGGTTCTATTTGTTCTTCATGCAAGTTAGAGAGTAAGAGATGTGGTCACATAGAAAGATTGAAGAAGGAACAAGATGCTTGGGGTGATTCCCCATAATTGCATCCTTTTCCAGTGGACTTCATTTAGTCCTAGTTTTCCTGTCACTGCAGATTTTCTGATTGGTGGACTTGCCATGTGTGCCAGTTAATCTGAGCTGTGGACTTGGCTGGACGAAGAATTTCCTGGAGAGGAGCTGTACTCACGGGGAGATGGGTGCACTGGTGATCAGAGCTGAAGGTGTTGTTAGGAGGTGAGGCATGGTTGGAGGAGCAGGGCTGGGGATGTCTTGGGGAGTCTAACTTGATGTGGTCTTCCCTGTGCACTGTTTCCCAGCACCATGGAGCGAGATGCTTGGTGTTCACACCCTCCTGCCCTGATGTTCTCCTTCACTTCAGGTGCAGCTGACTGTAGACTAAGACCTCTAAAGAGTGAGACAAGCTAATCATCTCTTCCTCTAAGTGGTAGGTGTCAAGTATTTTGTCTCAGTGAAACGAAAACTGACCAATACACACACAAGGCCCTGTATGGGGATCCTGTTTGGCAAATTGTGGCCATATCTGGTCTTGTGTGTAGGAACAAGTGCCAAATTCAGGGTGTTCCACAACCAGCCTCATCTTCCTTCTATGATATTTTCTCCTTTCATTATTTCACGAGAAACTGTCACTCTTCTTTGACCAAATGTGCTCCTCCTACTTCCTCCTAAGTTTGCACCTTTCTCAAGAGTTCTCTAGCTGCCTAAAACACCTCGTGACTTTTCTGTTTCTAAAAATCCAAAGCTCAATTCCTTTGTCAATATGGACTAAATGCAAGCTCCTTGGTGATCATTTTTGAAAAAGCATCTCTTGCTCTAGAACATCACATTCTGTTTCTCCTTTACATGTCATTACTGCTACAGTGACAGTATGAGTTAAGAAGGATGCTGGTTGCCATTGCTACCTAACGTGCTTTGTGAGAAGGTCTCACTAAGTGTGCTGGCCATCTGAGTCAGGGCTTTGTGGAGTTACCATTCCACAGATGAGAAGCTTGCGGCTCCAGGAATTTGCTGGAGACCATGCAGTTAGTGGCAAGGCATTTCATCCTTCCTGCTTTGTGGCCATCCAGGGCCCTTGTCCTTCTCACGGGCTTGAGCTGCTCTTGCCCGCGAGGAAGAGTACTTTCTTTTTCTCTCCTTGTTCCTTTTCCTTTTCCTTTCCTTTTCTTTTTGTTTTCCTTTTCGTCATCTTTATCTTTTTCTTATTTTTATTCTTTTTCTTTTTCACCTGCAGGGCCTTACACATGCTAGACAAGTGCTCTATCCCTGAACTGTATCCCTAGCCTGAAGGATGATCTTTTATCTCATGCTTCTGTTTTTATTTCTTGGAATGCCAAGCATATGGAAAGTCCACACTATATACCCTTAAATCAAAGTCTTCTAAAGCCCTTTTCTTTGATACTACATAATTCACCAGGGAGGTCTGTCTGATTCCCATTTTGGTGCTGGGTTACTCAGCTGAAGGAATTATAAAAGGCTTAGCCAGCTCTATATTGAATGAAAAGTTCCCATTCTAACCTCTGGCCATTTTTGTTTTTGTTATTTTCAGACAGGATTTTGCTATGTAGTTCAGGCTGGTCTTGAACTCACTATGTAGCCCAGATTGGCCTTGAACTTGTGGCAATCCTCTTGCCTCAGCCTCCAAGTGCAGGGATCACAGGTACACTACCATGCTTGGCTCCTCTGGTCATTTTTACCTATTCTACCCTTATAGTCACTGCCAGGGAGGCAGCAAGGCCTGCAACAGCTGATCTTTTTACCATGATATACCTGTGTTTGAAACCCACCTGTGAGGTACTGTGGGATCCCAGGCAAAAAGCTTAGCCTCTGTGACGCTGGAGAAGGGGGAGACACATAAATGTTGATGCGAATGGAGTCTGACTCCAGAGTTGTTTGGGAGATTAAAGAAGTCTCTCATGTAAATCCTTTCCCAGGGTTCCTGACATGTGGTGGTCTGTACCTGCCCTGGGTGCCTTGCAAAGGGATCTTTAACAAGCCTTTCAGCAGGGGTTCACATGGCTGAGAGTGTTGGCCTTTGTTAACTGCAGCTTTGTCCCGAGCATGACAGGGACTCCTGTAGAACATTGCATCTCTCCTTGTATGCTTCTTGCAGCAGGGAAAGTTGGAATCAGAAAGACGAAGACATTTTTTATGAAAAGAAAAGAGTAAGGTTAAAAGACCTGCAGGAGCATTTGGGCAGACAGGGCATGTGGCAGGTGCTAAGCACTGCTGCTGGGTCTCTTGCCCTGCCTGGGTCAGGGCTTGCCCTTGGCATTGAGGTGCAGGCTCCCTAGGAGTGGCAACAGACACCCATTGTCCCTGTCACTATGCCTCCCTCAGATCCCAGGTCTGAAGGCAGGAGGTGTCTTGCTGAAGCCTCTGTCACTGCGGTTCTGTGCTAAGTACTGCTCCACCCTGTCTGCAGGCTCCCGGCGGATGGTGATGTCTAGCTATAGAATCAAAGAAGCAGCTTCCCCTGGCCTGACACCCACCTCCTTAATTACCCACCTTCGCATGTTCAAGGTAAGATGGCTCTGGAGACTAAACCTCCAAAAGCCAGAAAAGTGGCTGCGAAGATGGAGCAAAACCCTCAAAAAAGAGAAAGCCTCAGACCATTGTCCTTTTCCTTTCTTTTTTCGAGACAGCAGGGCCTTTTGCAGCATTATGAAATGGTTGCCAGGGAAACAGAGCAAGGGAGAGGAGAAAGGTTATATGGATACTGGATAAAACTAATGTGCTTTTTAGAAACATCAATTGACAAGAGCTTAAGACTTCCGAGGTTCTAGTAACGTCTCATTTTCAAAGTCCCCCTTTCGGAGCCTTAAGTACCTTGATATCATTATTAACAATATTTAATCATTGGTAAACCATAATTCATCTCCATCAGAGACTTGTGCTGATGGGTTTTATGGAGCATGGCCTTATAAGTGAATTTCTAGCACATGCTTGGAAGGAAGTGGCTGGCATTCTGGACCGTGAATCTGAAGGCCTTGGGATAACAGAGTATGTTCCTGAGACACCATCTCCAGTTGTTTCTGTTCATAAGTCATTTGGCAATCACTAAAATGTAGTAAAACGCCATGGAGCCTACTGTGTGTGAGAAGCTATTTGTGGCCGTGTGAGGCTCAGCATGTGGAAGCAATTGGCAGAAGAGCACCAGACCTTGGTGCATGGCGGATGTGCCCCACGACACTTCTCCCAGGGCACTGTGATTCCTCCATGAACTGCTTGCTCTTCCACACACTGAATCACTGAATGCCTGAATATTTACATGGGCTTATTTGCTTCAGTGAGCATGCCCATGAATTTCAGCTCAAAGTTAGTTTTGCCACTACAGCCTCTAGTGAGAATTTATAACTCCTGGTCTCTGGAGAATCATCCCACTTCATATTTTCTGTGTCCCCTCAGCACTTATTTGCTCAATTTGTACTGTATTCATTTGCACATGTTTATTTACTGCCTTGGGTTCTTAAGCTTCTATAGATTTCCATGGAGCCTTCCCAGTACCTCTCTCTGGCAGTGCTCAGTAGAGCTGGCCTTTTGTTCAATGAACAGGAAATTCTTGATGCATACAGTGCACCATCTACACACCTCTACTGCTTGTTGCTTTTGTGGTAACAGACAAGCAGGGAAACTTCCACCCAGCCCTTTGCACCAGTGCTTCTGGCAGCCTGGCTGGGGTTAGTTATGGCTATAGTTAGAGACAGAGCTTGAAATAAGCCAAGAGCAAATTAGTAGCAAAGGGCTAATTTTAAGTAGCAGGAAAAGCCCTTTTAAGAAAGTGAAGGGATGCATTGCTTGATGTCCGAAGAGTTACTAATTGGGATACCAAAATATCAAGACAAAAGTAGTGAAGGGGAATCTTGGTAATGACTGAAAAACCACCAGTTATAATTCATGGATCATCTTTATGGACAAGAAAGTGCCTGAAATATGGGCCAAGAATGCTCTGAATTAGCAGAAAGAGACAAAATGGTTCCTTAAAATCAGCAGAGGAGTTGCCACATAAGGAAATGTTTTCTGTTATCAAATTCTTTGTTTATGCTCCTCCCTTTGCACAAAATATATGTCAAAAGTGTAGTTGATACTGTGGGCAGATGAGGCAAATGAGGCTTTGGTTCCCAGCCCAGAGATGATCTTAAATTCCAAGGATTTTGTAGCAAGCGGTGATTACAACAGGTGCGCATGACTGAAAGCATTGTATTACATACACTCTGCACTAATTACACCGTGTTGTAAATACTTGCCTAGGAGAATGGTCTTTTCATACACTCTTGTCTCTTAGAATAGGAGCTGAATTAGTGGCAGAATGAAATGAATGCGGATACTTTGTTCCTCTGTAGCATGTAGGTACTGGAGTGTTATTATAGGAAGTCTTAAAGTGGATTTTATGGGAGAATGGGAAGAGTCTTTGGTGGAAAGCAATTATGCTTTAACTTCAGGAAGACATCCACTGTTGAGGAAGATAGACAGAAACACTAGACTAGCATTTTTGATTAGCTTGTAACTTATTCTGGATTCCAATAAAGAAGTTTGGGTTCTTCTTTGGATTCTGAGAAGTACTTTATATTCTTCCAACTGTATGAATGAGATATGAAGGAAACTTTCAATTTGAAAACAATATTTCAGGAAAGAAAATTCCATGTTCTCACTAATTAATTTAGTCTCATTTCTAAAAATATTTTTTTTCCAGTATCGGGAATCGAACTCACGACCTTGCCAGGCAGACGCTTTGCCACTGAACTAAGTCCCCAGCTCCTCTAAAAATATTTTTGGGGCAAAAACATCTTCTGTCTTTGATGTGACTTAGTGTCCTTCCCATAGTCTCTCCTTCTTACAGAAATTCTAAGGGAAATAACAAAAGATTAAGAGGGGGTGGGTGAGAAGTATAGCTTTACCATTTGGTATCCCAGTTTCTAACACATGCTAAGGCAGAAATCTAGCAGAGTTGAAATGGAGTGTGTATGTGTCCTTAATAGGGCTTCCCACCTCCACCTCAGCCTAAATCTTAAGTATGTGCCATTTGCCATGTGGTCTAGTAATGGGAAGCAACAACAAGTGTTGCCAAGCAGAGAGAAGAAGTCCAAGAAGGAGACATTGGTTCACCTGACTGATTCCTGAGCATAAAATAGAAATAAAGCCCTTTCAAATGCCTGCCATTTAACCCACCAGAACCCTGCCTATTAGGAATGTGGCCCCAGCATCTGGTCAGTCATACTGATGACTTCTTCTACACTTATGACTCCTGTGTCAGAAGTACATAAGCAACTGAGAAGGAAGCATAGGAAAAATTTAGAGAATATGTTTAGTGTGACACAATTGCAACTTATCTGGAATTCTGCCTGAACTTGTTTTGCCTCAATGATGGAAATAGCTGTCTTAATATATAATAGTTTTGCATAAGTGTGTAGCAATATTTGGAGGGAGATTTTAACCTCAGTGTATGTAAGTACATATATATGTGTGTGTTTATATATAATATATAAAATATATTATACAAAATATTACTGAATCATCACAGCTTTTGCAGCATTACTGTTTTATTTGGCTTGGGCTCTCTAATAAAAGCACTAGCTTCAATCACAAACTAATTTCTCGTTGTTCTTGAAGCTGGGAAGTCCAAGATTTAGGCTATGGTGTATCTAGTGTCTGCACCCAGGTTGGCAGACACGTGCCTTCCAACTGTGGGCTCACATGCTGAGGGCATGTCTGTGGCTGTCTTTCTTCTGATCCTGCTGTGAGAACTCCATTCTCATGACCATATCTAAAACTACCTTCCCAAAGCCTGTCCTCCTCAGGCTATGTCACTGTGCACTAGAGTTTTAGCATGAGAATGTTGTAGGGACACAAACATGTAACTACATACAGCTAGTAAGACCCCATCCTGTGTGCACTGGTTTGTTGGTTATCTATACCACGTGGACAGCGTTCTGACATCATTGATCACATGTACACAGCACAGAGAATCTCACCATTATCTTTCACCATTCACTGAAGAAAGTCATTCTGTAGCTACCTAAATGACACAACTTTTTAAAGGCATGATGATCTTAAAATATATTTAGAACAATGACATTGTTTGGATATTTTTAATGATGAGAATTAAAATTATAATTATATTATTTTTTGAATGGGGAAAGAATGTTTATTGAGGGCTGGGGATTTAGCTCAGCGGCAAAAGCGCCTGCCTGGCAAGTGCAAGGTCGTGAGTTCGGTTCCCAGTACCGGAGAAAAACCAAAAAAAAAAAAAAAAAGAATGTTTATTGAATAACTTCATTGCCTTTGCACAGTTTTAAGAGTCTGACATATTTCTCCTTTAATGCACATAATAATAATAATTCGAAGAGCTTGTAAAAACCATCTTTTTTGGAAGAAGAGATCTAGTTGTGTTGCTAAGCATGCACAAAACACAGAGGTGGGATTTGAATGTACCTGATTATGGCTCTGAGGATTGTGCTTTTTCTGGTACCCTACAGCATACAGATTTTTAATTTAAGTCTTCTTATAGGAAAACAGGTATTTTGTTTTCTGATGAGGATGTTAAGCTTTTCTCTGAGGTGCCTGACTATGGGGTGGGTCTGGTGACATAGATTTCTTTAAAAATGGATGTGTCAGGTGTAGTAGGTTCTGTATGACTCAGGAGGTACAGGCCTTGGCTGCTTGCATCAGAGGCTTCTTCAGGTAGTGCCAACTGGGAGGGTTAGAGATGCCAGGGAAAGGAAAGATGCACAGGAGAGTACATGCTCTGTTACCTGTGTTGTCAGTGGGGTGCTAGATTTAAATGTTTGTGTTCTGTGTTATAATATCTCCCCATCACACTGCCCTTTATGAGCAACTTTCAAACAAGAAATGGTTGCTGTACATCTTTATATCTCAAGTACCTGATATAGACAATTAATAAATGTTTGTTGAAAAATAAACACACTATACAGTTTAGAATAAACAAGGTGACTAATGTCCATAGAAATATACTTGAGATGTGTGTTCTTATGTGGGTATTGCCACAACCTCTTGGACTGCGTTTAATTTTAAAGTTAAGTAGAATAAAACTAATTTTATTGAATCTATTTTAAGTAGTTATGGCCCCACAGAGGTACTCTGGCAAATTATGAAACAAACCTTGGGAATCACTGACCTAGATATAGTAACAAGGTGATAGGTGCTACATAAATATAATAAATTATACCGAGAGGCTTCCTCGGCCTTTCTTCCCTACCAGGGCGGATGATATAAAAATAGCCTAAAGAAACGTTGAAGAATGTCTCAGCGAAGAAAACCTTAACACTTGGGATTCCTTTTCTACCCAAAGACAAGTGGTTTTATTTAATACCAAATCCATTCATTCAACAAATATATACTAACGGAATGTGTGTATTTATGATGTGCCAGACACAGGATGAGGTCTGCAAAAAACACAGTGAACCACACTCACCTGGGTCTCCTCCTCCCACGGGTTCAGGAGGAAAGGGGCAGGTAAGACATAGACATTAATTAAATGAATGCACCAACAGATTCATCATAGATGCATTATTGTTCTTTTTCCTGCTCCAGTTAAGATGCAGGGAGTAGAGATAAGTGCTTCCTACTCTTACCATCTGTTCCTGACTACTTTCCTTTGTCACATGCTTCTCTCCAAAACATCTGACTCTTCTAAGCACTATAAAAAATGAAAAGTGCTGAGTTATACCCAAACAAGGTTTTGTTTTTTTTAAGAGAGGCAACTAAATAAAAATCAGAAAAATTACCTTATTTATGATTCTACCGCTATGATAGACTCTTAATCCGTATGTTGAAATAGGTTAAAGAAGCAAAAAAGAGACCAAGTGACTGAGTTGTACCACATTCAGTAACTAAGGAGATGAGGAACGGAGAAACTTTGGCTTAAATGATGCCAAGCATGTTGTAGATACTTAGGAGATATTGGTTAAGATGATGATGATAACAAGGTATCACTGGACTCTGGTACATTGAAAGAAAACATTCTTGGGATCATCATTTGAGGTTATCGCAGGTGACTAAGCTTCAAGCCTGCTTTTAGGCAAACTAGGCTGGGGTGCTCTTTTGTGGTCAGCTGTTTCTCAGTATCTTCAGCTCAAATCCTTATGTAGCAGAGTGGCATGTTTTGATCCCCTTCATTAGTAATTCTTAGGGACATTTGCAACTTTCAGAGCATTTACAATATAAGGTTGAATGTACCACAAATAACTGTACTTTTTTTGGGTTGTTAAGTTCATGTAAAATAGTTGATCCAACTGTAAAGTGCTCAAATTATTTTAAAATAGACGAGTTTAATAAAGGATACACCTAGTATTTTCAAGATAATCTGAAAAGGTAAGTAGCTGAACAATGAGGAATTCAGCATTTGATCCATAGAAAACATAATGAGCTGCTTTCTTATGTGGAAGTTGGAGTGGGAAGCGCAGCCCAAGCAGAGGAAGCTGTAAGGGTGGCAGGACAGGCTGTACATTCCTCTGTGTTGTCACTCTTCATGTTGCAATCTTTATAAGTCAGGGAGCATTCTGTGTAGAATTAATGTATTCAAAGCCCTCTTTAGAGACATCAAATCTGAAAAAATACAATAGACATTTACACCATGAGAGTGTGATACTTGTGTGTGTGAGAGTTTGCTAAGGTGAGATATTTAAACTTCCTAGACCAAAGGGTGCGATCTAGGCTTCAACAGATGAGCTAGCAACCCTGGGACCCCTGAGTATGAAGTAGGGTTGTCACTATAAACTAAAGGTCATGTTTCTCTAGAAAGATGGCAAAATGACTCCAACACTATGAATGTGACTTTCAAAAAACAACTTCAACATAAAACAATTTCTTTATGATGCAAGCTATTTGCACAACCATGATTGTAGGGGTGAAGCCCACTGACCCAGCTGGGCAAGCATAGAGCCAAGCATGAGGTTTGGGTACTGGCTTCACTGGCTTTTTCTTTTTTAATTCAAGCTTAGGCAATCTGCTCACGTCCCAGCCTCTACCCTCTCCTCTAAAGTGAGGGCAGTAACACTTCACACCTAAGCACCTGATGCCCCATGCATGAGCTCTTCCCTTCATGTGTCCAGGGCACAGTGGTCCATGCATCCTACAGGCCATGTGTTTAACCCTGACTAATAAGATGAGGGGAGGAAGGAGGGAAAAACAGGGCAATTTATAGAGATGAAATATGGAAAGATCTCAGGTACATTCTGAGCACAGAGACACGAAAGGCTTTGGTCCAACAAATGCCACCCAATTTCCCCTGTGACTTCTCCGATAACAAGCAGTAATTTTTCGGATCTGCAGTCCTTTTTTTCCTCTTTCCTATTCAGCTAATACCTATGGCGTCTTCTTGTTAGACCTTCTAAGTATGCATATAATAAGGAAGAAGGAGTTAGCTTGCTATGTTGCTGTTTAAAATGAGCAAAGGCTGTTTGAACCAGTAATTTCACTCCAGAAAAAATTTTCATAAAGAAATAACTCCAAAGTAAGAGGAAGCTCTTTACACTGCATGATTTTTAATTGGTGAAAAACTAAAAGTCAGCAATGTGAGAATGGCTAAGGAAGTTATTCTATATTTATTCGAGGAATTATTTTAAATAAAAATTATGAAGAATATATAGTGCCATGTAAATGATTGTAACACAGTAATCAGTAAAAAAGGGAAATTACAAGTTTTACTTATACTCCAGCTATGTGATTATTCACATTCACACATCCACAAACACTAACATACATAAGATCTAAAGAGTGTGTGTTGTGCTATGCTAAAAGGATGGATTTATGTGATTTTTTTATGTTTCCTCTCTTTTTCTTTTTTCCTTTTTGGAGATAGGGTGTCACTAAGTTGCCCAGGTTTTCTGTAAACTTGTGATCTTCCTGCCTTAGTGTCCATGTAGCTGGGATTATAGGTGTGCACCACTTTGTCCAGCTCCTTATTATCCATATGACTGCTATAATATTCATGAAACAGTAAAACTTTATAGAACTAAATATCCAGAGCATGAGGGTACACAACATTGCATTTTTTGTTACTCACTCTCTCCTACAAAGTAAAAAAGGAGATGAAATCCACCTCTTTTGAACCTCATTTTAGGATGCCTTCCATCTGCATCTTTACAAACTGTGACTGGCTTGCAGTTCGACTTCCATTCTGAAGAATTTGGATCCAGGAAAGTGTGTTTTTCTGTTTCAGGTCTTACTATGAGCCAGGTGTCATTGCTGTTCCCCCTAGAGCCAGTTCAACACCTTGATGGTGACATATTTTCTTCAACGTGCAGGGAAAAATTCCATTTCATTTGCATCATTCCTATTCCACAGCTACAAGCCTACCACTTCATCATCTGGAAGCTGTAATAATTATCTATTGCTATATATATTACCCGAAAATGAGCATCTTAAAATAGCAACATCTCAGTCAGTTTTGTGGGTCAGCCAAGAAGGAGCAGTCTAGCCAAATGGTTCTGGCTCATGACTCTCAAGTTGGTGCAGACAGTCAGTCGCTTGGACGAGGCACCAGACACAAGGGCTCAGCTGGCCTGGGGATCTACTCACTTGTGCTCTGGCAAGCTGCTGCTGAGTGTTGGCAAGAGGCCTCAGCTCCTTACCATATGGATCTCTCCATAAGGTTGGTTGAGTGTCCTCATCACATGGAATTGACCCAAAGGAGAGGTCATGGGAACGTCTCTGTATTTTATGACATACCTTTAGGAGTTTACCCTGTCCCTCTGTATTCTCCAGCACACCAGACACAGGTAAGTCATTCCACATGTGCATATCCTGCATAATTCAGTGTGGGAAAATATGTGCCACATTACTAGGAGTAAGGATGATTGGGTTTGTTAGAATTTAGCTACCAGAGTTCACTCTCTGTCCCTTGGTGATTTACATCTCACCAAAATATAAAATGCTCTTACCTCCCACAGCAACAAAAATGCCATTCATTTGCAACAAACACTTGAAATTCTGTGTCTCATCTTCCACATCAGGTTTAGGGATGAAGATGTGCCTTTGGTGTATGTCTGTCTGTATAGCTTCTTGAGTATGGTTACTCTCAATCTGAAGGCCTGTGAACTGAAGACACTGTTGTCTGTGCCCTCCCCTTCCATACCTCCACACATCATTTTACATGCATTCAGCATTTCATGGTGGGAGAGGGCAGCATAATCACTATGGATTGGCCCACTTATCTGAAGAAGAAAATTGGATGTATATTTGAGTTACTAATTCATAGGAATTCCAAAATCCTGCTAAGTACATGTTAACATTACTTTGATTCTGACTTTCAAGACTTGGGAATTATTTTTCTATGATTGTTGATTCTGATGTATAGGCTCTTGAGTCATCCTACTTTTTCGATTCAAGGTGGTCTATTTCTTAGCTGAGCATTTTATATTTATCTTCCTGGTACTTACGTGTAGATATATGGGCATCCAAAGACCTTTTGCATTTTCTGCTTTCTTTAGCTCACCCTGGAACAAATCCTGCCAATACAATTCTTTTAAAACAGTGGGGGTCTCCTGCTCTGAATATTATGGATTAATTATATTAGTAAAAAAGTCACCAAAATGTTTTCCATACCAGCCATTGTCTATATTTCACTTCTATGGAAGAACAAGTCTTAAATGGAGAACACAAATGATTCTGTTGCCTACTCACATGGCTGGGTACTCCTGAGGCAAACCACACAGAGTCTGGTTTTATGCCACCATCATTTCTGGCTTCAAACCTCAGCTGGGTCCACAGGGTTATACAATAATTTTTTTCTCTTATTCTTGCCCACTTGTCTGTCTCATTCTTCCGATTACCATCCCAACCCTTACTTCTCTTCCTGAATGCTCTGTCTCACAACCCCCCATCTCAGAAAGTGGATTGATCTAATTCCTCCAATCACATAAACATTTAGAGAATTTTATTTCCACCCACTTCCTTTCCTTCAGGCTCTAAACGCATGGTTCCTTCTACCATGCATGATCGACACTGCCTTTCACTGTTCTTCCCACTTACCTACCATGAGTTATTCTTGCATCAACTCTTTCCACAGTCTTTCACCTTTTGCCTCTCTACCATCTCCTTTACCCGAGTTGTGCATCTCCTGTGATTTTAAAAACCCTTCTAAAATATTCTAATCTCTACTTTTTTAAAACTTCTATCTATGTTACATGCTTGCCCCATACCTATGTTGTTTTCATGATGATTTTTATTTTATGTTTTAATTCAAAGTAAAATATATCATTGAGATAAAGTGAAAAACTGAAAAGTTTACAGGAATGAAAACCTGCTCACCACCTTCCCACACCCTCAACATCCACAGAAGCTGTCTTGCAGTGGTTAGTGTTTCTTTTTCCAGACTTGCTGTGCTGGGTGATTCTACCTCTTCGGCATCCTGCCTGGCCTCCTGGTTGAGGTTCTGTTTCTTGCGTAAATTCCCCAGAAGTTGTTGCAAAAGTCATCACTGCTCTCTAAACACTGAAGTCAATAGACTCATGTCAGCCTTAGTCATTTGATATTTTCTTCTGTATTTTATGCAGCCTTGCTGTTCCCTGTTTCTTCCTTGCTTACATGTCAATAACCTCTCTTGAGTTTCTTAGCTCTTCCAGCTCCTCTCCCTGGAGTGGCCTCACACATGGAGGCTCTGGTGGGGTCCATCATAAGCCCTATGTTCTTCCTCAGTGTCTCCTCACTATTATTATCCTTTCAGGGACTGTTTTGTGCCTGTGGCAGCTTTGTCCCCAGTACACATCTCTTTCTCTTGTATGTGTAGATGCAAAGGGTTCATCCAGGAACCTCGGTCTCAATGTTCACAGTAAACCTGCCACTCTTCCCCCACTTGCAGTTCATCTACAACCCCTTCCGCTTTTAATAATAGGTACATAACACTGGGTCCAGCAGATCATCCCTTACTTTTTGTTGCAGAGAGGACTTACAAGGGAAAAGATTTAATATAGGACACATAACTTATAGGATTATTTTATAATATTCACCCAAAGAGTCAAATGCAACAAAGTGCAGGAAATCTGTCCACACATTAGTGATCTAAAGAATCCAGCTGAGGGCCCAGATCCCACGACAATGTCCTGCACAAGTCCAGCTGAAGACCTAGAGTCCATGGCAATGTCCTCCATGAGTCCAGCTAGAGGCTAGTGCCCACAACAGTGTCTCATGTAAGTCTGTATCAAGGATTTCACTAGGCAGGCCCAAAGATCAGTGCAGGAAGTTAGAAAGTCTATGCTAATGGGATGAAAGATCTGTGCCAGCAGGCTGAGTGATCTGCACTAGAGCCACGAAGTGACACTAAAAGTAAGGATCAGAGTTCCCCCAAACAGAACCATAGCCATCCTTACTGACAGCAAGGACCTGAGCTCCTCCAATGATGAGAGCAGTCAAGTCCATATCAAGAAAACCACAGTGAGAAGCTTCTCCAGGAGAATAAACAGCACACCATCTTCCCCTCCAGTTTTCTTTTATGCTATTAGCAACAGTCCTCAGATGGGACATTCACACTGACCACCACACTGATTCAGTTCAGCCTGGGGTTACAAGTTGACCGTTACTTAATCCACCACACTTTTCTATTGTAAATTTGTACTTTAGCATAATAGTAGCTGGCTGTACATCTGAGTACCTTTGCCTGAGGGATACAAAATAAATCTTTGTGTTTACCCACTTGGTATGATGAACAACAAGGTGTGTGCATGTGTGAAAAAGTTGCAAAATGGGATGTTTACCTATGTATGCTCTAGCCACTGGTTTTGGGTGTGTTTACCTGATCATCATAGAGGGTCCAGTAGACCCACACCACTCCAGGATTTGTTAAAAAAAAACTCATCTTTGATTTTTCTGGTAGAAGTAGGCCAGTTCAGTGCAATGGCACATGAAAAACCAGACTTGCAAGTTATGGAGAGGTCAAAAGTGAATCATCAGATTATTCAGTCATATATGATGATGATCCGTTATAATGAAATACATGCGTTCATAATAGAAGAGTGATGTTGGTGACATGATGATGATGATGATGATGATGTTGATAACTTAGACGTTAGCCATGCGAGCCAAAGTTCCTGTGACAGTGAAATGGAGCAAGAATCGACCAATACAGACACAAGGAATGCAGACATCCTTGATTCAGATGACAAAGAAAACAGAAATATGAGTATACACTTGACTAGTGGAAATGTTACAAAATGGCTATGCAACCAAATGGAATTATTGAATGTTAGAACTAGGTATGAAAACCTAGTGAGGGTCTTGGCAGGGTGAAAGGTATTGGACAGAACAAGAGCGCTGCCATTCAATGTTGGAAATTGTAACAGATGAAATGGTACTAGATGCTATGAAATATACAGACTGAAACGCAAGTAAAACATTCTGTGTGTACCATTAGCCATATTAAAAATGATTTATTATGACCCCTCACTAGCTGAACTGAAAGCATTCATAGGTCTTCTCTACTTAGCAGGGATTTTGCATGGTAATCACAGGAATGTAAAATAATTAGGGAAAAAGATGTCAAAAGGTGACATAAAAATTTATGCCCTGTAGATGTGAAGACTTACTATGCCCTCAGTTTAGACATTTATTCTAGGACTCCACCATCAGGTCCTCATTTTTATAGTAATAAACTGAATGCTGTTTTAAATCACACATGTTGCTCCCATCTCCCAAACTATTCAGAATGTGACATTTAATAATTAGTATACAAGTTTCCAGTTAATATTACATTTGCACAAGAGCACAAGTTCACCAGCAAAGGAACTGTACACAGGAACAAGGCAGAAATTCCAAGTGAAATGTTGCAATTTCAAAATAGGGAATTGTAAGGTACAGTCTTTGATTTCAGAAAGATATAACATTGGCCTTGCATATGGCAAGAAAAAAAACCTGGTACTACTGATGTCAACATTTCATTATGATGGGGAAATATTGATAGTGAAACCTAGACAAAATGGAAGCCTGAGATGGAAACTTTCTACAACAAGGCCAAAGGTGGAGTAGATGTTGTTGATGAGTTATACAATTATGATATCATTTGAAACAGAAAGGATTGGCAAATGGTTGTGTTTTACTTGATCCTAAACATGAGTGGCATAAATAGTTTGATAGCTTATAAAATACAATAAGTGCAAAATACCATGCAGACATTTTCTGAGAGGATTTGGACTGGAACTCATAACAGATCATTTATAGCAGAGGAAAAACACAATATTTCTGCCCAGGGAGCTGTGCAAAAGTTTGTGGAGCACACTGGAGAGCTGACAGGTGAACAAGCAAGTGTAGCATCCCCCAAACCTACCTTAAAAACAGGAAAATTAAAATGACATCAACTGTACCCTACAAGAAAGGACAAGATAAAAAAAAGTGCTATCAGTGTAAGTGATATTTGTATATGGAACATGCAACTTTCACGTGTAAAGACTGCCTTGGGTATGACAGTTGAAGCAAAGCTTATTTTTGTAACAGAGTTCTATTATGGAGTATTTTTCTTGTAGTTCATATAGAAATTTATTCCTGATGTTATCTTTTAGGTTTTGCAAGTAAATACACAGCTGATGTGAAAGTGTTTGTGCCTACTGTAAGCAGCATGTTTCTGCACTGTTATGATAAAATTAGTGTTATGCTCCATTAATGACATCAATCTCATGTGCTCACTCTGCTCAGAAGCTGATACTTGTACATGAATTTTCCTTTCTTTTAATCTTTCTCACCTATATAGTCTTTGAGGACGGCACTTTTTTCTCTTAAATATTTTTTAGTCACTCATTTATTAAGTTCTATAGCATTGATTCAGTTTATCAGCTTTCATTCAGACTTTAAAAGCATGTTTCTTAATGAGCATACTGGCCCATATATTTTCTCTACCAACTGTTGGTGTACCTCTTCACATATCCTCACCATCCCCGTCAAATGCAGAACTAATAATTCTCTTTGTACAAGAGTGATCCATTTGAAACAAAACTTATTAAAACATATGTAGCAGGGCTGTGAATTTAGCTCAGTGGCACAGCACCTGCCTGGCAAGTGCAAGGTCATGAGTTCAATTCCTGGTACCAGAAAAAAAAAAATAAATAAAACATATGTAGCATCCCATGCTGCAGCAAATTAAAATCTGTTTCTGAGTAAATACAGTACAAGTCTGGTCAATGCCTATGATTCCCCCTTTTCTGTGCACCCTTCCTCACATCTCAAAACTACCTCCCCTGCTTAATGATCCTGACTCACATAATTTCTTGTTAACTTTAACTGGCTCTTGATAGTTTTACTGATTTTCAGAATTGCTTAGATTGTTTCCTCTTTCTTGAAGGTTCACTTTTGTATCTTTGGCCCTCTTAACTGTGTCCTTATCTTCCAAAAATTAACTCAAGTCAAAAACTCAACTCCTTAGTCAAACATATTTTAAGTAGCCAGTATCTATACATGGTGCTCCTATTAGGACAGAAGAGATGGCAGAGGGTTCGATCATTATTGGAAGTTCTCCTGGACAGCATGCTTCTAGATGCAAACACCAGCTGCAACAAAGCAAATAAAGCAAAACTCACCTTTATATTCCACTGAAGACTCCTTCCCTAAGTTTCACCGAGCAGATCCTTCAGACTCTTCCTGAGCACATTGTGGGAGGCCAGACTCACTCACCAGCTGATTCTCTCCTCTTGTTCACATGGGCTTCATGTTGCTGTGTCAGCTTTCTGTACGTTTTAATCTTCCTGGTGACCAACTGTGGTCTTAGTTTCCAGTTCTTGGGGCTTCACTCTCCTGATGAAGCAGGTTTCTGGCTATTTTCTGTTATTCCTGTGCCTGTCTCACAGTGTGGGCTGAGGGACACTCACATTTTCAACTTATCTGTGGAGCAAAGGTAACCATTTCCAAGTCCAAGAATCAAATCAGCTCTCTTTCACAGAATCGTCTGTTCCATGCCACACCACTCAGGTGCTCCTCTGGGGAGCAGTGTTCCTAAATTCCATCACCACATGTTTATACTTTCAAAATTACATTTCACAGAGAGGAAAATAATTGACATAATATCTATCAAGGGAGGAACAGAGCAATTTTCCCATAGCAGTTTTTCTTCACTTGATTTTAGAGTACTTTCACCAGTGTATGCCTTTTTGTTAAAGGAAGAGCATTTGGTTTAGTTTTATTACTGCTTCCACTATAGTTGAAGTAATCAACATTATAACACAGGCTTCATTTATTTCTAGTATATGAGTGGACTTATGTTACCTCCTAACATTTATTTTTATTAGTTGAATGCACCCAGCACTTGCTACCTGCCCATTTAGGTTGCATGGAAGTCTCAGTGTCAATGTCATCTGGACTTTAGGAGCTCACCATCAGTTTGTCCATCTTCCTGGTGATGACACAGGACAGTATATCTTAAAAATGCATTTATTTGAGATGAGACAGGAGAAGCTCTCCTTGCTTACAGGAGAATACCATTGTGTCTTTCCTTCAGCTCCCATCCTGTAGGGCCTCAGGACTGGACACCTCCTTTACTTGGTGCTGATAGCTGCCCTCTCAAGTGAGCAAAGGTGGTCTCATGCTTTCTGAAAAAATCCCAGGACTGGCCTTACAAAGACACTAGTATGCAAACCACCTTCTGATAACCTCCAGAAGCAGATACCACTACCTGAATCTCTTCCTTAACTTGGACTCCTTTTGGTTGGATAGATGCAGAAACTTCAAACTCCTGTCCAAATGGGAATATGTGATTAAACTATGGCTAAAGGAACCTCAGACAAGCAAAGCAGATAGATGGCATATTTGTCAAGGAGAACAGGACACACAATACCTGGAATGACAGTGGGCATCTTTTGACACTCTGGCCTGACCCTGGAATGAACTCTGCTCAACTTTTGTCCAGTCATTTAACCTTTGTCCAACCTTGGGAGTGTGCATATATAATCTGTGAAGTGGGAATGTTCAGTTTTGGTTTATCTCAGCCTTAAGATATAATGAGAAATTGCTGGGAAAATTGCAGAAATTACATGTTAAGATTTGTAAAATGTAACTGAGGACTTTGGAAAGAGGTTCTGGAATGTATGAGTTGTGGTTTCTTTGACGTGAGCCCCGTAACACCACTATTGCTTACAACTCAGTGTGTACAAGATTAGGTGGCAGAGAACCCAGTGAGTCTGAAGAAAGCTCATCAGTTTGTGCTTGCTTTGTCCATGATACTCTTACTTTTGTCTCTACCACCAGAGGCATTCAAAAATGTGGCTGCACCTCATGCTTGAATCGATGCTTTTCCATTGAACTCATTACCCATTCACTTTCCTTTTCCTGCTGCCTTTTCTTCATCTCCACCAACTCCTCTTACATATTCATGTCCTAGTCAATATCTTCCTCTCCCTGTTCTTTTTTCCTTTATTTCTCTGGACACATCATTGGGGTAGCAGAAAGACCACCAGGTACAGGGTTTGGTGAGAGGATTGAATGAGAATCCCTACTCAGCTACATTTTAATGTGAGGGAATTTTGCTACCTGTGTGAATCTATATTTTGATTTCTAAACTGCATCAGTAACGTCTACCTTTCAGAGTTATTACAAATATTAAGTGAGTTCTTGTGGGCTAGGAGTGGGTACATAGACACTGGTTTATTTAAGTAATTCAACTCTATGCTTTGTTCTAGGCACCTATGTTAGAGTGGACACAAATCAAACCCCTGTCACCATGGAGTCTTTTGTTCAAATGATGAGAGAGCTTGAGAAATTAAATCAGTTACATTTTGGCAGGTAGTGAAAAATGCTAGGGAGAAGAGCAATTAGTAGTTATTATTATTATCACTGTTCTTTTGGTTTCTCCTCTTGCTGGTCCCTGTCCCATCTCCATAGCTCAGTCTTTCTGTTCCTTCCTGCAATTCTGCACACGCAAATCTGCCTTCACATGGATTCCAGGGCACCGTGCTCCCTAGTGAGCTGACATTACCGTACTTGAAAGAGAGATCAAGTACCACGAAGGAGTGATTTATGAGACTCATTTGACCGAGGCTGCATGCTCTCAGCATATTCTCAAACAATTCACAACTTCTTTTCTGGCCTAGGGGTGAGAGAAACCGGTTGGGAGAACAGGAGTACAGGAACAGTCCTGGGCATTTTGACTGTGGCCACTTGGGCATTTGCAGAAATGTGGCTTCCAAGGTGAGATACATGTGCCATCTTTGATCAGTGCAACCTGTAAATCAAGCACCCATCCTGCTCTTGAAGACCCCTGGTGAGCTACATGGCAGACACATCTCTTCTCTCCTAACTCTGGGAATGAAGCCCCGAGAGAGAAGCTGCCACTTTTTCAGCTCTGCTCCCATCCACCTGTGGGTCCTGGAGCCTGCAGCTGCATGCAGATGTGGCTGGCATAGGTCTTCACTCTTTGGGTCTCAGGATTGTATCCTGCTCTGCCCTTGCCTCTGCCTCTGCTGACTGTAATATTACTCCTATCCTTTTTTAAGGGGTGAGATTTTACAAGACAGAGAACTACTTCTTCCCAAGAAATCATTTGACATGGTGGTACACCAACATGGTATTTTCCTGATTGGAATTGCCTGAGCAAAAGTTTCAACCCCTAAGAGATTTTAAAATCCCCAATGCCCAGAACATATCTAGGACCGTATAAATATAAAATTTTTGGATAGAAAGATATGTATATATCTTGAGGTGTTGGGAATGGAACCAGGACTTTGCACATGATAAGCACCCACTACACACTGAACTGCATCCTTAACATACGTCAGTATATATCTCAAAGTGCTTAGGTGACTTCAAGATGAGTGTGGTGACCTGGTGCCTTGAGTCTGCAGGAGAGACTCTGGAGCTCCCACTGATGCAGAACGCACTTAAGGGCCACGGCGCAGTAGGCACATAGAGGCCTCTTGCCTCCCAAGGCAAACAGAGCCCAGCACCTCATGGTAGAGGATTCACTTCCTATTTGTTTAGTGAATGAGAAGATAAACAAAGGAGCTCAAGTTACTGGGCGAGGAGATGGGAGTAGGAAGTGCTCCTGCTCTTAAAGTTTCAGCACAAGTGAAAGGTTGCGATTGCATGGTGGTAAACAGGTGCTCTGTGCCCATAACCCCTGGGTTGCAGCTCACTGACCTAACCTTATAATCCCAGGAGAGGGCACCCAGCCCTCTGTGCTGGTTTCCCCCTCTGTACCAAGGAGCTCTTCACAGCACCAACCTTAAAGGGTCAGGAAACCAGGTGGTTGATGTGTGCTTACAGTAGTCATGACAGTGGCTGGCCAGAAGTCCCTGGTAAATGTCAGTGACAGCATGGTAAGTGTGGATAAGTGTGTAATGTGTGCCAGGAGCCTCAGAAACACAGAGCATGCCGGGTTCACTCTTCAAGGGGTCAGGGAAAGATCTGCATATAGGGGACAGTAAAGTTGAGGTGAGTGTGGGATTCTTTTGTATTCTGAAAGCAGGCAGGAAGGAGCAGTCTGGGAGGGAGATAGAAGGGCTGAGAGGTCCTCCAGGCATTTGGGACCTTGGCCTTTTAGTCTGTGGAGTGAGCAGTAACTGAAGGGGACAGAAATAGGCCGAAAGTAAGCTTGTTTTTATCACAAAGGATTCTACATCCTGAGTCTGTTTCCTCCTTCATGATCCTGCTTCTAGGTACAGTTATTGATTTCCTGGCCACAAGCCTGCCAACTCCCATGGATACTTCAGCTCCCTAACAGACTCCTTAGGACTGAAAGGAGTAAGTTCGCTATCTCTTCTGTGTTGAGAAAGGATCCTACAGGCCAGGAGCCTAGACTAAGGCTGCAAGTTTGTAATGTGTTTCCTTGTTTTGCTTTGGTGGTGCTAGTGATTGGACCTGCAACCCCACCCATAAAGCCAAGAGCTCTGTCACTAAGCTTTACACTGGTCCTTTATTATTATTTCCTTTTCATCTGAGCTAAATGTTTGTCACAAGTGTTTTCTATGGCCGGGGGCTAGAACTTACTCAGTAAATTCAGAATGACCTGGTCAGCATTTTCTCCCCTCTCTTCTTGGTGTTCCTGTGTTTTGGGCAGCTTGCTCTATGCCCATCTTAGGGAAGGGCTTGTGGGAGATGCTTCTGTTCCTGGAATCCTCTGCCCTGGCAGTCATCCCTCAACTTCTCCTTGTCACTGTGTGGCCTTGAGTCCATGACACTCGTTGTGCTTAGTATACCCTGAAGGGCTTCTGCAGATCCTTGTTCATGTACTGAGGTGTCAGAATAACTGGCAGCACTGCCCGGAGGATGTGTGGCTCTCTCAGATCTTGTCCACTGAACACACTCCGTAGTCATCTCTACTGTGGGTCCCATGGCCTAGGAACACACAGCTGTCTTACTCTGGCTTTCCCACCCCTTCTCTCCAGCCAAGAGAACATCTGTTTCCTCTGGAGCTATCTGTAGGAAAAGGCTGGAGCTCTGCCTTCCTTCTATAAGTAGGCTTACAATATGTCATGCGGGATGTCTACCTTAGAAAATCTAAGGCCCTGGATTAAAGTCTGTGCTTTCTCTTCCATGTCTGCTGTTTCAACTCTGCCTGCAGGGCAGGAAGCTGGAGTTCCTTGGATGCCCCCAGGAAAGAAAGAGGAGGGACAGAAGAAGGTAAAGTAGCTGGAGTTCACAGGAAACAATATATAGGGAAATACTACAGAGCACTGTATTGTCACATCTCTCATAGTAAAGCTCCACTAAAATTATCCAATGTTTACTTCTTGACAGTCTTAATTATGTTTCATATTGGCTTCTTTATTTTTCATAGTCACCAGAAGATATATACTTGAGGCATTTAGAAATTGTAATTTACATGCTTGCACTATGTTATGGAGTGGCAGAGCCTGGATCCCACCCTGAATCTGTTTAGCTAAAAGTCCCTATTCTCCCTTCACCTAATATGTAAATGTAAACAAGAAGAAATGAGATAAATGCTCTCAAAATATTATTGAGAAGTTTGGCTTTATGATATAATTATCCTAAGTAAATGTGCATTTTAAATTGATGATGGTCCTCCTTTCTATAAAGGCAAAGATGCGCCTTTAAGTACAAGTGACCATTATCTGATGACCCAGCTCCTCTTTCTGTTGTTTCTTCAGTAGACTTTTCATGCCATGTTCTCTGTGGGTGGGTCCATGTTTGGGTTCTGCATTTGTTTTGGAATGCTCCATCTTGTGCGAATTAGTGGAGAATAGCATCTCTGGAGTCTTCAGAATATCTTCTCTGAAGTCATATTGGTGTGTTTCAATCAGCCATCACCTCTCATCGTTCCCTTGATGTGTTTTTGCTGAGTTATGGCATATCCAAGTTAGGCTTGGCAATTTGCACAAATAGGAAGTGAATACAATGCAAGTTTTTGTTTGTTTTCCCAATACCGGGAATCAAACTCATGACCTCGTGCTTGCCAGGCAGGTGCTGTGCCGCTGAGCTCAATCCCCAGCCCCTACGATGCAGTTTGACTCTTCAGTAATACTCATTTGACAGTGGGAAAATTCTTCACATTGCCTTACAAGGACAAGGCCTTGGGGATCCCATTCCCTTGAAGATCCAGGATTTGGCCTTCTCTTATGGTAAATGTCAGTCTTATCAACCTTGCCCAGCCCCATACAGGACTGAGCGTTGACTTATAGATCTTTCCCTGGCTGCTAACTGCTCTTGACAAATAAGCAAGGGACAGAGAGCTACCATAGTGGCAAGGATATTCAGTGAAAGGTGGCATTCTAGTAAATGAGTGAATTCTTCTTGAGAAACAATATGCTGCTCTATAAGTGTGGACCTATCAAGTGAGAATCAACCTTCTTTCACCCTCACACTTGTCCAGGGCTATCACAGCTGTGATTGTCTTTATATTCTTGACCCAGGAGAGGGATGGCTCATTGGAATAGCTCATGTTTTTATCTCTAGAGGCTTTTTTTCCCCTCTCTTTTAATACAGAAACAAGCAACCATGAGATTAGCATGTTTTTTAAAAAGGGAAGGGGCTTCTTCACTGACATGCTTCCCTCTGAAAAATAACTTTATAAACTGTATGTGATGCGAGTTTATATACCCACATTAGAAAGATAAAGGCAAACACAGTCTTTGCTTCAGCATATGAACACCTCCAATGTAAAAATAAAGAACAGAACAATGTAAACTTATCAGTCACTGATCTCTCCATGTCTGTCTTCTTACTGCCTTCCTTTCAACCTCCAAAATTGATGAGAACCCAGGCTATTTTACTGTTTCTGGGTCCGTATTCCCATTTCAGTCTTCTTTGATTGCAATCCAGTTTCCACACCACCACTGCTTGAACACAGGCTTGTTAAGGGCCTCTTTCTATGGTCTGTTGTAGACCCTCGTCTGGCCCTCACCTTGTCTTGTGCAGCTCCTTCTTTCTACCACCAGGGGCCTCTTTCTAACCCACAAACTGGACCCCAAGGCCTGTCTTCTTAAAGTTCCATCTCGGGTGCCTGGCTCCCAGAAATGAATTTTCAGGCCTCCTTGTACTCTGGTCCTGCTCCTTCCCTAAAAGCAACCTCTGCTTCTGAGCCACCTCTCATGCATTCTCCACCTATCACGCTGAGCCCTTACAGCTGTTACGCCCTCGGTGGGTCATTGCTTTGCACAAGGGCAAGCATTCTCCCTGTCTGTGGACCCTCTGATCTTCCTGGTATCCTGGCAAGAGTTCCATGTGAGGCATCAACTCCTCTTTTCCAGAGTCCCCCAATCATGTGTGTTACACATATAAGGTGAACATTCTAACATGTCCTGCACTCACACACACTGCAGTCAGCTGTGGCTTTCTGGAGAGTTCTTCCTATAGCATCCCCAAGGCTGAACAAAGGCTCTGCCACATGATGCAAGTGAATGAATGAATGATTTAGAAATCCAACTGTACTTTAGACTTAAGATGTCAATCAATGTGGGAGTATACCATGAGAAGAAATACAGATTATGCATGAGGGATTGAGAATTTAAATTGAATTTTCAATGATTTCTGGCTAAATTATCTACGAAGATCATTTTAAGTTGTGCAGAATTATAAGCTATAATATTTCCTTACCTTGAAAAACTGTATGTAATCTATTAGAAAGGAAGAAATGACAGGCATGTGTTGAATTGTAGTTATAAAATAGTCGACATACATTAGGTAATAACATTATTGTGTGACATTTTAGGAAGAATTTTATAAATAGGTCATCACTGACAATGCTGTATCTCTAGCTAATTTTCTTGCCAGTTTTCTCAGTAATTGGAGCCTAGGTCAGTCTTTAGCCGTAGGAGGAGAGTTGACAATAACATGGACATTTAGAAACTGTCTCTTTGTAATTCCATGCGGGATAAATTCTTCGGTAAATAGTGAGCCAATTAGAGAAATATATATGTGCTGATGAGGTTTTGAAAGCTACACCAGTGAACCCTTGGAGACTTTTAAATGCCTGGATTCATCAGCAACTTTGAATTGACAGCCTTTTTTGGGAAAACTAGTTTTTACCTGCAAGTAGTTTCTGCTAGAGATTTTCAAATGAATGTTGGAGAAAGTAAGTTGGAATTTAAAATGGATGGACATTTAACTTTTTCTGGCACTAAGTGAAGATGCTAAAGCAGAGAATCCACAAGAAGGCTTACTGGAGCTGCCCAAGAAGGGCAACTCTCGGGTCCTTTGGAACAAGAGTACTGCAAAGTGTGGGGGTGCTGGCTACTGGCTCAGGGTTACATGACACCTTTGTACATTTTGACAACATATGTGGCTCAGGGCTTGGTCTCCTGTCCTGCCAGGCTCTGGTCTGATTTTAACAACACAGACATGCATTTAATTCATACTGGCAAATTTCTGGCAAGAAATGGTGTTATGGTTGATACATTGTGTCAACTTAGAGAGTCTAGAGGTTTGGCTAAGTTACTCAGCATCCTGGGGTGCAAAGAACATGCCCTTCCTGCTCTAGGATGTTGTTCATTGTGTAAATGTGAGAAGTTTAAAAGGTTAACTATGTGAGTGCCACCCCTTGGGTTGGGGTAGCCTGTTTACAATGTAAGGGAGTGAAAGAGGCTGCTTGCTGCCATTCCCCTCTTTGCTCTTGTTGCTTTGCTATCTTCTGCCTTGGAGCCAGCCAAGTATGGACTGAAACCTCCACAAACTATAAGCTAAATCAACCTTTCCTTCCTTAATTTTGGGCTTTGGGTATTTTGTCTCAGCCATGTGAGAAAAGTAACCAACACAGAATTTGGTACCAGAGGAGTGGGGTGGTTGCTGTGACTATATCTGACCATGTGGTTCAAGAGCTTTTGGAAATGGCTTGTGGGAAGTGTTTGGAAAGGTTTGGAGCTGTGGCCTGAAAAAGAAGTGCTACAGCACCTTCAGCTGTTCTGTCTGGGAGATTCTAGTCAGAGCTCAAAAGCCCAGAAGGCTGATAGAAATAGTGCCAGTAAAGACTGGTTCAGGAGGTTTCTTCTGCGAAGAAAGACTGCATTGGTTGTGGGACTCCAGCTGATGTGTGCTATGGCTTGGCAGAAAATTTGTCTGCATTTTGCTCATGTCCAGAGACTTTGCCTAAGACTGAGATTAAGGGTGGCGGCAGCAGACTGATTAATCTGGCAAAAGAAATTTCAAGGCAGTAGAATGTTGGGGAAGTGGCATGGCTACTGTTGGGGGCTTTTAGCCAGACTTATATTCAGAATCAAGAGCAAAGAGCCCAGCAGGATGATTTAAAATGTGAGTTTGTCCAGAAAGGAAGCTCCAGTAAAGCTATGGACTGCAAAGATAAGGCTGAGGAGATCTGTCTTGCTGAGAAGGAACAGGAGAATAGAAAAGATGGCCTGAGGGCACTGCAAGCAGCAAGTCTCTGTCCTTTGCAGCCTCAAAAGTGCAAAGGTGAAAGACCTTGCCTTGAGTAGGAAGCCACAGAGTGCCATGTTGCAGAATGGCGGCAGCATAGAGAATTTATTACTCAGAATTGGATTCAGAGTGCCCAGCAATCCAGGCACTTGACCCCTATGGCTAAGAGAGAGGAAAGCTTGGCTCGTGCTCCAGGTGGCAGTAGAACTTGGCATCATCCACATGGCCCTGGCTTTAGGTGTATGGAGAATGCAAGAGTTCTGAGGTTAAAGAGGCTTCCACCCAGATTTCTAAAGAAGGCTTGGGAGGCCAGGCAGTGTGACCCTGAGAGGACAGTGTGTGAAGCTGTGAATGTGAAGCAAAAGGTGCACTGGAGACCTCAGAAGTTTAGAAAAGCCAGGACCGTGGATCATCTAAGGAAAGCTGCAAGGAGGGAGAAAAGCAGACTTAAGAGAGAAGCTGTGGAAGTTGTAACCACCAGAAGTGTCATAGGGGTAGACTCATTCAGGCCCTTTGGAGTCCACAATGTGCAACAGATTGCTTCAGATGCTGGACATGGAGCTACAGGACACAACATTAACCCTGCTGGATTTTGGACTTACTTTAGTCCCAGTGCTCTGTATCTCCCTGTTTGTACCTTTTGGAATGGTACTGCTTATTTTGTGCCATTGAATGTTGGAAGTGTATAACTTTTCATTTGTATGGGGGCTGGTAACTAAAGAGTTTGTCCTATATTTCAGAGAAGGCTTGGGACTTGGACTTTTCAGCAATGCTGAAACTGTTAGGACTTTGCAGCTCTTGCCAATGGACTAAATACTTTTGCATAAAGGGATGTGCATGAGTCTTTGGGGGGCAAAATGTTATGGTTCTAATGTAATATAATGTGTTTGTATCTGGAAACTGGTTTAAAGAAATGTGTCTGGTTGTCAAGTTGACAAGGGCTGGATTGTAATGGTTGATACATTGTGTCAACTTGGAGAGTGTAGAGGTGTGGCTAAGTGACTCAGCATCCTGGGGTGCAAAGGACATGCCTTTCCTGCTCTAGGATGTTGTTCTTTGTGTCAATGTGAGAAGTTTAGAAGGTTAACTATGTGAGTGCCGCCCCTTGGGTTGGGGTAGCCTGTTTACAATGTAAGGGAGTGAAAGAGACTGCTTACTGCTATTCCCCTGTTTGTCCTTGTTGCTTTGCTATCTTCTGCCTTGGAACCAGCCAAGTATGGACTGAAACCTCCACAAACTATAAGCTAAATCAGCCTTTCCTTCCTTAATTTTGGGCATTGGGTATTTTGTCTCAGCAATGAGAGAAAAGCAACCAACACAAAAGTATTCATTCATGGACTTATTAAGGGTCTTTTCCCTTCATGGGGCAGGGCTTCTGCAGGCACATGCAGCACTGCCACATGTTTCGTGCTGTGATATGCCTTCTCTCTGGGTTGTGCCTGGACCTTGGTAGGTGGAGGGGGAAAAAGCAATTGGCTTCCTGGACATGGGCTTCAGCTACAATGGGTTTACCACTGCCCACACCTGCATGAGCTAACACCAAGCCTTACCAGAAGTGCAGATGAGAGAGAATCACAGCAGGCCTGGTTTGCATGAGGAAGGAGAGCTCATCATTTGCACAGCCCTGGTAGAACCTGGACCCAGTTATTCTTCACCATCTGGTGAAGTTTGGTAAACATCTTATCGTGGCTTTCATTAGGAGAAGACATCCACTTTTCCAGTGGAAAGGGATTTCCAAAAAACCATGACTCCTTGCTTTTCTCCCTGTTCCTTCCTCCTTCTCCTTAAGTAGGGAGGACTCTATTCTTCTGCCCAGTGAACTCGTGGAAAGGAATGTGCCTGTGTGGAAATCAACCCTTCCTGAGAACCTCTTACCAGTGGCCTGGCCTAGCACACAGGTGTTTCAATCTGCCTGCCTGGGTCTAAGTTATTATTTTCAACCACAGGGAAGTAAGCAAAAGCTCTATAGCTATGGCCAAATGGTCTTCCTTAGGTCAGGAGCCAAGCTGACACATGACCTCTGGCTGCTCTTTTAATCCCTCAGTTACTTCCAAACATAGCAGAGGAAGGTGTTACATGTATTGTACCAATACCAAGCAATATATCAAGCAAGTCAAGTATTTACCAGGCAGCATGAATCTTCAGGACACATGGAGTGTGGCCTGTTTCTCAGTCTCACCAAAAGAACAAAAGAATCCTGCTCCTTTGGACTGCTCAGAAAGCAAGTGCAATAGAGACCTGCACAGGCCTTTCAGTCAGCGAGCCCACACCAGGAGCACACAGTCAGTAACTAGTCCCACTGATGGGACTCTGCTCACAAGGACACACTCCAATCTGCAGAGCCCCATCCGCATCGCATGGCTGCCCAAGCAGGCCCTCAAATTTTCCCTGACATCATTTCCCGGAGCCCCTGGGCCAACCTGAGTCGCTGAAAGCCATGTGCTGTGTTCTGCTCAGGCACTTCTTCCCCAGACCCTGCAGGACGTCAGTGTGTCCAGGTGGCCATCGGTGGGCAACATTTGTGGAACCAGATATATTACTTCCAGGGGATCATTGTCTCTTTCCTCTCAGGCTCTGGCTTTTTCACACTCTGGCCTCCTTCCTGGTGGTAGTGAGGTCCAGGTTAGGGGACACTGGAGGCTGGGGCTTCATTGCATAAGCCTATGCTTCTGTGGTCCCTGTGTACTCCCTCACATGGCGAGGCCCTCTCTACCCAGGAAGTAATGACGCATGAGTGCTTACCTCATCACTCCTTGGGTGGCTCTTGGCGCTGGAGGGGCAGAACCCCATGAGACACATCACTCAAGGCCTTCTGCAGGAGCCATGTGGAGGAACAGGCTCATCGCAGGTTTCCCAGCTATCCTGCATGCACAGGTGACAGTGGAGGTTTCAGTTCTCCCAACTCTTAGTCAAAGTGGAATCTCGCTCCTCTCAGGCAGATATGTGGTAATGCAGCATATACCATTAAAAAGTACGAGGGCTCCAAAACCCACACCTGACAATATTTTAAGAGTTGCATGTGTTGTGATTTATTTTATCCTCCTACATGTTCATGCTGTACCTAATTTAAAACTCAGAAGTTCTTATTCTTTTTCTCAAAATAATACCTCCAAATTAGAAAAAAAGCTGCAGATGCCATAACTCCTGGATCTTGCTGGAGTGCCAAAGACGATGATGAGCAAACTCTTTTCTGCTTCTGTTGAAGTGAAGAGTGATCTACTTCTGAGACAAGGGAGATAGAGCAGAGGCCGTGCAAGGGCCCAGAAGGAAGGGAGAGACAGAGTGTGCAGCAAATTAGCAGGGAGCTTTGGGACGGCCCTCCGTCTGGTTTCTCTGTCTCCCCACCAGACTGAGACCAGGTTTGTGGTACCCACCCTGTGGAAGGGCTAGAAGGGCTGGGTTCCCACCCTATTCAAAGTGGAGGGAACCACTGCTCACCCCTCAGTGAGGTTTGCAGGACCCTACACCTGTTCCTGCTAAGCTCTACTCAAGAAAGACACCCTGCTTCTTTTCCCCTTGCGTCCTAACCCAGCACAGCTCATTGACTTTGGCTGTCACTTTTACAACCCATGAACTTCTGGAATTTTGACTTTATTTCCTTCCCACAGCAGGAGACAGACATTTGGGGTGAAGAATTTACTTTGTTGAACTATCCTTTATCTTTTAAATAGATTTCCTAAGGGCTCTTCCTTTCTATGATTTTCCTTCCTATGATTTTCTGAGTTTATTCATTTCTTCATTTCTTTAGGATAAGGAAGAATTTAAATTAATTTAACTTCTCAATTATACTATATGTTGATTTTAGAAAATTTGAAAACTATAAAAAGTAAGGAGAAGAAAACATTTATAGTAATCCCACCACTCAGAGATAACCACAATTCAAATTTTGATACATTTCCTATCAGTCTTGCTTTATATATGTTTATTTATTTTGCACAGTGTGAGTGTTATTTGCATCCTATTTTGTATTCTACTTTTTTCACTCAATTCTGTACACCTTTTTCAAGTGGCAAAATATGGTCTAAAACCTAACTGTGATGCCTATGTAATATTCCATAACAAAGCCATAATTCTTCAACTCATGTGTTTTACTGAATATTAAAGTGCTTTTATTTTTTCTATAAAATTATATGCATATCATCATTAAATGTAAACTTACATTTTCATCTTTGATTATTTCCTTGTAATAAATTACAAAATATAAGTCCATTGGACCAAAGCATCCAATGAGGCTTAACATGCTCATATTAGCTTATGTGTCTGTCAACCACAGATATTATTGCCAATTCCACGGTCCTCAGCATTGTACAGTGTTACTATTGTTATTTTTATTTTAATTTTTAATTATTTGTTTATCACTATTTGTTGTTGATCTATAATATAATAGGTCTCCAAAGTATTCTGAGTTTTGATTATCAACTATTTGCTTGAGTGAGGAAAGTTGTACATTATTTAGGTGGTTGCCAAGCATAAATAAAACTTTTCATGGCCCTATTCATTTTCTCCATTGGCATAGTTAAAAAGTATTTATAAAAAAGAAATGTTCATATCTCATATCTTGGAGGCATTTTAAATTTTGTTTATGTATGGGACTCACCTGGTGCTTCCCCAATGCACAGCCTACTAATAAATGATCCTTCAAATTTAGGTCTACCTGAAAAATAAATTTTGGAATCAAACTGCAGAGTGATGGCTTTTAAAGAAAATAGAAATTACATCGACCTCTGGTGTTGAAAAAATATGTATTAAATTTATATCGAATAAGAGGAGAACATATTTTATAAGGAAATTCTATTAAATTATATCTCCTAGACAAGTGATTTAAATTAAATTTTCCTGATAAAAGTTTTAATCCATGTGTAATCCCTTAAAGGGCCCACTTTTCCATGGGCTTTTGGTTGGCATGAAGGCCATAGAGATTAGACATAGGGGTAGGTAAATAGATGATGTGTAGGTAGAGAGTGGGTGATAGATAGTGGGTAGATGATAGTTAATAGATGATAGATTAGGTGTGCAGATAATAGATTAGATATATTTGGTAGGTAATAAAACTTGATAAATGATAGATATTACATAGATGAAGACTATAGTTGATAGATATAGTCGGTACATGTTAAGTGCATTTTAGGTAGATGATAGATATGAATAAACAGGTCACAGTTGATAAATGATAGATTATAAAAATAATAGAATATAGTTGATAGGTGATAGATACATGATAATAAATGTAGTGTACATCATACGTATAGATTGTTGTGGATAGATAGATCATAGGTAGATACATAGACAAGTGGTAGATGATAGACAGACAATGGACAGAGGAGCCTTTCTGCTGGCAGGGACTGTCCTCACTACATTGCAGGTCACTGAAGCTGCTCTCTGCTTTCTAGACAGTGCTGAGCCTGTAGGGTTTACAGGTGCATGCCACTGCCGGCTGAGGATGTGCCTAGAATTGGTCTCAGGCCTCACTCTCCTGTCAGGGAAGGTGCTGGCTATGGTAAGACTTTGGAGCTGGGTCCCCGTTTTTTCTCCTCTGTGTAGTTTATATTAGAATCTACCTTCTGTGCTGGATCACCTAGGAGATAGATATCTGATGATTAATTGGCTCTGGCTTTTTTTCTATTCAACATAATTTTTCTGGGGAGTCAAATAGGTCCGTATTGCAAGGATCAAGAGGGTTTGTGTAGAAGTATCAAGCATCACAGATAGGAACTCCAGCCCTACCAACTTGTAGGGAGGTGTCCCGGTCTGCTAGGTGAGGAAATGGGAAGTATCTGTGTTCAGGCTGCTGTCATGAAGAGCCTGGTGGCCTGAGTGTTCTTGTCCTCACAGTTTCAGAAGCTGGAGATCCAAGGCTGGGCACCAGCACAGTCAGGTTCTGAAGAGTCCTCTGCCAGGCTGCAGACTGCAGAGCTGTCTCTGGGTCCTCACATAACAGAGACCGGGGAGTGCAAGCAAACTCTCAAGTCTGTCTTTCTGAAGCACTAATTCCATTCTGAGGTATCATGACCTAGGTGCCTCCCAAAGCTACCTCCCAAGGCAACACTTTAGAGGCAGAGGCAGGAAGATTGCAAGTTCAAACCCTTCTGAAGAACACTTAGGGAGACCCTGTTTCTAAATTTAAAAAATGACTGAGGATGTAGCTCAGTGTGAAGCATTTCAACATATGAACTTCAGAAAGATACAAACATTCAGTCTCCAGGAAGAGGTTAGCAAGAATGTATAAATTGTTCAAGATTAGCAGTGGCAGAGCTGGGGGTAGAAAGAAAATCTCCCCATTTTCCAAATCCAAGTTCTTCATTGTGGCACTGTCACTTTGTGAACCGCTCTCAGGAAGAAACTATGATTCATCTTCATCTCGGTAGCATTTACTAGCAGCCCAGCACACAGTAGATGCCTCAGTAAGGATGTGCTGAGCACATCAGTGACAGAGTACATTAAAATATCACCTATGGAAAGCCAACCTTTAGTGAGCCTCTGCCTTTTTGTTTTGGGGCATGCAGGTCTGGGAAGAGAGGAGAGGGGTCCAAGAAAACTAGGATAATGAGAGTAATCACCCCTGCATCGGCTAGGGTGAGGGATTGCAGTAGGGACCCAAACCATCCTCTCCCTCCTTCTTTCCCGGGAGTCCTCCCTTCCTTTGTACTAGGAGCTGTTTTCTGCTCCATTTCCCCTCCAAGCCCTCCGATCACCCTCAGAGCTCTCTGTTATCTTCCACATCATCTTAGCTGGAATAAAATATAACTGTGCCTGAAAAGTACAGAAATCAAAGCTCCCCTTGGGGATTTTTTCCCGTATCACCTGTCGAATGGAAAACCAGTGTGTCCTTGAAAAGATATGTATTTCAGGCCGCAGGGGTGCTAATTTGCAAGGCCCATTACTCAAATAAAACATTTAAAAGAGTCTTCGATAAGCGGTGCTCTCGGCCTGTTTCCACTCCAGCACATACAGCACCAACTATGGGTTTCCTGTCAAGCTTCAGAGCCCAAAGTCAAGATTTATCAATTGATATTTTGACTTTTACTTTTATACTTTCATTATATCTCTGCATTTTGAGCATGGCCACAGCTCTCTAACTTTTTGCAGGTCTCTTATCCCTGTGCTTGGAGCTAATGTGTTTCGAAGCATCCTCCCAGGTGCGAATGCTACCCTGTGACTCGCCCATTGTGTCAATGAGCTTGAAAACTGTCTTACAGCAAATAACCTTCTGGGAAGATGGATGATTCAGTGCCTTTGCTATTTGTTCAGTATTTGTTCAGTATTATGTAGAGCTTTGCAATGTTTATAATTCAGATTGTTAAAAAATTAGATATGTACTCATTACTTTAAGAACAATGCAGGCGTAGCAGCACAAGCCTGTAATCCCAGCAGTCTGGGGGCTGAGACAGGAGGATTGCAAGTTCAAGCCCAGCCTGGGCAACTTAGCCACTTAGGGAGACCCTGCTTAAGTAAAAATAGAAAAAGGGGTTGAGGATATAGCTCAGTGGGAAGGTCCTGGGTTCATTTCCCATTTCTGCTGGGGAAAAAAGACCCAAAATAGAAAAAAAGAACTTTTATAAAAAAAAAGAACTTTACAGGAAGATAATATTTTGCTGGATATGCTTTCAGCCCTGTGTTGTATTTTCATAAGGACCCGTTTATCCCAAAACAAAAAGACAGAGCCTTGCTGAATGCTGGCTTTTCATGGGAGATATTTTAATTTCTCTCTCACTAATCTATTCAGCGCATACTTACATATTTAATCTTTTATACTATAATTTAAATAATCCTATATAATTTATAACTTTCATAAATAATTCCAGATGTCTATAAAATTATCTGTCTGGAAATATAAGTTAATTAACTGATTTGCTATCATTGTTTGCTTTGGCAGTTTGCATTGCAATGACTAAATCATAGTAGTTTCTGTATAACACTTTTGCAGGCTGAATAAGAAAAAAGATCATGCTTAGAGTGTGACTTCCTGATGGTGGAATTGTGGGTCAGTAGCTGTGAATGTTTCAGAACCTTGATAGGCGTTGCAAACAGCTTTGCACAGGTGGGACACACACACACACACACACACACACACACAGAGCTGCAAATTATGTTCATATTTGTCACTTCGGGAATTACCATTGGTCTTGAATGCCAGAACAAACAGGATGGAATATTAGAGTTCTGGTCAGTTCTGTGTTTTTGGCTGAGCCAGTCTTAGGTACAAAGTACGGAAATTGAGTGCTCACAGAACAGAGCTTTATTTTCATATAGGAGATTTAGAGTGATTATTATTCTTCTGTTCTACATTTTCTACAGTGATATAAGGTCATTTTTATAATTTTCAATTATTTTTAAAGAACATAGTGTACTTTGAGTCACAGGAAAGGTGACTTCAGTTTATAATGATAAAGAATGTTCATTGTGGAAAATTCCCAGTTGTTCTTACTATATATTGGTAAAGATATGCAGCCTATTGATAAATGGGATGGCTACCCATCAAACCCTTCCTAGAAACTGAAAAAGGTAATTGTAATTCAGGGCAATGACAGCAAACTATCGCACCTGTAGAATTAGAGGCCATTATCCCGGAAACTTGGATGGATTAATTAATGAATTGGCAAATAAAGCGCACAATGAATTATGAAGCACACTGTCGTTGTAATTTCATGATGAAGCGTCTTGCTCTGGATGACATTACATTTTCTGAACGAAATGAACTCCCAAGCTTTTGCAGACAGGAGAGAGGTCAACAAGATGAGGCTGTAGGAAACCACAGGGAGCCCACGCACCTTTTTACCTTAGAACGAGGATGACCTGGGTATGCCAGTCATACCCAGAACTCAGCCCGGGGTAGGGGACAAAGGTGAACTTTGTTTAAGTTTTGCACACTCTTGCAGAGAGATGGACAATTCTTATCCCACAAAGAGAGAGAGCTGTGCTTTAAGGCACTTTGGTTAGCCAGGTTTTAAAATTCATTTTATAACCTTTTTTTTTTTTTTTTTTTTTGCAAACTGTATGTTATTCCGTCTCCTCCCTGACTGCCTGGCTGCCCAGTGCCGGAGCTCCGCTTCAAAACTGGAGACCCTGCAAGAAGCAGGAGCTGAAATTGCTTTTTGGTGGGTCCGATTTCATGCTGAGCGGGAAGCGGCAGCTCAGAGATGAATTGGCAGGGCACGCTTGTCAGGGAATGAAATGTGATAAACCTCCGAGTTTTATTGACATGCGTCAGCGCGGCCGGCAATAGCAGCCAGCACAGCGTCTTCTTAATCCCATGTTCTTGGGGTGCAAGCCTGACCCAGTACTTTCTGTTAGAAGTGATACATATTTATTAGACAATACAGTTGAAAGGGGAGGAAGAATGTGCCCAGTGTCAGACACTATTGCAAACAGACCTTTCTTTTATTAAAATAAATACAGACGATTTCACCGTGACAGCTCTCTCTCCAAGGGGAGCTGTTATTATGTGATGAGCTTCCTGCTCTGCACAGAGACTGCCAGTGCCCAACCACTTGTTGGGGAGGAGGGATGTGGCAGAAGGTGGGCACCTGGGGAGCATTTTATGGCTTTTGATAAAACCAGTCTGCAGTCCTGAGCGTCCTGCAGTTCCACTAATTATATTCATCCTCCCTTTCGGCTCTACAGGATCAGTTGTGAACAACATCCAACCTCATCTTCTGTGGCACATTTCTTCAAGATATGGCTTTATTCACAACCCTTTCGTCTTCCACCGAAATGGCTTACTGCCACCCCAACTATGGGACGATGGTATAGAAAGTGAGCAGCTGTGAAGAGTAGACACAGGAGAAACAATATAATGCTTGCAGGTTCTTTCAAATAAGCTACGCCAATCTTGAGAGTCAGAGTAATTGTATTTAAGAGAGATGGTTGTTGATAACTTATTGAATATTTGCTCTTTAAATTACTCCTAGTGCATGTCATTATTATATACATAGTTTGTGTTATTTGAAGGAAGAAACAAGATCAAAAGAGTAGGGAAAAGAAGGAAAGATTTCTTTGTCATGCACATGTATGTATGGTATGCACACACACACCATGTATACATCACTTGTTCATGTGCACCATGTAGACACACATGTATCACATACATGGGCATACATGTACATAAATCTATATATCCATGCTCATATTCACATGCATGCACACTCATGCACACAGTGGTAGTGTGTAGTTCAATAATTCCTGTGCAGGGACCTCAGAAGAGCTGATTGCCAACTGTTAGATCTATAGGTTACACCAGGAGCTCGCCTGCTTTGAGCCCAAATTCCCTTAAAGGTGAGTGAACACATACTAGCCATTTCAAGGGACAGTTGTCAGAACCAAAATCAGGCAGGTCATTTTAAGTTGCTATATACATTTTGTCAAGTTCTAGAAATTTTTGTAGACTTCAGTAGGAGCTAATTCCCATTGCAATCTGTCTTGGCAAGTTTTATCAGTCCATTAACAGTGCTTGTTTGAATCTGTCAGTTTTTTCCCCCATTTTCCAAGATCACTCTGGGTAGTCACATCAGTTCATCGTCCATGGTAACTGAGCATCGTGCCCAGCTTTGTAGATCAAGGCAGTAAGATATAGAGTTATGTTTCCAAAACCTTCCTCACTGCTAGGCCTCGCCTCAATGCTGCTTGTTTTATTTACATGCAGTTGAGCTTGTACTTCTGGGCTGCTTCCTGAGCAGATCTCATTCATCTGCCACCTCTCTGTCCTGAGCATCACTTGTGCCCATTCAGCTGTGAACCTTGTTCCTCGCCCTCCCTTCCTGTCACCTCCTATCCTCTACTCTGTGAACACCACCTTTAATCACAGTTGTGTCACAGTGCCTCCTGACTCCTCATAATGCCTTTCTTGAGTCTTTCATTATTTTTGGTTTGCCCCAAAACCAACCATTTGACAGCTATAAACATTTTCTGAACTAACAGTTTTATCTTTCCAAATCAACTGTGAGCTATCTGGGACAGAGCCTCACCTTAACAAATGTCCCTTAGTACAATAAGTATGTGACTTATTGATTATCTGAGTGATGACATAACTCCTTCCTTTGGTAAATTTGTATCCTAATAAATACCATAAACCATATACTACAACAATGTTTCATGTAAGGATGTTTCTCTCAAGGACAAACTACATATATGACAGTGGCTCTACCATGTAGCCTGGGTGTGTGGTGAGCTGTTCCATCTGGGTATGTAAAGGATTCTATGATGTTTGCAAATGATTAAATTACCTAGTAGCACAGTTCTCCAAATGTGTCCCCATTGTTAAACAATGCATGACTGTATACATACTGTGTTATTTTACATTCTGACCTTGATTTTTCTTAACTAAGAGAAATTCATGCATTTCTCATTCTTTGATTTATAGTCCACTTAAGTATAGTCTACTTAATTAAGCTTGGTATTTAATACATGTTCAGCAAAATTATCTATAGCTACGTCTTTCCCTTTAGGAAAAGCTCCACACTGGACCCCAGTCAGTGCACACTGATGGTGGAGACCTGCTGCCACACACATCTCGTGCCCATGGATTACAAATGAGGGATGTTTCTGAGATTATTCGTTATATTATGGATATTTAGTAAATACTAAACAACCATTTCTTAATGGAGATTATACAATATGGTAATTTATTTAAATGCAACCACGTGGCCCATTAAAGTGAATTCATATTTTTTTTTTTTTTTTTTTTTTTTTGGTTTTTCTCTGGTACCGGGAACCGAACTCATGACCTTGCGCTTGCCAGGCAGGCGCTTTGCTGCTGAGCTAAATCCCCAGCCCCTATAAAGTGAATTCATATTAAAAATGCATCTTGAGGCAAGATCTACTGATCAATGCTCAAATTAGTGGGCAAAATTTTAAGGGCAAATCTTTAAGGAAAAACAGGATATTAGCACAGCTTCGAAGTATCCTTCCCCAGTGTTTATTACACATCATGTTGGTTTTAACAAATCGTAAAGCATTTGATATTCTTTGTCCTTAAGGCAAAACTTTATACCCCTCCTGTAAAATATAGGCAAGATGTAGAGCAGAAAGGGACCAAAAAAATGGTAACTTTTCAGGTGAGAAAATTGGCAGATGCCACCTTAACCAAGTGACCAGAGTTGACTCACGAACTGCGTTATATGGATTTTATGTGTACCTGTTATGATGCAGTAACATGGGCAGCAACTCTGCCTTGTGCTTCCTGCATCTAATTGTGAGAAACCGTCAGACACACAGATGTTCAGAGCTGTTCTACAGGATACCTGGACGCCTGTCTTTAAATCAGAGTCAGGAAAGACAAAGAAAGACCAAGATATGATGACAGATTGGAAGAGACTTAGAAAACATAGCAAATAAAGGCAATGTAGAAAGCAGATGGGGTCCAGATCAGTAGAAACATCAGAAATCTGAGTCTGCAAGCTACATTAGTGCAGGACCAATGTTAATATCTTATGTTTGATTGTTATACTATAAGATGTTAAGTAAAAAGCATAGAAGAATGCTCTATATTATCGTTGAAATTCTTTCATGAATCTAAAAATACTACAAAACAAAACATTGGGGTTTTTTTTGTTTTGTTTTTAAAAGAACATAAAAAAGTGCCTGCTTGACAGGCTTCACCTTTTATCGACAACAATGCTACCTGCTGACCTGTTTCCATTAGACAAGTGAAAGGTGTTCTGCAAATGTAGGTGGAGACGCCAGGTTATCCGCTGTGCATTATTGATGAATATCGCCACAGGAGGGGAGCCAGCTGTCAGGAGGAAACTTCAGAGGAAGGGAGTGACAACTGGTGAGATTCCCTTTAAGTTTATTAAACACTTACATTTCCTATTTTAAGAAAAGTGCACCTATATGACCTATGAGGCTAAAAATAACAAACTTGAATCATGAAACTGACAGATGGCCATCCCATTTAAATATATCAAAGTAAAATGAGACTTCTTTTTGAAGAAATCACTTTGTTAAAGCATAAAGCCTTTTGAGCCTTATTTTATATCTGGAAATACTGCTAGCCATAATGTATGTGTAAAGTAAACATGTTGCTGTTTGTATCTCATTTTTAGAGCTATCTGCAACTGCTATATTTTGATTCACTGAAAAGTTTCCTTGCTTCAGTCCATCCTCAAAATAATAAATTTCAATTTCACCTTCCCTTTCCTTCCCTTTCCTTCCTTCCCCTCCCCTCCCCTCCCCTCGC
>NW_004955412.1:33537106-33541834 GCF_000276665.1 Chinchilla lanigera | reverse complement strand
TCTCCTCTCCTCTCCTCTCCTCTCCTCTCTTCTTCTCTTCCTTTCTCTCCCCTCCCCTCCCTGCTCCACCTCTTCTTTCCTTTTCTTTTCTCTTCTCTTCTCTTCATTCATTTTTTGTTTTGTTTTGTTTTGTACTGGGGGTTGAATCCAGGACCTGTCATTGAACTACAACCTCAGCACCTTTATTTCATTTTGCTTTTTGAGGGCTGGGGATTTAGCTCAGTGGCAAAGCGCCTGCCTGGCAAGTGCAAGGTCATGAGTTCGGTTCTCGGTACCGGAGAAAAACCAAAAAAAAAAAAAAAAAAAAATCATTTTGCTTTTTGAAACAGGGTCTCATTAAGTCTCTGTGTTGCCCAGGCTGGGCTCAAACTTGCAATCCTCCTGTGTCAACCTCCCAGGGTACTGAGACTGCAGGTGTGCACCAGCGGGTAGGGCTGAATTTTCAATGTTTCCAGAGAAGCAAAACACATATTGGTTTTGACATTTTCTATTGCCAGAGTCTGTGTAAAAGATTTATTCTCTGGTATCACTAATAGGATAAGCAGGTTCCATGTGAGTTTTATCTCTATAGTAACTTTGGGTGATTTTTAGTTCTTTAGTCAGTGTAGAAGTCCTTTGATCAGGGCTGAGTACAAAGTATGATTTTTTTCAACAAATTGTATCCTAAATTGGGACATCTGTCTTTGTGGAAGTGATATTGATAATTGAGATTTTCTTCCTATTATTTGTGATCCTAATGTGTTAAAAGGTACTTCCTTACATTTCAGGGATTGCCAATGAATAAAAGAAGGTGCATGGTGGGAGGGGTGTTAATTCTCTAGGTAAAATCATTAGCTTTGTGTGTGTTAAGAGTGTGGGGCCTCTATTTATAATGGGAGAGTCAGAAGGAAGTTCCTCAGTCTAGCCATGGAGTACAGTAGCCATTCTCCAGTATTTCTTGCCCTAATGCCCATTGGCTCCCTTTTTACCCACTATAGCCAGAGCACACTAATGAACTTTGCCTCAAAATATGAGGTGCATTCCTTCTTGGCACATCACCATCATCGATTTCTATCATCTTGGAAATTCTGCCTATGTGATCTGATAATTTCTTCTGAATATCTTTTTCTGCTTTTATATGACAGCGTTTTATCCCTTTGAAGACAGATGTCATATCTGTCCCAAGTCAACTGTTTTCAGGCTCAACAAATACAGTTCTTTCATGAATTGTTTCATCATGTGCTTACTAGAAATATCCATATTTATTAATATTCCTCTTAAAAGGACCACACAGAAGTGATCACCATCTGAATTATCAGCTAGTGTGTAATATATTTTTACATATCAAAACTGAAAGATACACACACCCAAAGTATGTATAATTCAAGCTATAAATGGCTACATTAGGGCAATTGTTCTTATTTTGTGAAATAATTTTGTAAATGGGTCCAAACACTATTCAGTGGTACCTTGGTTCATAAACTTAATTCTTTCCACAGTTCTGGTTGCAACCGAATTATAAGCGTATCTTGTTGCAACCAGAATCATGAAATGAATTCTGCAACCAGCATATGCTTGCCGTTTGGTTGCAGCCACAGTCATGGACAGAACTAAGTTCCTGAACTGAGGTGCCTGTGCTTTGAACCATTTCCCAGCTATAGGTCTAAATAATACTCAGTTGTACCTGTACCAGAAGTCCCTATTGGTGTTCCCTATTTTTGCGCTCCTTGTTAGTTTGAGGTTACTAGGAAAGTGCTATTTGATACAGTGATATACAACTAAATCAAGTTGTATGGGATCCTGGACCTGAAGCACCTAGCAGAATGCTGGCAGATACCAGGTGGTTAATAACAATTAGCTTCTTTGTCCCTCCTCAGTGATTCTGCTTAGAGCAATATTATCATTCATTCCTTGGTCTCCCACAGTCTTCTGGAGATGATGAAAGGCTGGAGCATATGTGCTTGCTGCTGTTGGATTCTGGCATTCCATTGGCTTTGGCTCTGAGGCTCAGTGACACAGTTCCACACATTGCTGTGCCTAAACTGTCTCTCCTACCATGCATCACCTAGTCCATTAGCTTCATCAACTTTCTACAGTCATTTCTCCCTCAACCTCCCTCCCCCTGATCCTTTTACCTGTGGAAACAGTATCAGACTATTTTATCATCCGGCTATTTCAATTAAATTACATTAAAAAAGCATACAGTAAGGTTAAAAATGATCACTATATCACTCCAACTTTCTTCCATCCCCAGAAGGTTAATTGAAAGGCGGCCATCTTGGCGACGTTTAGACAAATGAGGATAATTATGTGTTCTCCAGCTCTTTGAGAGGTTAATTGCTTAGATGTACGAAGCCTTGAAGAACAAAGGAAGAATAAATCAGAAACAGGACTATGATCTGATAATGTAATTTGGTATATTCATGTACAACTCAAACAAATAAACCCCTAATTAGATGAACTCGTTCAGTTACATAGCCACACCCCTGTAGCAGGGTCAGACACTCCACATTCATGCGCTTGGGTCAGGGGCCTCTGAGAGGGAGAGGTGTGCCAAGCTGTGCAGAGGGAACAGGTCTGCCCAAGTGTCGCAGGGGAAGGGTGTGCATAATAGAGTCTGACTACATTGTGTAAACACATCTAAGTAGATTTACATTTTTCATCCTTAATCAGAACTACTGCTACTCAAGCACAGCTCTTCTTTTCTCCAAGCATCATTTTCAACATATAGGGAGAAAGCCAAGAAGAAGAATGAGAAAGAATGTCTAAAGAACAGGATAGGAAAAATGTGGCTGGTGGGAGAATGGAAGGGACAGTCACAGAGCACTGTTCCTGCTCTCCTCTCCTCTTCCGTCCACTTCTGTTGAGGGTGCAGAAAGACTTGAAGTCTCCGTAGGTGTCAAAATGATTGACTCCAGCAAATTAGGTGCAGTGCATTCAACTTTGTGTTTTTTTCTTGTTATCTAAGTAATACATGCTCAAGGTAAAATAAATAGACACTCTGGTTGCATGTAGTTAGCTGTCGGCCCTATCTGTTTACCCAACACTTATGTAATGGAGTCTGCACAATGAGCAGCCTGTGTTCTCCCCCTCTCATGGCAACGGCTGGCTGAACATTAGCTCTCACTGACGTTAACCTTCCATTTGTAACCATATTTCACTTGATTGCTTTGTGTCGCAGACAATTGTAAGGGTTTGGAGTCAATAAAGAGCATTTACGTTAGAGCTTTATAAATAGTATTCTCTGTAGAATGCCTTTACTTCTCAATAGCCTCAGTAAAACAATCCCTCAGCCATTCGATGGAAATATACTCATCATCCAGATTGAATAGACATTTTCCCATTCTTTATTTACTGGTGAAATTTATTTCATATTTGACTTTCTTTACATTGTGCTTAACTTTTTGTTTGTTTAGAGATTCTAAACACATTTTTTTTGTTTTTGCTAAGAAAATAGTTATGTGCACCTTCAACATCTATTTATATTGTCTAATCCAATGCCATAATCAACTTGTTAAGGGCATTTTGCCAAGGTCACTGCTTCTAATTCTGATCTAGTTAGTTGCTGTCTAGACCTATAATACTGCTATTTGTTTCTAATAATTTTTGTTTTATTTCCACCATTTCTTTCACCCTTATTCAACTCTAGGAAGTATTTTTTTGTTTTAAAATTTTTTTTCATTTCAATACATACTCGATAACTTCTTTGAAAATATATGAAGTAGCTAAGTTTCCTGGGTATTGGAATGTACATTTAAAAACTGTTGACTTTTTAATTGTATTCAATAATTTAGTTTTAGTTCTTTATGGATCTAGAGTCCAATTGAACCAGGGTCTAGAATAATCTTCATGGACACAGGATCCAGGCCTACTTCAAAGATTCAGGCTCTAGAAAGACCCTCACATTCCCAGCCACCAGATATATGCCCATTAATCTCAGTGTGAGGCTGAAACCCAGCAGAGTCAGGATCACAACTCTCTCTGCAAGTGCAGGCACCAGGCCTGTCTCATCACCAGCCTGGACCCATGGATTCAGGCTGAAGATAGCATAATATCAGGTTGGACCCTGTGAACTCAGGTTTCATATTCCCTGTGGATGTACACTCTCAGTCTAACCATTAGGACTCAACATCCAAGCCCACCTAATTTGAAAAAGGCCACAGAACTTCCCCTAAAGACCCAGGTTCCTGGTCAATTTCCATACACCTAGACATCTGACCCTCTTGCCTTCAGGCCATGACAACTGAGAAGCTAGCAGAAAGCTTGCCAGTCTGCCACAATTCCTGGACAGACTGAATGGTCAAGAGCTTCTGCGGAGGAAGACAATCTGTAAACATGGTCTGAGGGACCTACTGCTGCAAATGCATAAACACCCATGTAAAGCACAAGGATCATGAAAATCAGGGAAATAATACCACTGAATAAGGTACTAGTAACTAACCTTAAAGAAATGGCAATATATGAAGAGTCTGAAATAGAATTTAAAATATTTATCATAAGAAAGGTCAGTAAACTCTAGGTGAGTACAGATAAACAACTGAAAAAGATTAGAAAAGAAAACATAAGCAAAATTATAAGTTACAAGAAACATATAGGTGTTTATTAAAAAACATTGTGATCAAATTCTCAAAATTCTAAGGCAAAAATAGCATATTGAAAGTAACAAGAGAAGGGGCTGGGGATTTAGCTCAGCGGCAAAAGCGCCTGCCTGGCAAGCGCAAGGTCGTGAGTTCGGTTCCTGGTACCGGA
>NW_004955412.1:33515905-33537006 GCF_000276665.1 Chinchilla lanigera | reverse complement strand
AAAAAAAAAAAAAAAAAAGTAACAAGAGAAAAGCAATTGGTCACATAGAGAGGAACTTCCAATAAGATTTTCAGCAGATTTCTAAACAGAACCCTTCAGGCCAAGAGACAATGGGATGATATATTCAAAATGCTACAAAAAAGGGAACTGACAAATGAGAATACTATATCCATCAAAAATATCCTTCTGAAACAAAGGCAAGATTGAGATTTTCTCAGAGAAACAAAAGATGAGGGAGTTATTACCAGAAGATTTGCTTTACAAGATATCCTAAAAGGAATTCTTCAATGTGAAATGTAAGAATGAGAATATATAATATATATGAAGGTATAAAACTATATGTTTTAATATTGTCATAGGGTTATGTACACTTTTTAAAACTCTAGTATAAACAACTTGAATATTAAAAAGAGATTACTGTGATGAATTTTGAATTATAAATAGTAAAAAATATGTAAATTATAATCTCACCAACAAATTCACCACCAACAAAGATAAAATGTGTGGTGGAATTAAAGTATAAATTTTATTTTTATGTTTGATGTTAAGTTGTTTTCAGTTTAAAATACACTGTTACAACTAGAAGATGCTTGGTGCAAATCCCATGGTAACCACAAAGAAAAAAACCTTGGGTAGATATAGAAAAGATAAAGGAAAAGCAATCAAATTATATTGCTACACATATACACATCAGATCACAAAAGAATGCATCAATAGAAATAAATGAATAGAGAAACAGTAAAACAGACAACTCACAAAATAGCAGTTTGAAATAACTCACTATTGATAATTAAATGTAAACTTCTTATGTCTCCAATCAAAAGACAATGAATGAACTATATGCTTTGAGCAAAAGCTCACTCTAGATTTAAGAATATATATCACTTGAAATGAAGTTATGGAAAAATATATCCCATGCAAAATACTTTACTTCCAAAAGAAATCAAGATTGGCGAGGTTTTTAGCAGACCAAACAGACTTTAACTAAAAGATTGTTACAAAGCCACAAAAATCATCATACAATGATAGTCTTTTCATCAATATATCAACTGCAAATACGTATGCATCCAAAATTGTAGGACTTAAGTATTTAGGAAATATTAACACAGCTTGAGAGAAATAGACAGTAATACAAAATAGTGAGGATGTTCAATATCCATTTTTAACCATGATTGTTCATCCAGGAAGAATTTCATATGGAAACAACAAACTTTAAACAGAGTATGACATATTTTTTCATTAAGTCTCATAAACATGGGTGTGTCAATCCACATTTATTCTGTATAATATTTTTGTTCATGAATTAATTTTAACTATGATTTTCATTATATTAAACTGTGAGTGCTTAAAAGGATAAAATATCACAAAGATATTACATTTTAAAAATTTTTGAGTGTTTATAAAAGTGTATCAAAATTTTCAATGCCAATTGGTTTGTAAAGTCTAAAAAAGAAAAACAGAAATAAATTCCTATGTGAACTACAATGAAAATACCAATAACATTTTATCAAAAAAAAAAAAAAAAACTTACTGTGTAAATTGTCACACCCAAGGCAGTCTTCACACAAGACAACTGCATGATTCCATGCCCATGTCTCATTTTCACTGATGGCACATGTTCTTAGCTTTTCTTCCATATATGGCAGGCCATTCTTGTCACTCTTATTCTCTTCCCTTTTTGTCAGGAACTTCGTATTATTTTGTATAATGTGCACTCAGCAGGGAGATAAAGTATCTCTAAAATGAAATATCTAATGTCTAATGAGTGCTTAGAATAGACATCAACATTTTCACACCAGCTGTTGTTCTTTCTTACAAAACTCAAGAGATAACATCAGAATAAAAATCTATGTGAACTACAATGTAAACACAAAAGTTTGCCACAGAAATAATCTTTGTTTCAACTGTCACATCCAAGACAGTCTTCGCACATGACAACTGCATGTTCTGTGCACATGTCTTGCTTTCACTGACAGCACATGTGCTCAGTTTTCCTTAAGTATGTATCAGGTTTCTTGTCTTCCTGTTTTTGCAGGCACTCTCCAATATACTGTATTATGTGAAATTAGCAGAGAAATAAAATATCATTAAAATAAAATATCAAATGTGTAATGAGTGCTTAAAACACATCACCTGTGTATTTGCTTACAAAACATAAGAGATAACATCAGAAATAAAAGCCTATGTGAACTACAATGAAAATACTAATAGAACTCTACAACAAAAATTATCTTTGCTTCAATTATCACGCCCAAGGCATTCTTCACACATGAAAGCTGCATGTTACATATACAAGTGTCACTTACACTGATAGCACATATGTTTTATTTTCCTGTCCTTTCTTGCAAGGCACATTTGACATCTCTTTGGGTTTTCCTGTTGCTCTGGTAGGTTTTTAGGATGCTACACTTGCCTGTTCATCTGTCATCTCACCAGCGTGCTGCATAGATTTTTGTGTACTTTCCTGGGCAGAAATATTTTTTTTTCTCTGCTATAAATGATCTCTCATAAGCTCCAGTCTAAATCCTCTAAGAAAATATCTACATGATATTTTCTGTTTGTTATTTTCTTTGTAAACTACCAAAGCTATTTATGTCACAGATGTTTAAGATCAAGTAAAACACAACCACTGGCCAATGCTTTGTGTTTTGAGTGACATAGTAATTACTACATAGTTCATCAACAACGTCTACACCACCTTTGGCCTTGTTGAAGAAAGTTTCTATCTCAGACTTCCATTTTGTAGAGGTTGCCCTATCAATATTTCCCCATAGTGGTGAAATGTTGACATCAGCAGTACCAGTTTGCTTTTCTTTGCTATATACAAGGTCAATATTACATCATTCTGAAATCCAAAAATTGTACTATACAATTCTCTATTTTGAAATTGCACCATTTCCTTTGAAATTTCTGCTTTATTCTCTCATACAATTCCTGCACTGATCAACTCGAGTCCTGTTAGCAAATGTAACATCAGTTAACTGGTAAACCAATTCTTGAACATCACATTCCAATTAATTTGGAAGAGGGGAGCAACAAGTCTGTTCAAAACATCATTCAGTTTAATTCTATATGAGTAAGAACCTGATGGCTGAGTTCCAACATAAATGTCTAAACTGAAAGCATACTAATTTTTCACATCTATAGGGCATAAATTTTATGCTATATTTTGACCCATCCCTTTACCATAATTCTTTTACATTCCTGTGGTTACAATGCAAAATTCCTGCTAAGTACAACAGACCTGTGAATGCTTTCAGTTCAGCTAGTGAGGTGCCTATCTATCTATCTATCTCTCTATCTATCTATCTATCTACCTTTTTAAAATATGGCTATGGGTGCATACAGAATATTTTACTTATATTTCAGTCTACTACAGTGTCCAACATTGAATGACAGTGCTGACATTCTGTCCAAAATGTGTCACACCTGCAAAGACTCTCGCTATATTTTCATACTTAGTTCTAACATTGGGTTGTACCATTTGGTTGTGTGACCATTTTGCAACATTTCAACTGGTCAAATGCGTACTCATATTGCTGTTTTCTTCATCATCTCAATCAAGGAGGTCTGCATTGCCTGTGTTTGTATGAGTTGATTTTGCTCCATTTCATTGTCACTGGAACTTTGGCTCACACAGTCAACCTCAAAGTCATCATTATCAACATCATCATTAGCATCATTATCATCCATTCCCCTGACTCTTCTATGATGAAAGCGTGTATTTTACCATAATAGATTATTTTCATCATCCATGCATGAATAATCTGATGATTCATTTTTGACCTCCTCCAAAACTTGTAAATCTATTTTTCATATTCCATTGTACTGTATTGGGCTACTTCTACCCCAAAAAAATCAAAAGAAAAAATTTTAAACAAATCCTATATTTTTGTGAGTGTGTTATACCTTCTGAGTTGCTCAGGTAAACGTATGCCAGAATTGTTAGATGGAGCATAATGTCAGTGAAAATCCTGGTTTCACACTTTTGTACACATGCACATGCCTTGCATTTCATCATACCAAGTGAGTAAACACAAAGACTGCTTCTTGTATCTCTCAGGCAAAGATATTGAGATGTACATGCAGCTACTATTATGCTAAAGTGAAAATTTACAGTAGAGAACTTAGGGATATATTTCTGTAACCCAGTGTCATGCTTTTCTTCTTAAGAGTACCATATACCAAATGGACCTACTATACAGATACAGAACACTCCACTCAACAGTAATGGAATACTGAATTTTTAAAAGCACTTTTGGAAGATTCACCAGGATTAATAATATTAGATCATGAAGCAACTCAAAACATTTAAGAACACTGAAATCAACTCTTTTTATGAAAATGATACAAAAGTAGAAATATTAGCCAGGGGCTGGGGATTTAGCTCAGCGGCAAAAGCGCCTGCCTGGCAAGTGCAACGTCGTGAGTTTGGTTCCCGGTACCAGAGAAAAAAAAAAAAAAAAAAAAAAACAAAACAAAAAAAAAAAGAAATATTAGCCAGAGGAAAATGAGTAAATTCACAAATATTTGGAAATTTAATGGGACATTATTGAATAATAAGTCAAATAAAAATAAAAAGGAAAATTTAAAAAATTTGGAAATAATAATGGAAACACAACATATATAAACATATGAATTAAGGCAAAAGTATTTCCATGAGAGATTATAGCAATAACCACTTATATTAGTAGAAAATTAAAAGTGTCTCAAATAAACATCCTAACTTAATACCTCAGCTAGGAAAAACAACAAAACATCTGTCTTCTTAATTTTTGTAGAAGAAAGTAAATAGTAAACATCAGAGAAGAAGGAAATAACACAGCTACATACAATAGAAAATAGACAAAATTGTTATTGCTATTGACAATTATTTGTTATTTAAATAGTACTTGTTATTATAAGTAACATTTTTAAAAAAGATTTAAGAATGTGCAGAAGTTTAGCCAATAGAATAAGAAAGAGAACACTGAAGTCTAAAAAATTGTGTAGGGCTGGGGATTTAGCTCAGCGGCAAAGCGCCTGCCTGGCCAGTGCAAGGTCATGAGTTCGGTTCCTGGTACCGGAGAAAAACCAAAAAAAATAAAAAATTTAAAAAAAAATAAATAAATAAAAAATTAAAAATTGTGTAAATGAAAGAGTAAGCAATACAATTTACACTACAAGAATTCAAAGGACCATGAGACTACTAGGAACTTGCCAACTGGTTGAATAAATTGAAACAATTAATTAAACATACAATTAACTAAGAACCTTGAAAAAATAGAAACTCAACTGGAGCAAAAATGAATAGAGATTGGATTAATTACCAAATAAATCTCAACAAAGAATATTTTGGGAACAGATGGTTTCAGTGTTGAATGCAACCAGATATTTGAGGAATGACAGTTCTTACAGTCAGTCAAAGAAAGTGCAGAGGAGGGAACATTTTCAAATTTGTATTATGAGGCAAGCATTGCCCTCCTACCAGAGCCAGACAAGAATATTACAGAAAAAAATTTATAAGGTGATAGGTGCACATAACACTGATATTTAAACCTCACAAAAACACTATCAATGTGAATTCAACAAGGCATTAGTAGTATCACACCATTGTCAAAAAAGACTCATACTAGAATACAAGGATATTTCAACATATGCCCATTAATAAATGTGACATGCCACTTTAACAGACAGAAGAATAAAATACTCTCATTATCTCAATAGATGCAGAAAAATCATTTTGTAAATTTAACATGTTTTCATGATAAATCTATCAATAACAGAAGTATAGAAGGAATATACTTCACAGTATAAATGCCATGTATGTCAAATCCACAGATACCATCATAGTCATCAAAGAAAAAATGAAAGTTTTTCTTCTAAATTCAGAAATAACAAAAACATACATTTTTCTCTCTTGTAATTAATGTAACATTCAGAGTCCTAGCCAGAGCAATCAAGCAAGAAAAAGAATTGCCTGATTCTAAAATATATTGTAAAGCTCTAACAATAAAAAATTACAGTACTGTCATAAAACCAAACAGGCAAATGTAGAGAATAGAAACCTTAGGAATAAATGTGCATAATTGTTGCCAGTCGATCTTCTAAGAGAATACAGAGAACACGGAGTAGGAAAAGAATAATTGAATAAATGGCATTGAGAGAGCTGGGTATTCACTTGCAAAAGAACAAACTTGAACATTTACTTCAACCGTATACAAGTATCAGCTCAAATGACCTATAATGTAAGGCTTGCAACTGTTATATAAATAGAAGAAAACAGTGAAAGAGCTCCTACACATTGATCTAGATAATTATTTTTGGATATTACCCCTAATGTATAGGAAACAAGAGCAAAAATAAATTTGAAATGCATAAACGGAAAGGTTTTTACCCAGCAATTAAAATAGTCAAGATGGAGGGACAGCCTACAGAATTTGGAAAAGTAACTGCATATTAAATATCTGATAAGATGTTAATATCCAAAATACATACAAAACTCAAGAAAACAAATAACTTTTTTGAAAAAATTGAGTGAAGAACTAAAAAAGCATTTATCAAAACAAGACACACAAATATTTTTAAAAAGTCACTGCCAATCATTATGAGATATGCAAACCAAAGCAGTAACAACATACCATGTCACACCTTTAGAATGGCTAGTATCAGAATGATGAAAGCTCACTGCTGAGGAGGTTTTAGAACAGATAATCCTGTTTGATTTAAATTATACAGCCCTTACAGAATATAGTACAACATTTCTGTAAAAAATTAAATGTAGAAATACCATATGATTCAGCATTTTCACTCCTAGAATATAGTGAAATAAATGGAAGTATACCTTGAAGGGGTGTATGCACTCCTATATCCATTAGCCCTTACTCAGTATAACCAAAGTATAGAATCAACCAAAGGGTTACTGATGGGAAGAATGGACAAGAAAATTAATGGAATGTTAGTCTCCCTTAAACAAGAAAGAGATTCTGTCATTTGCAATAATATGGAGGACATTATACTAAATGAAATAAGTCAAGCTCAGAAACACAGAAAACCACATGATTTCACTTTAATGTAGAACCTGAAAATTTCAAACTAAAGAAGCAGAGCAGAATGGTGGTTGCCAGGGACTGGCTGACTTAGGGGTGGCAAATGGGTATGGTGGTCAAATGATATAAAGTTTCAGTTACACAGGAAAAGCAAGTTCTTTTTTTAATATATTTTTCTACTTTCAAGAAAATAGCGCAAAGAAAGAACAATAGCAAAATACAAACAAAACAAAGCAAGGGCAATAAATATGATATAGGGTTTCAAACCAAATGTTAGGGATTAACAGTGGTTGTTATATTACATATTATTCTCTTCAAAGAAGTTGCTTAGATTACCAGATGTAAGAATAGAAGATTGATCAAACCATTGAAGGGAATAAGAAAATAATAATTTAAAAGAACATTAGAGAAAATACATAGTTTCACTAGACAGGATTGTAGGAATTCACCAATGGTTGTTATACTGTAAATAGTTGTCTTGACATAAGTTGCTCAGATTACCAGATGTATGCATGCAAAATTGGTCAAAAGAGAAAAAAAACTTTTAATCATTAACTATTCCCCTCAATAAACCATCAGACATCAGCAGTAGAGTTATGCCACCTAGTCATATATATAATGCCTTAGTACTTTCTTTTTCTTCTTTCCCTTGTCCCAGTTGTTCCTTCCTTTCAGCAATTTTTTCCCTTTTGTATTATCTGTTGTACATTTTGGGTTTTATGCACTCTTTCATGTTCTTACACCAAGGAGACAATATGGTGTTTACACATGTGGGTCCGATTTATTTCACTTGTGAGTATGGTCTCTAGTTGCATCCATTTACCTATAAAAGCCTTGCGTTTATCTTTTCTTATAGCTGAGTAATACCCCATTGTATAAAAACACTACATCTTTTTTATTCATTCCTTCATTGAGGGGCATTTAGGTTGTTTCCATGATTTAGCTATGACAAATTGTGCTGCTGTAAACATGGCTGCACATATGTCGCTGTGGTATGATGTTTTTAATTCTTCTGGAAAAATTCCCCAGAAGGGGTATAGCTGGGTTAAGAAATCTAGTGTAAAACACTGTGAATATAGTAGTTAAGGAATACTGTATTGCATAATTTAAAATAAGGAAGGAAATAAGTGTTGAAGGGAGGGGAGGAGAGTGGGGAAAAAAACAAAAATCAAGATATATTATGTACAGGTTCAAATTCCCTATGATGAATGTGATCATTATGTATATCAAAAGTGTACTAGTAAAAGAGAGTAGATATGAAATGTTCTTATTGAGGTAGTGGATATGTTAGCTTGATTGTAGTAATCATCACAATGTATACATATATAAACACATCATGTTATATGTCTTCAGAATATAAAGTTTTAATTTATACCTTGATAAAACTGAGAGGGTGGTGATTTTAACTTAGTTGTGCCACATTGAGCATCTTTAGTCCAGAATTCAGAAATTAAAAAAATATTACCTCTATCAAGTCTGATGATTGATTGGGACGTATGATTCATTTTGCTTTCATCCTGCTTGGTACTCAGCAGAAAAGTTTTTTAAAAATATTTTCTTCTATTACTTCTTCAATAATTTTCTCTACCTTTCTCATTCTAATTCTGTTACTTCTGTGCATCAAGTTGTAATTCTTGAGTTGTCTCTCTTTCTCTGTGCAGATATGTGGGTGCATGCATGCATGTGTTTGTGTCTAAGTCTTGGAGTACTTACTATATGTTAATAACTGCTCTAACTATACCACTTATGTTAACTCATTTAACATTATGATAACCCTAAGAAGTAGTAATAATATCATCCTTGTCTTGAAGTTAAGAAAAGTCTGCCACATGAGATTGTTAGTAAGCTCTTGAGTGATGGACAGTATTCTAATGTAGGCAACTTGTTTTGTAGTTACGCATTTCAGCATACCGCTTCCTCCATTATATTATCCATTTTGGTCTTTTCTTATGGTTCTAAGTGATCCCTCTCTTTTGTCTTGCATAACTGGTACTTTGTACCATTTGACCAACATACCCCTTCACATTCATTTTAATACAATGATAATATTTCTAGTTCCATGGGCTTGTTGTTTTTCACCGATTATCACTTCTTCATTGTACCTTTTTGGATTTCATTAGTACTGTATCATCACAAATCTCTGAAAAAACAAATCAGAGATGCTTCTATTTTGTTCCATTTTTCTTTTAAGACCAGTTCTCTTTGTTGGCCTTTAAAATAAACAAGTGAAAAATAATTGCTAGCTTTCTTTTTGTAATTGTCATATAAACTTAGTGAGGAAATGGATTGAAATTTTCCAATAACTATGATGCATCTTCTCTCTTATATGTTTATCTCTTTTGCCAGTGAGTTTCTTCCATGAAATCCAAAGCTTCTAGCTGCTGTATGTGATTAAGCATATTAAGTAGAAGTGGGTACATTTACTATTAAAGATGTAGAACAAATCATGGGGTTCAGTCTCCCCAATTTCCTAGGGGCAGTTTAAGTTTTTTAAAGAGAAATCATTTGCTCTTTGTGCCTGAGTTTATACCAGGCTGTCTTGTAGTTACATACAGACGAAGGAAAGGGAAGCTGTGGGAGCAATTGGTTTGTGGGTCAAGCTCCACTTTCTTCCTTTGTTTTCAGTTTCTCTTCCCATTTTTGCTCCTCATATCTCTGCCTTCAATTCCAGGTCACTCTGGAATTCTGTCTACAAGCACTTTTGTTTGTGAGAGCATTATCTTGAGGTCTGGCTGCTTCTTTCTCCATACTTGCAGGATTTTATTGAAAGCCCTGGTCTGCTGATTGTCCTTCTCCCATGTTCTTTGATGTTATATGGCAATGTCTTTTCACCTGTACTATTGTCTTATTAGTGGATATGGGAAAGGAGAAATAGCCAACATGCATACTTCCTGAGATCTATTAATTCAGCATCTCCTGGCTTGTCCTGGAGATTGACTCTTCAGTATGTCTTTAAATAAATAGACTGTGCAGTCAGATCTATCAAGGACATTTCCGATGTGTCAGTAAAGTGTAGCTTAGACTAATGAAGCCGTTCACTGTCCTCATGAAAACCCTCAGCCTTGCTCCTTCAAAACCAAACCAAACTGCTTATGTGCTATGGAAGACTTTGTTTCTATAAACTCTGTTGTCCTTGGTCACTGTTCACTTCAGATTGGATGTTCCTGATAACACTATTCTTGCCTCCCATGACTCTACATTTTCTATTATATATTTTTTTGTCTAAATACATTATATCTGTACTCCCAGCATCTCTCTCTATCCTTGCATTTTTTTCATAACCATCGCTGCACTTTACTGTAATTTGTGTATGTGCCCAGAATCCCTTATGTCTGAAGGGCATGGAAATAGCACATGAATTGCAGTTATATCTGGCTGCAAGAGACAATACCAAAACACCATGGCAGAACCAGATAGGAACTGAATATTCCCAGTCATGATGTCTGAAGATGCACATTGCTCAGGTAGGCAGAGCCTTATTTATTCCATTAAAGTCATAAACATTGTCTTTCCTTTCTTTGTGGCACCTGTAGTCCATGGGTTTTATTTCAGTGCTTGTCATTTCCTTGTCTGAAGATGCCTGCTCCAAATCCAACCTTATTTTGTTACAGTGGACCAAAACCTAACTAATGAAGTGGTAACATTTGTAGGGCAAGTGAAATTGCCAGAAATCAGTGGTGAACTTCTATCTACTTGTTATTAGAAAGACTGAGTTACACGATTGCCTCTAGCTGGAAGAAAACCTAGGAAGACATGTGTTTTATCTAGGCACATCACTGCCTTAAACAACACTGGAATCCTTTCAATAAAAATGAGGCAGACAGAATTAGAAAGAAATTGGCAGTACTTAGCACACAGGTTGTAGCTTATTTTTGTACCTTCTTTCCTTTGCACAATGTCTGGAACATACTAAGTACTCATTAAGTATTTATAGAAAAAGGCATTGTTTTCCAGGCATGGGAGAAACCTCAGTCTCCAATGGGAGAAAGGGAGAGAAAGTTGAGTTCCCACATTTTGAATGAACTTACCAAGATTCATAGCTAAATATGGCAGCACTGTGGGAAGTTTAGGAAGAAAATCAACTCTGCCTCTGTCAACCACCCTGCAGGGAATTTATTTTGTATTCTAACTTCTGGAACTAGTCTGGCATGATAAACTGGAATAACAAATTGTGTGCTGTCTTGTAGTTTGAGTTTAAGATTCTTATTACTGGGTCACAACATACATAACGATTATTTTTACTCTGAAACCAAATTACTCAGAGGCTCTTGCTCTGATGTGCCTGGCTCTCTTCATGGTGGCTCTTGATTATTTCTACCCTAATAAAACAGAAAGGAATTTCAATTTGTAAAGGAAAATAAAAACAAATTATATATAGTAAATCTTAACAAGAAGGGGAGCATGGTGACCTGTCGCCACTCTCAGATAGGTTAGTTGATTTTGCTTAATTGTTGGTGAAATATTCTGAAATTGGCAATTATAATCTGGAGCTGATGGTGTATGCAGGTAACTTACAGATTTCTCACTTGAAAAGAATGCTTCATAACACTTCCCATGATGACTGGCTTCAAAGTCCCTCCACCGAAATTTCTTTTTGTATATATTTTTCATTTGAAAGATGTTGTTACTTTTGCCCACAGGATGTTTAGTTGCTAATACTGTTAGCTTCATGTTTCTGATGAAATCAAGTAGTTTTTTTCTTATAATTCATTTAAAATCATTTAGGGCCCCAGTAGAATTGATTAGGTGTTCCTCAAAGCAAACTACATAATCAGGCTAAAGTAGAAATTTATCAAAATTAGCGGTAACATATGAACAATAAGTTTTACTTTTGGTGTTAAGAAAGAATTTTATGAGAGCTCCAGTGCTACCTCCCTTTGCCTTCTGTCTTTAACAGTCTCACCACTTCCTCTGCTTGTCAGTCTAGTCTGAAATCAAAGTTTAATTATCCTTATTTGCTCTTGTACTGTGCATTAAGATAGAGTTTATCCAGTAGTCCAGCTGTTTTGAAGATAATTAGTAGAGAATTCAACCTGCTATAAAATAATCTTTCTGGGCAAAGAGCCAGAACAGAGGACTTATTCTCCAATGATACCAAATTCTCCATTACTTGTAAGTCACAGATTTTCTATCTTAAGTCAAATACTGAGCACTGTACAATCAAGTTAAGAGTTTGAATTACAAACCATGATTTGCATTCGTAATAAGTACCTCTTTTAGGAAAATTATACTTTTTCCATCTGGGGGGACCTTTACAGTCAGTGGGAACAATAGTTTCATGGTCAATTTTGGCCAAGTAGACAGTGAACATTGCATTAATGTATGTATGTAAGTGTCAGAAGACATATCTATACAGAAATTCTAATAAGGTCTGCTTTGTTTAATTATTCATTTAGTAAACATTCCTGGAGTGCCTCTTTTGAGCCAGGCATTGTCCAGCCACCAAGGATGAAGGCATGAGTGATGCTGACTTCTCCCTGCCTTCAAAAGCTTAACATTGAGGAAAGAAGTTATGTTTGTAGATTCTTTCAAAGTATATCCCTTGGGTAATTTATTGATTTTCTACCAAATTATCGATTTATTAATTTTCTACAAAATGGCCAGCTGGCTCCATGTCTTAGACTGAATAGGAAGTAACATATTCAGATTCTCTGTAGTTCAGCCTAATGTCATCTGCCCTCTCTTCCACGCTGTAGCTTAGGGAAAACAGCCAAACATCACAGGATGCTGATCTTACAGATGCAGGAGCTGCACAGCAGTGCGTGTTAATTACCAATACCTAATTGGAAACTCATTTCGCATAGAGTGAATTTATCACTGGACATTTCCAACCCTCTCCTACTATTTTTTGTGAACAACAGCTCTTCCTTTCTGTAGCATCCCCAAGGAGAGGAAGAGGACCAGAAGGCAAACCTGATCTTCTTGTGCTTCAGGTTCTTGAATTTTCAGGTCTGCTGACATTGCTTGCAATAAATGATGCTTTTCTTGTGCTGCTTTTGATTGAAGAACACTAGAAATCAGTTGGGGAGCAGGTGCTGCATTGTGTTAGATTAATGTTGATTGAATTCTTACACAGCCAGCTGATTGAAGCACGTGTTCTGCAAGTTTATGATTCTGCAAACACTAGGTTGCAACTGGGAGGGTTTTTTGCCATATCATGTTCCTCAATCAACACCCTCAAATCTGTCGATACTGTCAACTTGGAACTTGAATTCTTCAGTCCAGCCTGTAAAATAGCACCACGAGCTAGTCACAATCACAGAAATAAATTTCTAGAGAAAGGGGAGCCTTGGTTTCAAGCACTGTTTCTTTCTCATGCTGAATAGGTGAACATTTAAATTACAAAAATAGTTGGATGGTCATCAGACTTGGTAATGACACTAGATAAACAAAAGCTTTCTATTTCCCATTCAGTGACATCCAATTTGCTAACAGAAATATATATCTATATCTATATCTCTCTATATATATATCTATATATATATATAGATAGATATATTTGACACAATGTTGTTGACACAAAGTGCCTGAAAGTCCTTCTGGGAGCACACCAGGTGCTCTCATCAATGGCCCAGCCAGCAACAGATTTGTTGCCAGCACTTAATACCTGTTATCCTGCATTTTAAAAATGCATGTGTTGCCAGCTTTGCCGCACTTCAGAGGCCGTCCTACTGGGACGGAAATGGAGGTAGTTTTGGAAAGAAATAACATAGACTGACACACAATGACAGATGAGGACTTGGACCATCCTGTGAAAATGAATGGACCATTCTGTTCAGCAGGGACTGTAGCCTCGTCCTTAATTGTCCAGGAGAGTTCCTGGGAGGCTCACTAGCAATTGTGGCTGAGGACAACAGCCACATGGGGGAGATCAGGAAGGAGGGGTAGTGCATAAAATTCATGCTGGTTCATTCATTCCTTCATAGTTCACATACTCAAATATTTTCTGAAGTATTCAGGTGTAAGATATAAAATTATCACTACAGTAGATTATATAAGATCTATGTCCCAGTTTCCTTCAACTTCAATGGTGAATAAGAGAGTGTCCATCTCCTAGGGTTGTTGTATGGCTAAAAAGACTAATGTGTGTAGAATACCTTCCTCCACCCACTGAGCTCTGTAACACAGTTTCATCTTAGTAGTGCTCATATGGGAGAATTAATCAACCTGAAAAGTTCTGTAATGACTATCTTTCATGTCATCTTTATACAAATATAGTTTTCCTATATGGAGGTCTCCTAATGTTTTATGGTGTTTCCCTTTAAACTGTTATTCTATAACTGAGGTTAAAAAAATGTGATCTTTCCACACAATGGAATATTACTGTGCCATAAAGAAAGATGAACCTGAGTCATAGGTAGGAAAATGGATGCACCTGGAGACCGTAATAGTAAGTGAAATAAGTCAGACACAAAGGCTTAATTATCACATGGTTCATCTTATATGAGAAACTTGAAGTATAAATAAAGAGCAAAATAAAAGACAGATAAGAGGAAGTAGGGAGGTAGATATTTCTCAAAAGGTAAAGGGACCAAGACTGAAAAATAGGAATTAAGATGTGTCATGTACATGTACCAGCTCTACACGAGGAATGTAAACATTATGTACTATAAACCCATGCTAGTAAAAAGGAACAAGACAAAAACTGTCCTACTCATAACACTAGAGGTGAGGGTAGGCTATATTTACCCTGAGCCATGTTCTTTTCATTCATGCTGTTGCCCAGAATTTAGCATAGTGCCTGGTACACATGTGAGCACTTATGCACTTAACCATACCATGAACACATATATTTAAATAAATGATTGAATGGATGAGAGTGTAACCCATGAAGGAACTAAAAGATGTATTAACCATTTCATCTCTTTCTATGGCTCATACACTGGTACTCAGGGAGGAAAGAATAAGCCATTCACTTCCTTTAATTAGCCCTCTCTGAGCTTTCTCTTATCCCTTTCCTACAGTGACTTAAAGGGACCTGGAGGTTGCAGTGCATCATCGAAGTCTTTGGTCCTCAATATCAGCATGACCCAGAAACCTATTAGATATACAAGTTCTCTGGCCCCTGCAGTCCCACTGATCTAGAACCTCAAGGTGAGCTTAGGAATCTTAGTATCCCAGCCCTTCCAGAGGCTTCTGGATACACAGTGAAGCTTGAGAACTTGGTACAAGTTCAATTGGAACCCACATGTGGATTGATAGTCTTGGGTAAGTGTGATGCGGTGCAGTTCTATAACAGGGCTACAGAACTTGCTTTGAACTGCTTCTGTTACAAGAAAAGTCATTTACTCTAAACCACAGAGATGAGCACACTCGTCATTCTCCCCTGTTTACTTAAGGTATTAGGCAAATTTTAATCCTCCGCTAACTTCTTTATAAAAAATTGTAAGATATATTTAGTGTAGCAAAATGAGTGTGCCCCATTCTGTTGATACATTTTACAAAGCTCATCAAGAGATAATTTTTCTAAAGGCTTAGTGCCTGGCACAGGTTCTCACAGGTAAGACCATGAGTGGCAGGGCTGAGCACGAGTGCAGCTGCTCCGTCCCCACCTATCGTGCTCTTGAATTTTGTGCATCACAGCTCCTCATGCTTCGTGACACCTCCTGTGATGTTAAATAGCATTTTATGAAATGGAACCATTTCAGTCAAAAATATATCTAGGCAAATTTTCTTGTGAGCTATCTCTGACACCATGTCTAGTTTTCAACCAGCAGATGAGGTTGTAGGCAGTGTTCTCTTCCAATAGCCCTATTTGGAAAGGGGATCGGTTCACATTTAGAAGCACAAACTTTTCAACACACAGAGAGTCTTTGCCCTGCTCCTCAGAACAAAACTGTTCTGTTAACTGCAGGATCGGGACTGCCAATCATCCAAACAATCTCTGCTCTTCATAGATTTGTCATCCTAAATCAATGAGAAGAAAGAGAGGCACGCTCTCTAAGTGAAGTGACTTCACCACATAATCCAAAGAAAATCCCCACATAATAGTCAAATTGCCCTTCACAATTTAAATGACATTATTGAGTGTTTTCTTTGTATATTTCAAAAATAAGCCCAGAAATGTATTAAAAATAATTGAGGAGTCCTGCTTTATAGACTGGAACAGCAGACTCGGGGTTTGTTACATGTAGCACATAATCCACGGGGAAGCTCCATAGCATATTTTACTAGTGCTTTGTTACTCAAATATATAAGAAGGATTTGTTTTTACATTTTAAATTCATTAGACTATGGCCTTTGGTTAGTGTGATGTTACTGAGCATGAATTCCATTAAACACAGCAAGTCCTCCCTTGTCTCGGGAGGACTAAGCAACATCACACCATCACTCCTCGAAGTAGGTTGAAAAGCACAAGTTCTAAATCATGGCAACTAGTTGGGAAGGTGCTGGCAATCAACTCATTTATACCCTGTTTCAGATTGGATAACCTAGGCCTCCAAAAGCTTTTTGATTTCCCAAGGTTGTAGGCAAGGTCCCACATTGTTAGCAAAGTCTGGAGTAGATTACAGATTCCCAGTCAAGGCTCCTGTTTCTGTCCTCACTTTGTTGCCTATTACGTGGTCAGAGATGGTGAGTGAGGAAAAGTGTGCTCATCCAGCTCAGCTTTTCTCCTTTGTTATAAAAATGTTTATGATGCGTCTTTAACTATATGAAAGTTTATTTTTAAATTTTTGACAATAATCATGAAAAATTCCTAAACATATAATAATAGAATTCCCAAGCACAAAACCAATCATAATAATAGTTATATGTGGTATATTTCCAAAAAGAAAGTGTTTCCATATATCTTTTACCTCTCTTCATAACTTCCCTTTCTGCAAAAGAAGTGGATGGGAGAGCTGCTTTTTTCAGATGCAAAAAGTGAAAATCAGGATGGGTAAGTGACTGTGTAAATAGCACAGCAAGTCATCCCTAGATTTTTTAAGTCTCTTAGAGTGCATTATGCAGTAAATCACAGAGAACCCAATTTGCAAAGCAAATTAGTAGAATATCTGTTTTATATCAAACATTTAACTTTAAAAACTCTAGCCCTGTGCTTTTCTGTTGCATGCAAAAGAAAGTAAAGTGACTTGATGCAAATTAGACCAGAGATATTACAAGAACCAAATCACTTTCTAAATACTTGATGCTTAGTACTTCAATTTGGAAGTTGATTTTGTGACAAACAGGAGAGTTGCTTTCTGATGGAAAACACTGTGATATGACATAAAATGGTGAGATTAAGATAAGATAGGAGAAGCTGATTTAAATATGAGTTCCACTTTAATTCCTGGAGTATTTGAGGGATTAAAAAGAAAAGAATAGAAAATAAAGAAATTAGTTCTCTATGCTAAGGAAAATCTGTCTGTTAAGTTTTGCGAAGAATATAGGACTTATGTTGGGGATCTCAAATCACAAGTCTATGCTAGGGCACTTGTTGCTATGCAGATGAAGAAAATATATGCATAGATGTAGCTTAAGGCAGAGCAGTTTGTAGAGCTACATAGATTGAACAATAGAAGTCCAAGCCCTGAGCAGAATATTTAAATCAACATAATATTTAGTATGGTAAAACTGGTCTTAGCAAGGTGAAGATAATTCAAGGGAAATTCAGTCTCATATCGAAGAGTAAAAATTCTTAACACTGACACATATGAGGAAGTAAAGTAATTTCCTAAGGGAATTCTAATTCTTCCTATTATTATTCAGTGTTTATCAAGTGCCTACAACATTTATGGTACCTGTTATTTAAAATAGAGTTTATTACAGCCTCTGCTCAATGACCTTATGGTATTTGTGTGGTTGATAAAACCAAAATATAGACATCAGCTAGTCAGAAATATCTGGAGGTAGTTGAGAAACATACAGATGGCCCTGATATACAAGATGGGTCTCTATTTTCTAGTACAGCAGTTAGGAAGTTTGCATGCTGGGTCTGATTCTCTGTGCTACAGACTTTTCACTTTGTTGCTCTTGAAGGGGGAGGATTTCCCTCTTAAAGTGGGCTTGGATCATAAGAAAGTGCCACTGGTGGGACTGTGGGTGATGTGTCCAGAATAAAGTACCCTAACCATTAACACAACAGAATGAGATACACACCAAAACAGACATGATGTTTTAACAGTCTTGGAAACAGTTTTAACTGACAACAGAAGAGACTGTTCAGAGCACTGGAGGGTGGGGTAGGGCTGTTCTTATGCAAGTGTTTTGAATAGTAAAGGATTTGGAGTAGTAAGAGGTGATCTATGCTTCAGTTCCAGAGAGTGCATGTACTGTCCATCCATTGAAACTGCATAAAAAGTTTGATATTTTGAAGCACCTTTTCATTTGGAGGAAGGGTTTGAGGTTTTGAGGGTTTGAGGAGTGTTCAACAAAGCAGTATTTATTCAACAAAGTCCACCAGAGTCCATCATTTGCTGTATAATGTAAAATCAGTTCCTTGGACTGCTGTGGGTTGCCCATCTCTCTTGGTAGTTCTTTTTGTAAGGACAAATCAAACCTGCATCAGTTCAGCTACTTTAAACTGAGAAAAATTAGATGATAACTGTTAAAACTCAATTTCCCCAGCCAAGGCCTCGTGGCTTCCATCTTCATTTTCATTATTGTTGTATTTGGAATTGTTGTGTCCCCTGAAGGCAAGTCCTACACTCTGAGTTAGAATAGATGATCTGCACACAGCTGCTTCAGGGACCCTGGGGCCAGCACCTGAAGGACAGCCTGATGCTGATCAACTGGATATCACCAGAAGGTTTGGAGAAAGATCACAGATGGACCGCAAGCGAGGAGTGGACAGCACTGTAGGATAAGTAGACAATAAAATTACAGCAGGTGAGAATAGGCGTAAGTGCACATGCCTGCTCCACCTGACTCAAAATAAACACCAGCCAGACAATGATGAAGGCCCAAAGGAACTTACTGCTCCTTTTGGGATCCTTTGTATTAAATCTGAAGTTACACACTGCAGATGCCATTGAACCAGGGACTAATTTAATGATTTACATTGTTTAGAAAGGATTAGTGAAACCTCCCCTTCTTATGGCCTGTTCCTAATTTGCATCTTTAACGAGGTGGGATCCAAGCCAGGTTCTGTTCCTTTGTGTTTACTTCCCAGGAACTGTGTTTATTTCTGATAATTACAAATAAATCTTTCTTCCTTTTATCAAACTGAGTGAATAAAAGATGTTGGGAGTGTGTTAACGCCAAAGCTTAAATAACTATCAAAAAAGGGAGAAGTAAAATCCAATTATAACTCCTTCAAAAATGTAATTAATGTTTTCTTCCCAAGGAGAATGCTTCTAACGTTTCACTTTAAAACATCAGTCTTCTTTGTAGTTGCTTGAGGCTTAACTAAGAGAAATCTGCACCACGGGAAGTGGTGACTCCACACCACAATGTCATGACCAGCGTGTCATGAAAAATGATAGAACCAAGGATGATGTAGGTTAGAGAGGATGAAAACCTGGACTTCAAAATGTGATAAAGAAGTTTTTTGATTTATCTTCCAAAGAACTCAGGAAACCAAAGCAAATCTCTCAAAGTTGACTAATTTTAAAGGTCTGTCAAAGCAGCAAGGGGGAGATGTCATATATATTTCTGAAGTAAACCAAGACTGACGCATTCAGAGGTATTTAGGAGCCATTTCAATGACCACAGAAAGTGAAAGGGAAAACCCTGTGCTCATGTGTCCAATGAGATTATAGGTGTGGGGCTGGCAGGGAAAGAAGAAATTAAGAGCACTTTTTGATGCAAATCTCATTCAGAGATACTCATTTAAAAGTTTCATTGACAGGAAATTTAATCAGGTTTAGGTATTAGTCTCGATATCAAATTAAAAATAGACCATGTACAATTGCTCTGAAGATAATTTTTTATCTAGGTGAGGATGGATTAATAAGAGAATTATTAGTAGAGAGGGAAGGGCTATGACTCTTAAATGTCCAATACGTAGTTGTACCAATCTTGAGCCCAAACTTATTTTTTTTCCTAAAACTTTAAGACAAATGGGAAAATCAAGTAAAGAAAATCAACCTAGGGGAGACATTCATCATCTTAGAAGACTGACCAAAATGTTATTTATTTGTCTGACTGTTGGTCGGTTTTTGAGCAAATACATATCAAAACCAATGCTCCACAAAAGATTTTCTCTATGTGTTTTCTGTGCATAGGTGACATCCACCACATAGTAGGCTCTAAAGTCATATTTGTTGAATTAACAAATACATTGGTTTTATAGTTATGATCTCTATTTTCATAACAGCATTAAGGATGTTTTTTCTTTTCCTCTTGAAGAAGAAAAATATAGATTAAAGTCTCTATAAGCCAACAAAGAAGTTTAATTTAGACTTAATATCTGTGTCATCTATGGAAATGGCTTAATACTCTTGTGTGTCAATTAATATATTTTGCTTTATATTAGACTTTCAGATTGTAACATGAATTAGGGACAAAAGCATGAGTTCTACAGTCAAACAAAGACCACCACTTACTAACTGTAAGACCCAGAGCAATCTCACCTTTCTGAGACTCAATTTATTAACCTATTAGATAGGAATAAAGTCACTTAGAGATGAGAAAATGTAGCAATTCATGTAAATGATTGAAGTATACTGTTGAACACAAATACAAATATACATACTATACCTGCATACAAAGTAGACAAATAATGATCATGGCTACCTTTATCATTCTTATTATCAATATTAAATGGTTTTTCTTGTTTACGAAGACCTTAGGGTTAGGTATGGCAAATTTTTCTATTTTTAGTCTCTCAGCTTATAGGATATTATTCTGTAGCCCATCACTGTTCAACAAAGTTACTCAAAACAGAAATTTTTAAAGCATTATAATTTTTGACAATTAACTGCTACCTACAGTAATAGGATAATGAATATTTTATTTTATTTTATTTTATTTTGTTTTAAAGATAAAAGGAGGGAAACATTAACAGACATAAAACATTTTACAACATATCACAAGCACAATACAGACAACACAGAGTTACAAACAAAGTGGTAGGGAATTAACAATGGTGGTTGTATTACATATTGATATCTTCAAAGTGGCTTCTCATGAAAACAGATATAAACATGC
>NW_004955412.1:33493975-33509740 GCF_000276665.1 Chinchilla lanigera | reverse complement strand
CTGGGAAATACCTGGCTCTCTCCGCGCGTTTCAGCTGGGAACCGTGGCGGTGTGGGCGAGCACAGACTCCAGCCCAGTTGTCTAGCCGCTCCTGGAACACTAGGATAATGAATATTTTAAAAGTTTGCAGTGTAAAATTGGAGACAAACTTTCAAACAGGGGTAACTTGGGGAGGCAAAATTATGTAGGATCTGTAAATGGAATCATAGAACATTATCACTGAGCAGATCTTAGAGATGGTACAAGACAACCCTACATTCTACAGATAAGGTGGTCCACACAGAAGGATGTCCCCAGTGTCACTAGTCAAAGGCCCTTCAGGGATCTGTTCTTTTTCTTACAGAGTTGGCTAGACCCCTGGGTCCTGAACTGGCACAAGACACACTGAGAGACAGTACAGCCTCCTGTTAATACCAAGTGGGTAGTGATGGGAATATCACGCTATAGGGGTAAGAGAGTGAGACAGAGGAGTTAAAGTTCACAAACCTCTCTGACAGATTCCTCATTTCATTCTCGTCATCATTCAAGGTAATCATCATGATTTTTAAAGGAGAAGAAATTGAAATTCAGAGGCGTGTTACCCAAAGCCATAGATCTGGTAGGTTGTAGAGGTTGGACTTAATACCAAGTTTTTTTTTTTTACTCTAAATGACCTACTTTCTCCAGGAAGGTAGGAGACTGTAGTTTGGGAAATATAGGCCAGTTCAAGTTTAAACACACACACACACACACACACACACACACACACACACACACACACACATTTTTCTAAGAAAGTAGTGTCTGTATCAATTTCTACTTTTTTCTTAAATACCCTATTACAACATTGCATAACACAAATAAAACTGTAACTATTTAGGTATAAGTTTTATAATAAATGGATGAGAATGAGAACGTCATCTCTAAAACTGGAATACGTGAGTCTGAGGCTTAGGTCTTCCAAGTGACCTGTACACCTAAATCTGACAGATGGGGAATCTTTGTGAAATTGGTGTGGGATGTGAAAACTGGAAGCTTTGGGTCATAGCTTGAAGGAGGGTTTCATATGTTACAGGTTGATAGAAAAGGAATTTGTACCTGACATTTATGATGTAAATAACAGGAGAAAGATTCATTGAGAAAAGACTGACTTTAACTCATGGCTGACTTATGGCCTCTGCATAGGTCTTGGCCCCCAAGCCTCCATTCTTGCTGGTTGCTCTCTGGAGGTATTACTAGTTACCTCCTAGCATCTCTGTAGAGCTCTCCAAGCACAAACTACGGTGGGTTTGGCGTAGGCAACATTTGCTCCAAATACACTTTCTTGTGGATAGGTGCTTAACTATTGTCTCTAAGTTGACTGAACTCTCTTAATTCAGATGCTCAGATTCCATTCCTATGAGAAGGTGTATTAAAAAGGCTTGCCCCATTCAACCCTCTTAACATTCAAACATAAAAGAGGGAAAAATATTTTTAAAAGACAGTGTGTTACAGAGCAGAAAGGAAATGTAGCGCATTCTTTACAGCACCTCGCTCTGCGTCATCTATATTTCTGCCATCTGCCTTTCTCTTATACGTGATTCTGTCAGCTGAGGCAGGAAAACCATCAAAAATGAGATTTTTGAGGGCAAGTGCTGTAGTGTCAAAACAAGGGACAAGCACTTAGTGTCACTCCTTTGCAGGTGCACCATCCTTCAAGCGTAGGAAGGTGGTCACAGACTGCCACCACTCTTGGCTGGAAGGATGCTGGCAGATTTGGAGGCTGTCAGTACCCTTTGAGGGCCTCTCCACCACACTGCCGTGCTTGCCTGCACTTGCCAGGAGCAGACTCCCTGAGGATGCAGAGAGAGGGAAAGCAGGACAGTGTCTGAGGGCAGCAGGTAGCTTCTGCAGAATTCTTCGTGAAGCAGGCAGCTTGTCAGTGTCATGAAGGACCCTGGTGATTCAGTTGGGGTTGCTCAGTGGACCCCAGGGTGACACTAGCCATTCTCTACTGGAACATACTGCTGACACTAAACAAAATAATTCATGGGGAAACTTCAGAATTAACATGCACCAATGAAGAATTGTTGCAATTAGAGCAGAGTAGTGTGGCTGCCGCAGCCCTGGCTCCCGCCACCACCCATGTATCTTCCCATACAGCTGCACAGAGAGTCAGGGCTCTTTTCTCTGTAAAGTTCCCAACCTGGAACTTTCATTCTCAGCTCTGGGGGAGGAACATGGAGACTGTCTTTCTGTGGACAAAGGAGTAGCTTCCTCCTTAGCAGATTATTTTTTTGTCATCTCACGAAGGGGTGGCTTCTCCTCTACTTTGGGAAGAAACCATGCCCATTAGGGTTACTTTCATACCAGGTAGTACTCATAACTGCCCAGAAAAAGTCCATTAACAAATGTTGCAAGTTATCTTTGAGAGGGGGGCGACTGACAGGAAGCCACAATTAAGTGAGCATTGGCCTAGTGGGGATCTTCTGAGCAAATGTCTGATCAGTAGGCCCCAGAGTCCACTCTGAAGGGACAGGTGGCAAGGAGCACATTGCAGTCACTTGACCATGGCAACACAGCTCCAAGATGGACCAGAGTGGTCCACAGAATGGGAATTAATTTACCAGACCTCCATGTGAACTTGCAGCTTGCTGACCCAAGCACATTCTGAAACACACGTGAGTTTAGAAAGCATTTTGAATCCACAGAGGAAAAGCAAATTAGGAGAGGAAGAAAATCACATAAAATCATCCCTACTGTTGTGTCTTCTGAAAAGAATTTTCAGCCAGGTGTGGTGGTTCATGCCTGTAATCCTAGCACTTGGGAGGCTGAGACAGGAGGCTCATTATGAGTTCCAGGCCAGCCTTGGCTACAAGGTGAGTTCAAGAACAGCCTGAAATGCATAATGAAACCCTGTCTCAAAAAGACAAACAAGAAAAAAGAAACTAAAAGAAATTTTGTTTGAGGACATATGCAAATCACCTGTGAGGCCCTTCCATCTTCCCAAACACTTCCTGAGGGTAACTATCACTTGAGACTCACACATTTATAACCCCACATTAACTGTGATCATCTGGGCCCCAGTGAAACTCTGAGGGTATGTCTTTCAGTAATAACCTCCATTGGGGCTAACAGAGTTTTGATATATAAATAATGTCCCACAGTTCACCTTTTTTAAAAGTACACACTTCACTCATTTTTAATGTACTACAAAGTTGTTCAAATATCAACAAAGTCAACCTTAGCTTTTCTATCTAGTACACTTACCTTTCTGCAGTCACTCCCCATTTCTTAATTTATTTTTCTTCGTCCTAGGCAACCAGTTAGCTATTTTCTATCTCTATAGATTTGCCCATTCTGGAGATTTTATATAAATGGAGTTACATAATATGTGGCCTTTTGAGACTGGCTTCTTTAGCATAATGTTTTCAAAGTCCATGCATGTTGGATCAGTACTTTAATTGTTTTTATGGCTGAATTTCACTTACAAATATACTATATTTTTATTCATCCACTCAACAGTTGATAACATTTGGGTTATTTTTATGTTTTGTCTATTATGAATAATGCTTGTATGAACATTTGTTCACAAGTTTTTGTGTGGATATATGTTTTCAGCTCTCTTGGGTATATGGATGGGGTGGAATTGATGGATCATACAATGTCTTAGACAGTTTTGTTTCTATAACCAAATGACACAGGTTGAGTTCTTTATAAAGAGTAAAGATTTTCTCAGCTCACATTTCTGAAGTCCAACCTCAAAGGGTTCCACCTCCAGGCAGAGAAGAGCATCATAGTGAGACTCCCTCATTTGCGGTGTCTCCCACTTCTTTGTTATACTTGAGGAATCTGGGAGGACATCATTATCCTCATAGTTTACATTAGGTGTCACTCTTCGGTTTCTATATATCATGGGTTTAGACAAATGTGTAATGACAAATATGCACAGATATTGTATCACTGAAGAGTTTCACTGCTTTGAGCATCCTTTGCGCCTGCCTATTCATCCCTCCTGGCAGCCACTGATAATTTTTCTGTCTCCATATTTTCACCCCTCCTAGAATGTCATATGATTATCATGTATACCCTTTGGATTGGCATCTTTCACTTACAAAGCTGCATTTAACTTATCATCATGTCTTTTCATTGCTTAAAACTTCATTTCTTTTTCACACTGCATACTATTTGAGGCCCAAAGATGCCATAGCTTACTTAACCATCCACCTACTTATGGATATCCTGGTTGCTTTTATGTTTTGGCAGCTATGCATGAAACTGTCATAAATCCTTATGTGAAGGATTCTGTGTGGATGTAACTCCTTTCTGATAACAATGAGGCCAGCTGTTGCATCATATATTATGAGTATGTCGTGTTTACTGTTTTTTTTTAAGAACTGCCAAACTGTTTTCAAAATTGACTTTACAATAGTCCCTCTTTACCTTTAGGAGACACAATACAGACCTCCCACAGGATGGCCCAAACCAGGAATAGTAGTGAGCTCTATGCACTATGTTTTATTCCTACACATACATACCTATGGTAAAATTTAATGTATAAATTAGGCATGGTAAGAAAGTAAAAACACTAATAATAATGTAGAACAATTATAGCAACATACTGTAGTAAAAGTTATGTGACTTATAATTTATGTAAATTATGCATTATTTATATCTGCAATTTCCATTTCACACTTTTCAAGCACAGTTGACCACATGTACCTGAAACTGCACAGAGTGAAACAACAGGTAAGGCCACTGCTGGACCCCACCCACAGGGAACCAGGGGCCCCACCGCTCCACAGCCACATCAGCAGTCAACATGGGCATCACTGGGTTCTGGCTTTTGTTGTGCTAATAGATGTGTACTTCACTGGTTTGTAATCCACATATCTCTGATGACACAGGACATGGGGCATATCTTTTCAAGTGCTGAGTTTCCATCTTTCTGTCCTCTTTTGTAAGGTGACTGTTTAGAGTAATTGACTCATTTTTTGAATAGATTATTTGTTTTCCTATTGAATTTTCAGAATTTCTTCATATTTTACGTGACTGCCTTTTATCACATCTGTTCTTTCAAACATTTTGTGCCAGCTCATAGCTTTTTCAAGTTTTCTTGACTGTGTCTTTCATAATACAGAGTTTTAAAGTTTTTATCAATAATTTTTCACAGATTATGGCATTGGTATTATACTCAAAGTCATCACCAAAGTCAAGATCATCTAGATTTTCTTCTATCTACCCACTGCAGGAGTTTTTAATTTTGTGCTTTTAAAAATATTTTTCTGTTTTTTAATTTGAGTTAATTTTTGCAGTGAATCAAATATATGTGTCTGGATTTTGATTTCACTGTTGTTGAATTTTTTTATTTTTTGTCATGTGGATGGCATTGTTTATTGAAAATATTGTCTTTTTTTCATTGTGTTGTCTTCACTTGTTTATTTCTGTAAATCTGTTTCTGAGCTCTATATTGTATTCCACTTATCTGTCCAATCTCTGCTGTGCTACACTGTTTTGATTACTGAAGCTGAGCGTAGTTTTTGAGACTCAGGTCGTGTCACTCTTCCAACTTCCTTTGTCTCCCTCCATCTTGTGTTTGCTATTTTCTCTCTTTTGCCTCACCGTATCACTTTAGAATCAGTTGTCAATATCCACAAAACGTCTTGCTGCAGTGATGTTGGTAGTACATTGAATCTATAGAGCAAGTTAGGACAAATTGAAGTCTTCCTATATCAGCATGAAATGTCTGTCATTTAGTTATTCTGTAATTACATTACTTTTATAATTTTCCTCATATTGGCCTTATGCATATGTCTTAAGATTTATACTAAATATTTCTGTTTTGGGGTGCTGATATAAATGACACTGCATTTTTAAGTTTAGTTTATACGTGGGAGAATATAGGTGGGTGACTGACTTCCCCGTATCAACTTTTTATCCTACAATCTTGGCATAATCACTTATTAGTTTCAGGAGTTATTTTTTAACAGATTTTTCAGATCTTCTATCCTAGTTATCATGTCATCTGTAAACAGATTTGTTTTGTTCCCAATTTCATTTTGTTTTCCTGTCTTATTTATTTCTGTAGGACGTACAGTAAAATGCCAAAAAGGAATGGTGAGGGGCTATGGTTTTCCCTTCTTTCTGAGTTTTTCCTCCCCTACCCTTTCATAACCATTTTAGTGGTCATTAGGGATATTTCATTGTGGTTTTGACTGACATTTTTCTGATGACTGACAGCAGCTTCTTTTTGTGTGCTTACTGTCCACTTGTACATCTTTGGGGGAATATCTATTGCTAGCCTTTTAAAATTCAATTGTTTCTCTGTTAAAAATTGTTGGGTTGTAAGTGTTGTTTATATATTCAGGAAATGAGTCACTGACCCAGTATATAACTTATAAATATTCTCTCCCCTTCTCTGATTATTCTTGTCACTTTCTTGCTGATGAAGGTTGAAGTACAAAAGTTACTAATTTTAATGAAGTGCAATTTATCCGTGTTTCCCTTTGTTGCTTATGCTGTTGATGTCATACCTAAAAATCTGTTGTTAAGTCCAAGGTGGTAATGACAGACATCTATCTTTTTCCAAGGGTTTGACAACTTTAACTTTTATATTTAAGTCTTTGTTACATTTTGATTCTTTTGTTATGTGTGAAATAGTGTGAGGTAGACATACAACTTCATTCAGTTGGGCATGACTATTGAGTTCCCCTGGCATCATTTCTTTAAAGGGTTATTGTCTCCTCTCCTCTTGGCAGTTGTATCAAAAATCAACTGACCATAGATATGACATTTTCTGAACTTTCAATTTTATTACATTAGCTTCGTTTTCATTTTTGCCTTCTTTTCTCATCAGTTTTTTCTTTTCCCTTCCTTTCTTTCCCCCTCTGCCCTCCCTAGTTCCCCTTTCCTTTTGAAAATTTTCAGGGAAAAGGGGTTGAAGGGAGGGAAGGGGTATGGGGAATAAAAAGCATCAGATTATATCATGTAAGGTACAACTTTCCTATAAGAAATATGACCATTACGTATACCTAAAATGTACCAATAAATTTAATTAACAATAAAAAAGAAGACAAAATCAGTGGACAACATTCCATGTTCATGAGAATTTATTACACTGATTTATGCTATTTATCCATAAGCCAGTACTACATCTTGATTACTATAGCTTTTTAATAAGTTTTGAAATTGTAAAATGTGTGTGCTTCAACTTTTTCTCCTTTTCCAAGATTGTGTGGATATTCTTGTTTTCCTGAGTTTTAGGAATATAATATAAAGAACACATTGTAAATAAGATTTGTTTTATAAAGTTTTAGGGCTTACTTTAGATTTGCAGATTAATGTAGGAAGTATTACCATCTTGAAAACATGAAAAGAAATATTGTTATTTCTGAACATTGGCTATCTTTTTGTGTTCTCAGATGTTCTTTGTGTTACAAATAAATTTTAGCTTTCAGTTTAATTTTTGTATAATTTTTTAAGTATTTAAATTATTTATTAATTTGATGCTATCATGAATGAAAATGCTTTCTTAATTTTGTTTCAGATTTTTCACTGTTAATATATAGAAGCACAATCAGTTTTCATATATTGATCTTGTATCCTGAAACCTTGAGCTTTCTTTATTCTAATAGTTTTATTCCTTAGAGTATTCCTTAGGATTATCTATATAGAAAATCTGTGCATCAACTGAAGAGAACTTTAGCTGTAGTTTTCCAAATGGTTTCATGCTTAATTACCCTGTCTACCACCTTCACAATGATATTGAATTGAAATGCTTTTATGTCCTTTTTACCCAGAATGTACTTAAGCATAAGTTGAGAATTATATTGGGGGAATGAGTTCTAATTATTGTTATACATCTGAGTGAGAGTGTGTATGTATATTAGTGTATCTCCCATGCTTTAGTAGATTGTTAGGATGAAATATTTCTTATATACAGAGATTTGAAATAAATACACATATGTGCTCTCAAATTTCTGAGTGTGGCAAAAACTGAGCCACTAAATTATACCTTCTCATTGCTTCCTAATGCAATAGATCTTTGAGGGCTGGCCTCTCTTTCAGTAGGGTGCAGTTCCTAAACACACAAACCAGTTGACTAATGTGACCAAGGAACTTATTAATAGTAGCTTATTTAAAATGATAAATCTTCCCACTTTCCACTAACCTCAAAATGAAGTTTTCTTCATCTTCAAAGGCAATGTTCTGGGGAAAAAGCACTGTATTTATTTGTATTCCTGGGGAAGAGCTGGGAAATACTGGCAGACAGAAAGACAGTGAGTACAGCTCAGTGGAAAAGGTCTTTCTCAAGTTCTAATTAGTCCACATTAGCATGAGTTGCTTGTTGGTTTACTAAGCTTCTTCTCATAAGCTTTCTGAATCACCTTGTAAAATGCTATCATCTTAAGAATTTAATAATCATTAATGAAAAAGCAGCCTTTGTCACTCCTTGAAATCATCAAATCTTGTCTTTGAAGTCCATTTAATTTTATGGATTAAAATCCATAAGAGACCCTGGGCTTCTTGGTGATATTTCTCATTTGTCAAGAAATCAGCATGTGATTTCCTTAAAAAAAATACCAAACAAAATAAATCTGATTGTTCCCTGATGCACTTTACAGTGCCAAAAATGCTCAGCCTCGAGTGGCAAAGCCAGGTCCTCCCCCTTGTGTCCAGCCTTCCTCAGCTTCCTCTGTTTTCAAGTGCCTCCTGTTGCAAAGCATTCTGAGTTTCTGTTCCCTAGATAGCCCTTCCACCACAGCTGCACTCATCCCTCTCTAGCCTCTCTGCTTCTGCTTTCCCGCTCTGCCCCAAACGCCCAAGCTTCTCTTTTGGATTTATAACAACAAACTATCTTCAGAGGTGATTGCAGTGCCTCGAGAAGAATGCTTGTGTACACTTGCTTTGTTCTTAATTAGACTCCCTCAAGGAAAACCTCCTGCCTGGCTTTTTATCTAGCTTTTTTAGAGTTTGTCGGCTTTCTCTGAACCCTTTGAAGAAATCTCTTCCCACATATACTCCCTATATGCTTACAATATAAATTTTCACGATAATGGTGACTTAGAAAAGTAGATTGCAAGTCACACAGATAAAGGAAATTGCTACTAAGAAGATGGGGAGGGCTGGAGGGGAGGCAGGAGAAAAGGGATGGAGCAGAGCTTGGCAGAATTGCACACACATTTTGGGCTCATGCTTTCCAGTTGCTGTTCAATTTTTGCCCCCACATCTGCTTCTGAAAAAAATTAAAATTGTCATCCAAGGACCAAAGAGAATAGGCTATCTCCTTGAAACATGGAAGAACTGTTCCTGCTTTAAAATATGCTTCTCTTATTCTTCTCCCAGCTTCCATCAGAGCAGAAAGTCTCCTTTCAACATGCGCTTCATTGATTAGACAGATGCTGCCTCTTGTCATCAGTAGCAGCATCTAGAACTCTTGCTATGTTTCTTGGTTCTCGGTGCTGAAGACTGAACACTTGCTCGGTTTCTTTCCTCAGTTTGGGGACAGAGAGGTTTGTTTGATGTCTGATACCTTCATCTCTCTTGGGTGTGTACCTCCATTCCATCACCACCACAGTCATCATCCCTGTCACCATTATCACCACCTCCTTGCACTCCTTGCTTGGCACTGTTTTGCTTAGGAATGTCAGTTCTAAGACTTGCCCACATTTTCTGAGGACAGGACGGTGTCACAGATGGATACTTAACTGTCTACAGTGTTGACAAGGACAGCACCGGACATCAAGGAACAGAGTCAAGCATCTTCTGGGGGAGGCATCTTGTACATTTTACCAGTTAAAATTAATAACACTAACCTGGTCAGTAAGTGTGACTTATGGTATGAACAGCACAGATGGCAATTAAGAATTTTTACATTTTTATTTTGCAAAGCTTAACAAGTGGAGACCTAAGGAGAGTAAAATCTCTTATGTTGTAATGGCATGAACTCTGAGGCCACCATGTATCCCATTCTCCATATTCGTTAACCTTAGCAGGGAAGTAGTGGCAAAGCTCTGGGTGCGGGTTTTTCAAATGCCTTCACCTAGGCATAAACAAATAACAATAATAGTGCAATCCTATAGGAAGCAGCCAAGAAGAACCAAGTTCGGAACATTGCCTTTTGCAGAAATAATGAGCCTGCTATTAGTCTAGAAGGATCAGGGCTAAGGTGTGAGTAGGGAAGTTGGAGGGTCTTACTGGTTTGCAATTCTCACTCTCCTAATTACATCCTGATGGTGGCTGCAGAACACAAAGTGGAAGTCCCGCTGAGCTTCACAGTTTGCTTCAAGTGGCTTTGGAGCCACACTAAAACAGCAAATCCTTTATAAATAGCCTGGACTTTACAGGAAGCTGCACAGTGAGCAAGGAGGGAAGTGGAGGTGTCTGATATGAGCCTCTTCTTTCTGAGATCCCTGCCTCCTTCGCTCCTTAATGAGAGGAGGAAGGGGCCTTTGGCAATGTCTTAGATTGGGGAGTTATAGGAACCTAGACACACTAGTTGTCTCCCTTACACATTACTGCCATGATTCTTCAGTGCACAAAATGAATAATTTACCAAAAACCACATGTAAGTATCTCTTTATTATTCATTATAATGAACTGAGACAGGAATAATTCTCCACTCTGCTGGAATCCCCTAGGGCTTAGCTTAACCATACCCTTCTTTGCTTTCCCACAGTTAATTTGTGTAGAAGGAGACTCTTCTCTCTGGCCTCGTGCCCTAACTAGGACTCGTGCTGCTGAGGTGTATGTGGGTTGAGTAGTGGGAGGCCCAGGGTGGGCTGACAGGAAGGGCAGCAGGAGGTTCCATAGTAAGAGCAGGACAGCAGATCTGCTGGATGCCAAGTAAGGAAGTGTTGCAGGAGACTTGTCCAAGAATCACATGAATCGGTAGTGAATGTGTGCTTAGGAGGTGCATAATTTTTTTTTTTTTTTTTTTTTTGGTTTTTCTCCGGTACCAGGAACCGAACTCATGACCTTCCGCTTGCCAGGCAGGCGCTTTTGCTGCTGAGCTAAATCCCCAGCCCCCATAATTATTTTCAATACTCACTCGAGTAGAACACAGTTAAGATGGAGCAGTTGTTGTGATGAACACATTAACATTTTCAATCCAAACTTTCTTTTCCTTTCTCACCTTCTTGATTCTTTGTCTCCTCGTTTCCTTCCTTCTTTTTTCCTTTGTTCCTTCCTTCCTTTCTCAATTTACATATGACTCATATTAAGAAAACTCAGCCTTTCCTTCTTATAATGAAATTTTGGTTTTCCTGCCATCCATTCTCATGCCCTCTCAGTAACAAGTGTCTGTTGAAGGATGCACTTTCTTAGCATTTTGCACACGTGTTTTGAGCACTATTGCACATACACGTTACCTTTTACTCCACATGTAAATGATATGGAAGAACTTTTAGGACAGGCCTCCTGCTCTTCTGATTCCCTTGTATAAGCCAGAGACCCCCAGAGTTGAGAATGCGCTCTTCCTCCCATGTTAGCTCGAGGCAGGGGTAGAATTCTGGATGACATAAATTAAAAGCAGCAACTCTCTGGCCTGAACTGGGAACATTTGCAAGAGTTAACTGTGTGACTTTACTGCCCTTAGGGAATTTCTCTCTCTGGGTCTTCTCTGCCATAAGGAAAGAGGATTTTTCTTGCCTTCTATTTTATTTTTTAACAGGAGATATCTCGCATAATCTATATAAAATAAGTTACTGTTCTGGAGAAGATGATTGGCTTATTAAAAATACATAACATATATTTTTAAACAGGGAGAGAGTTGACAATCTATGGGAGAAGTGCTTATAAAGACAGTGACGACTTCATCTCTATCTCTCTTCTCCCATCTGTCCCCATCCATCTGTGTGTTTAATGAATAGTTCATTTTTTAAAATCTCATATCAGGCATTACTCAGATGGGTCGTCTATTCAGGGTTGCACAGAAAGAATCAGGGAAACAAACTAGGTCCTAGCTGAGCATGAGGCCACAATCACTTGAATATATACAGATGGTCTATGGGTTGGGATCCAAAGAGACATGTCTTACTTAATATAACAAACAGTATAATTGAGATAGATAGATAGATAAATAGATAGATAGATAGATAGATAGATAGAGACATTAAAAGGTGAACATTAAGGAAAAGTTACATAATTATAACATGAGCAATTACATAAAGAAAATAGCATATATTTAGTGACAATTTCCTGTGATCCACAACTCTGAAAATAGTAATAAGAAGGAATGCTTCTTTAAATATCAACCACAGTCTATGATTTTAAAAATGTTTTTTCCATATTATAAGTGAGAAAACTGATGCTCAGAAAGGATCAGGAGCTGAGTAAATTATAAACCTGTGGCTGGAACTCAAATGCTTAATAAAGTTTTTATTCTCTTAACTCATAAGTTACATAGAAATCCTATAGATAGAACACAAGCTAATCAATTTTTAGTCTGTCTTTTGGTTTCATAAATAAATCAATCCATTAGCAGTTCTGGGTAAGTTTCACCTGAGTTGAAAGAGAGCAGATTGTTTATGCACAGTGATAGCAGAAGAAGAACGACCTCGGAGGTTTAGCCAGTCCCTGGGATTCTGTGATCCCACACCTTATATGAGGGAAGGTGTTTGTAGGGAAATCCGTGGGCTGTAATTTTTGCAGAACTGGAGTCTTTGCTCCCATGACGCTCATGCAGGAAGCCTGTGGCTGACTTGTGCCATTCTTCAAAAAGATATCCAGCTCCCCTGACTCTCTGCTTTTAATTTAAAATTTTAATCTATATTTTTCCATGATGATACTGAGACAGACTGGCCATGAGTAAATATGTCAGGATAATCTATTGAATGGAATTAGAATGGTTTGTATTTGGAAACATTTTAATTTCATCTTGTTCACTTCTTTGCCAAGTGTAATGAACAAATCGGAAGGCTGGGTTTTCAAACTATTCCAGTGTGGAGGAAAAGCCAGTAGAGAGGGAGCCGGGTGGCAGATAAATACTGTGAATTGTTCTGGATGGCTTCTTAAAGGATTGTGGACTGGCCAGGGTGAAGTCATGAGAGATCTGTAAGATGAGTAGGCAGGTGCAACTGCAGAGTCCCTCGTGGCCTCCTCATCACAACCCCACATGGAAGTACACACAGTGTGCCAGAGGGGCCAGGCACATGTGGTTGGATGCAGAAAAAAGATAGATCTTGATGATTCTTATCTTGAAAGACACTTTTCTTCTTTATCCCAGGACTTACTGCTTCCAAAGTTCAAGGATGAGTCATTGTTCTGCTTCATGCTGCACCCTCTTGGTTTAAGTTGGTCACCACAGAAGATCCAAAGCATGCGCCCCAAACCCAGATTGTGGCTCTGAAGGGAGAGATGGCAGGGCACCAATTGCTTGCCCTGGTTATCCGCTGCAGAGCACACCTCTGCAAAACCCTGTGCCTGCCTGTCCTTTATCCATCCTAAAGATGTAACTCCATCCCTGATTCTGAAAGCCATCTCACTAGCTACTGGTGTCTCCTTGAGGGAGGGAATGAATCTTGTAGAGGAATTATCACTTTTCTGTGGTGTCTGGAGATCTCTGTGCAGAGCATGTTTCTCACATGTATCAAAAGTATGTCTCTGAGCTGCTGACCTGATGTCGCTCATTCACCTGTGGTCCTACCCCCATACCTATCAAGCCATTGCCCTTGAATTAGCCACCCTGACAGTTTGTATCTGACTTCTGTGTGTCTGAATCTGTCTGATTCTTTAAGACTGAGGGTAGTATTTTCTATAAAGTTGCCCAGGAAAAGGACACCACTGTGTATGCAACTGGGTCTGTGCTCCAACTGAGTTCTCTTCCATGTGCACACAGTGGTATTGATTGATCTCCCAATTGCGTATTTTTAGGAATACAGCATTGTACCAAGCACAGGTCATCAATCTAGAAACCAGCCCATCCACCACTGTGTCAACACCAGGTGGAGAGCCTTGATAAAAATACAAAGTTATAGTTGTCTCAGTGGCTTTTTAGAGAACTGAAAACCAAACCTCAGAGGGAAATGAATCCTTTGGAAGAACTCCACGTAGGCTGAATATAGAAGACTGAATTAAAAGACAGAGACATTTTAAAAATAGGCAGAAAAATCTTACTGGAAGAAGACAAGAATCTATAGGTATGTTGGAATTGCACTATAGCAATTAGATAGGTAATGCTAAAACTGTAAATCTCATATTTCTTAGTTAACAGGATCAATCCTGCTACAGATTGGGCTCAACAATGCTAGGTTAGAATCTTGTCTTTAAAGATTTGAAAATATGGATGTGAAGGCTTTAGATGTCCTATGAAAATGATGAGCAAATGAATTCAGCATCACTTTGTGGAACAAGTTCACATCAGGTGTTGCCATATCATAGAGACTGAGTTATATTTGTCCAGTTGAGGCAACCACGCCCTCTGATAGTAATAATAATAGGAAAGACTCTGTCTGTGTTGACTGTTGTTGATGCCTTGCTTCCTTTAGCCCTCAGAATTATATTGAACAATGCTGTGATGTAAACTTTTCTGTCCCATTCCTCAGATGGAGAAATGGAGGTTGTGAGGAGTTAAACAAAATGCCTATCCTAGGGCCCTGTGTTAGTAAGTAGCAGAGTCCTTGTCTGATGCCAAGACTTCTCATTAACCCAACAATGCACTGTTTCGGTAATGTTCGTTGTGTATTAATGTCATCAAAGCTCATGAAGAATTCTCAACATCCACTGTCATTCCCAGTATTGTCAAGATCCATCTAGTGAAGTACTGTCTGGCTTCTGAATGGACCCTTTTTGAAATGGGTCACCATTGTGTGGCCAACACGTAGTCCCACTTGTGCTCAGGAGCAGTTTCTTCCCTTCCCACTGCTCTGCTCACAGCCTTGTTAGGATTTCCAGTGCGCTGAGCCAGCGTGCTCTCCCTGTGCACCAGCCACTGCCACCTCACTTCTCCCACTCAACAGGGTTTCACATTGCTAGTGTTTGGCTTCCCGCTTGCTCACATCACATACCCAAACTCCGGGCTGTTCATCCACAGCCGCTGTGCTGCCACTGAGCACTGCAGGAGACAATCTCAAAGCTGGCACAGCATTGTCCCTGTATGTCCTTGATCACCAACTTCAGAAAGGACCTTCGTGCAGCTTGGAAATCCTACTACAGCACCCTAGTGATTTGATTCTCATTTTCTTCAGTATTTTTTTTTTTTCACTTGCATCCTCCATCCCTGTTTTATATTCTCCCATTTACTTTCAACTGAAAACTGTGCCATTCACTTTGGAGAAGATAGAAACCATGGCTCAACTGCCTCCTTGTTTTCATATAGCTGAGGATGCTCATGTTTGTACTATTTTTTTCTTCACCGAGGATACTGTAGGTGAAGCATGCTTCCTCATTTGCTCTAGATACAAGGCTTTTACACCTTCACTGTAATTTTTCTCTGTGACTAATCCCCTTTTCCTGTCACCACTTGGTCCCGTTCAATGAGACCATTCTCATCAGTATGTATGCATGGGAAGGTAAGAAGGCTGGAGCCTTATTCAAAGTGATATCTCTAGTGCCTGCTACTCAAAGTGCAGGTGGTCCTCAGCACATTGCAATAACTACAGAGACTTTGGAAAATAAGGAGACTTAGTCCTTACTCAGAAATAATGAATTAGCAAGGTGCACAGCTGATCTTGGGGAAAGTTGAGAAATCCTAGCACCCAGTTGGTATTTTTTTTTTTTTATTTTAAAGATAAAAGGAGGGAAACATTAACAGACATACAACATTTTACAACATATCACAAGCACAATACAGACAATACAGAGTTACAA
>NW_004955412.1:33440256-33492395 GCF_000276665.1 Chinchilla lanigera | reverse complement strand
TTTTCTCAAGATCTGTGAGGTATGTTGATGGTAGTTGAATGGGAATTGCATTGAATCTGAGCCAGTTGGTATTTAGTAAATTGCTGCAAATTGAACTTGTGTCCAGATCTTTCCAGTATTAAAACTAATGAATGACAACAATGAAAGCTAAACAAAAACTGAACAAAAAAACCTCTATATGTCTTTTTCTGTTACTTAGCTGCCAAAGTTCTTGAACACACTGGCTTCAAACTTTACCAACACCTCGTACCCCAGTTACTGGCTCCCCAGTTCCTTCTGCAACTTCTCCCCACTTCTGAGAGCAGTGGACCCTTTTGTCACGTGACTGCACCCTCACGTCCACAGTATGGAATAGTCCCTTCACTATTCCTTTCTACGTCTGCCTGCTGCAATCTATCTTCCAGAGAAAGTCCAGCATATTCGTGTTGAAAGTGAAAATTGGATCCTGGCATGCCTCTACTTAAAGTTATTCAGGATCTCCTATGACAGCAAGAAGAAAATGCAACTTTTTAGTGGAGACATGCCTCTTCCCAGCTTTCCAGGACCAACCTGCACCATCATCTACCTTCTGTGGGCCATTCTGGCCACTATTGTATTCTTTAAGTAAGTCAGTTTCTACCCTAGGCTATATGTACTTGCTTCTCCTCATTTAAAGTGCTCTGTGCACCAAATACCAATGCCTGGATTTATTCTCAGCTTCCAGCCTTAGGTTAAATGCTTCTTCTGAGAACCTCTCTCTAAACTGTAGTTGTAGTAGGGTCAGCCCCCAGCACCTCCTACATGATCACCCCAGCAGTTGTCTCAGTTCACTTGTCATCTGGTACCAGACTTCTGTCACTCTGGCTATTTGCATATTGCTCCAACCGGCCTGCAAGTACCATGAAGGTAGAAACACCGACTCTGAGCTCAGTATTGCATTCTTCGAGCCCAGCAGCGTATGTCATCTTAGTAAGTGCTTAATAAAAATTATTACAAAGTGGGGAGTGTGAATTTGTACTTTTTGTGGCTGAGAAAGTGATAATGTGGCACAAGAATCCTCGTACTCTGTAAATGTCCAGACTAGAAAGTACCATAAAATCAAGCACTATATCTTATGATAGCTTTGTTAGTATTTTTATCATGGCCTTACCCCCGGCTCCTTGGGAAACCTATGAAGTGATCCCCCAGCACACACTCTGGATTTACACAGTAATTTGAAGACAAGAAATAAGCTAGCTTCATCACTCATTATTTTGTTCAAAGAGCCTTCTCTTGCCTAACTGTCTACCCTTTCTTCTCATAATTATGTTTTGCTACCCCATGTTTTACCTCTCTTACCAAGCTAGAATTCTCCTCCTCTCTCCTCCCAGAGCAAGGCAGGTTAACTCTTCTTTTGTAGCTGTAATTTCCACCTCTTTGTGGAGCCATCTTTCCACACAAGTCACTGTCTTCATTTTCCTTCGTTGTGTCCAGGGCTCTGCTCTGAACTCCAGCCCACTGCCTCGCCTGAGCTCTGCAGTTCTCTGTACACGAGTGGCAGCCTCACAATGCAAAGGGAATGGGAAGTTGCCCTCATCTGCACCTGCATGCAGGGACCACTATTTGGATGGACCTCTACATCATCTGTCAGGGCCAAAGCCACAGCCCATCATCATTCTGCAGCTGGTTTTCTGCCTCAAGTGAGGCTGCTTGCATTCCTGTGGTTGAGTTTCAGCTCCTCTTTCCTCCAGGGCCCTCGCCATGCATGCATTTGTGTGTTACCTCTGCATTAAGTCCTTCCTGTACACACACACACACACACACACACACACACACACACATGCACCAGTGCACACATGCATGTGCACAGTTCGTTTCTATGCAATCATGTGGCAACTCCAGCTGAGATTAGAGTGCCAGTTCCTTCCAACACAGAATGAGTTGCAGATGGCATGTAAATGCCAGCCTCCTGCTCTCCTGAAGTATTTCTGTGTTCTCTCTGTGAGAAGTCTTCCCTGCATTCTTCTACACAAGCTCTCTGATATATTTCTAACCAATATCTTATCGGCAAATATTAGCTCTAGCAGAGTTATTACTCCCATTGAATTTCAGACTCTGAATCATAAAGTTTTCCCTTACATAATTTAGGGTCCTGTTGATGCTCTGAAGTTGGCTCTATTTGTAACTCAGGAAATAACTGAGGAGTAAAATCCTCCCAGGGGAATGGGTTTTGCAATTTAGAATGCCTTGGGAGTTGATCTAAAAATATTTCATTTTGGCTTGCCTGTTCTCCTTTCCTGTAAAAAATTCATTTAATACTGCTCTATGAGTTCTCTAAAACAAGATCTTCTTCCTCCCATGTTTGGACTGGCATTATTAACATATTTTGATGTGTTACATCAAGTAATATAATACAGTTTGACACATCAAGTTTCTTCTAAACAGAAATTCACTTAATTTCATTTGTGGGGGAAAATAAAATAACATGATACATAAATAAGAATTGGATAGTGGAAAGTGTATTAACAAAGGAAATTTAGAGGAGTCCATTTTGGGGGCTTTTACATATAACCCATCACCTTTAGCAACATTTCTTAGATTGGAGATCCTTCAGAAGACCAATGTAAGGCACGGGCCAAGAGCGGGAAGAGACCAGGTTTTCATCGATTCCCTGTGGTAACATTATTTTTAAAATCTTTATATACACAGAATCGTAAGAGTACGTATGAATGCCTTCAGTTTATTCCAATGTGTGACTCTAAATTCTGAAAGTATAAGTTACGCACACATATATAAAATTTAAATTGGAAACATTTTTTTAATGGAACAGATGAAGTTTTATTAAAATTAAATCTCAAGTTGCAACACAGAGCTGGCACAGACAGCCGTCAGCCATTGCTCCTTAATTCAGCATGTGACATGTGATGACTGAGTCTTCCCTCCTCCTGGTCACTCCCAACCCCTGAGGCCTTCATTACTGTGGCAGGTCCAGCAGGATTGCACTTTCCTGGGCAGGAATGGACCATGGCCTCAGCAAGTCACCTCTGGGTTTTCTCGTTAGCTTGAGACACCGAAATGAACTAGTGCAATAGTGCACCCAAGTGTAAATCTGAACACTTATGTCTAACTATTGTCCTATCACTTCCGGTGTACATATATATCACATTTTCCAGACTATAACAGAAATGAGAACATTAAATTGAAAAAATTCATAGAAACCCTCTTGGTCCTTGTGTGTGTGTGTGTCGCGGGGGGGATATAATACATACAGTCACAGGCAGGCATGTGCATTCATATAACCCTGAGGACATATCCTTCACCATATGTACATGCTTTTGATGTCAGTGTGAGAAGCATCATCTAATATTGTTGAGTCATTATAAGTAAATATCCATCTCCTTCTAGCAGCCAGCTCGACTGTGGGACATGCCAGTGACACAGAATGAGTGGCACTGATGTGATAGTATATTTATGTAGTATTGACAGCCTAACAAATGAAGGTGCAGATCATCAATCTGGGTACAGTAAATTTGATGATATTAGCATTGCATTATGAAAGGAATAGATAGGTGGAAGGATGAGTTCATATTAGAAATTAACCAGCATTTGCTCCTCCCTAAGGTGGAGGGCTTCACGCCGTATTTTAGGTTTTGTCCAAATGAAGGTGGAAACATAGAAGCTTTTTCTAGTGATTCTCAGTTTCTAAAAATGTCAATTGTCTCAACATTAATGTCTACAAAGTTATCTATACAGGGTGGACACCCTCTGTGAGGCTGGTTTAAAAGACCTGTTCTCCAGTTAGCAACACCACTGTGTATGTGTATGTGTGTGTGTATGTGTGTGTGTGTGTGTGTGTGTGTCTGTGTGTCTGTGTGTGTAGTGTAGCTCTTATTCTTAAGTGAGATGGGTTTTCAGGTGGAATCCTCCTGCGCTCTGATTTAGGACTGCACGTATCCAAGGCCTGGCACACAGACCACAAGGACATTTCCTGACCTCTCTGTCCCGTGAGTGGGTACAGTCCCTCCACACTCACTGTCCCTAACTTTTCTTTAGTTTTCTCTTCCTTACTGTATCCTTAGCTGCTAGAAGGTTGTCTAGTCTACATTAGGTGCTTATTAAATATCAATTGAATGTCTTATGGCACTTCTTTTTTGCATTTCAGAGGCAAAGATAAAAATAAAAGGAATAAAGAACATGAAAATAAAACTAAAGCGTGCCTATTTTGCTTTTCAAGAAGCATTTATTATTTTGGCGAAAATTCCAACTGATTTCCTGTCTGGTTTTTTTAATGGAGTGGTTCCCAGATGCATTTCCAGGGCATTCCCATTCCCAGGATTAGGAACAGCTGGGAGTTTGTCAGGAAGGCATGAATCCTCAGGTTCCCCGCCCACTGGCTAGGATCTCCGGGCTGGTGACAGTCTGTGGTTCCGATGCCCTCCGAAGTTTGGAAAGGATTGCTTTAGGGTGTGGATTTCCCCTAACTGCTTATCCCTTTGAAAATGAAAATAACAGTAATCTCAGAAACAACTCTGTGTCTTGGTCCTCTTTCCTTACTGGAGTGCTAGATCCTTACCTTTCTGATGTGGTGAACCTTGCCCTCAGACATCTCTCAGGCATCTTTTGGGGCTTCCCAATTCTTATTTCTACCTTATGTCTGAACATATGGCCACAGAAGGTTTAAAGATGTATAAAAGTCACACCTAAGGAGCCTTTCTTTTTTCTTTATTTTATCGTTTATGAGAAAATTGAGGAAGTACCCTAAATGTGAACAGAACTCATTGAAGAAATGCCCATCAAATCCTGCTGGTCTTATTGCTTGGATTCTCATAGCCCATGAGCAGCTCCAGGCTGCTTCAGCTAGAGTCCTCTGCTCTGATTGTTCTAGGGTGATTAGTTCCTGAGTCTCTCTGTGCCTCAGTTTTCCTGTCTGTAAAATGTGTGTAATACAGAGAATTTCTCAAAGTTCAGTTATATAAAATAAATGGTACTATGTATATAAAATTTGTAAATTATTCCTGGGGCAGTACAACCAACACATAATTGTAGAGGTTATTTGTAATAGACTTTTAATGAGTTCTGTTTTTTTCAAGGACCAGTAGATAAAATTGGCTGGGAATGCAAGGACTTCAGATATCTAAAAGACTTTGCAAGAGATCAGAAAGTTGTCATTAACCTTTCTCACCTCACCTCTTTGCCCTATCTTAGTTAACATCAGAAACCCCACCTCTACTCTGTGCTACTTGTTAAAGAGGGTCCAGGACACTGCCTCCCACAGCAGGGAGGAACCAGAGTTTAGAGAGCACTTCAGCAGGTTTTCAAAGTCCTTCTCTGAGTTCTCTTTCCTGCTGTTAAGAGGACCTGTGGAGGAGTCCTATGGTGATAGAAGAAAGCAAAAAGCCATGGAACTCTACTTTCTTCTGAGGCTCAGTTGCATTATGAGGAAAGTAACTCTCCTCAAGCAGCATCAGAATTCCTCCGAGATTCTTTGTTGCTTGTGGGATCTGGAACTGTATGAACTGTATGAACCATCTCTGCCCCATCAGATGTGGCTTTTTACAGCTTCTCCCTTCTATTTGCACTCCGTGCTCACTAATGAGACTCAGGGCAAAGAGTAAGTAAATTGGGCCACTGCCTTCCACCCCGGCTATGCTCACACAAGAGGTGATAGCCTTCCCAAAGGGTTGGGTGGCCCGGGCCTTCAGATCATGCTCTAGCCAAGAAAGGTGCATTTGAACTGGTCTATTTCAAAGTTGTCAGTCCCTTCTAGACCCTGTGGTGAATTACCCTGGTTGCAGGTATCTTCAATCTTCAGCTGCTCATCCTATAGAAGATAATGATGTGTTTAAGGACATGCGTTGACATCTCAAATTCTCTAAAACTGCTCTGCTTGAGAAAGCACTTAAAGTTGGATTGCAGTTCTACCTTCATGTTCTGACTGTCCCCACTTTGCATACTGTCCAAAACACAGTATTTCCTTACCTGCTCCTATCACCTCCCTATTACTGGCAGGGCATTGCTCTTGAGGGAGTCCCACAAAAGCAGAGCCCAGAAGGACTGAAAATACTGGTGAAATGCTGCATCAGCAGTTCATGGCAGACCCAGTGAGCTCTCCGTCATTAAAGTGAACTCGGAGATAAGAGATGTTTGCTTACAGAGGCCAGTATAATTTAGTGTATCAAAATAAACAGCATTTTGATGCCCCCCAACATTTCTGAGTCCGTTCATTAAACAAGGTGCTTTAGCAAAAGAGATCTTTTATGGTCATTTGATAAAACTGAGTAAAATGTCATCAGTATACTTTGCAGATATTGAGAAATTGAACGAACTTAATACTAGGTTACAAACCTCTTTGCAAATCAGGTATTTTCCAATTCACTTCTTTAAAAGAAACTGAGAAAAGAACTAATTGAGTTGTCAGCTGTGAGATGATTAAAGTAATTTTTGAAGGTATATTACTGAGTGTTTTTTGCCATATATTTTAGAAAGCAGTCAAAGAATTGAGTGTCATTGCTATGCAAAATTCTTATTTCCATCTCTGTGTTTTTGTGAATGATGCTTCTCTAAAAGCAAATACAAAAACGTAATTTACCCTAAACACTATCTCATTCTAGCAGCAAATATTTTTATTTCTAGTATTATAAAAAGGCTTATCAATGTAATTAAGAGTTATATTTACAGTAAAAGATAACTTTATGTTTAATTATTAATTAAAATTTGCAGTATATTTATGTTGCTTTATCAGTTTTATATTGGTAATGATAACTCATTTTCAGAGCAAATATTATTACTTAGAGTTTTATGATCATAGCCCATAAAAGAAATTTAAATTTCAATCTGTCTCTCTATTGTTTCACATAAATATGTTAGATGATCAATAAAAGATTTTCAAGTGTAAAATATATCCTGCAGATAGACAACAGTTAATGAAAGTACAAGTTCAAGTTTAAAATGAAACAAAACCCTTTTTTTACTTTTAAGGGAAAGCTTATTGATGGACTTTGTGAAGAGTTATGTTTATCAGTTCCTGTGGTTTTTAAATTTCCACTACATATGTACTGATATGTACATATGCACACGTATATGTTCACACACATAAAGGAGTTCTGTTTTTCTACAGATCAAAAATAAATCATTTAAAACTATAGTTTAAATAAGGTTTTATGTCAATTTAAAAATGTGCAAAAGCTTGCAGAACTTACCAAAATGAAATCAAGAATATTCATTTGCACTTAGTCACTGAGATTTGTGTCATTGTTGGAACTGGAAGGTGATCCCCTTTTCTCTGTCCCAATTTACCTTCCTCCACCAGGCTTACTGCTGCCTGGAAGTCTATCATTAGAGCTTCATTCTGCAAACAGGGACCACCATATATGTTCCCCTAAGAAAGGCTTATGAAAGTGAGGAGCAAGGAGGGCCCCTTAGGGTTTTAGTATTTACAAGGAAAATAGAAAATTACTATAGAATGAGACAAACTGAGCAGAAAATTAAACAAGGGCCCCAGGATGTGAAAGTGTGCCTTGTACCAAGGCCATACCTGTGAGGGTAGGAAGGAAACACTGTGTGGAACCTAAATTATCAGGTCCCAGAACTAAATGCAGCCGGGCCCCCAGAACTCACCACCCTGAACTTAGACTGGAAATGATTTTAAATTATGTCTATGACAACTGGTGTATAAAGGTGATCATGGTCATTGAAAAATAGAAAGGTTTCATTACTATATGAATCTATGTTCAGTAAAATTAAATCCATGTGAGTAGATGTCTATAAGAAAAAAAAAGTGACAGCCTATTACCAAATTTGAAGTTGATGGAGGGGAAGTGATTGCCTGGACCCTTATGATCTTTGTAACATACCATACATTATTCACCTCGTGTTGTTCACATGTTAAAACATACTTATTTTGTTTGTATGGTTTGAGAGAACAGCACATTAAAAACTTTAGAACAGTCTCTGGCTATCACTCTGAGAAGATCCTATTTACCACATACCCCTCCTTGTCAGCCATCATGGGCCCGCACAGGAAGGATCCTGATGAAGGAAACCTAGTATTATTTTCATCCCTCCCACGTACCGGAGATAAGACCTCCCTAGACTCAGTGCTCTCCCCTTCCCAGGGAGCTGTCTTCCAGAAACTCCATGGTCCTGAGCCATTTGCTGTCTTTACCAGGGCCTGCTCTTCGGTGTTCTTCTGTCTTCTACACTCTGTCCAAGGCTCTCTGCTGCAGGTCAGGTACAAGGTCACAAGGCCAAATAAGTGAGGCAGGGTCTTCTCGTTCCTGTGTTCTTAGAGGCGTCAGACTCCCCGCTTCTCTCACTGCCAGGACAGCAAAGTTGCTGTCTGTCATTATGTGCACCGTTTCCCATGACAGGGGCACACCTGGTGCTCTTCGGAGCGCTCATTCCCACCTGTTCCTGTGCTCATGTTCTCAACCACCCAGCACATCTTCAGACATTCTTGTGCACCAACAGGCACATTTATTTTTACATGAGGGTTGGTGGCCTGCAGGTCATACACCAAGAAAAGCAAATTTCATTGCATCTGGTGCCTCCCTTGGTGGAGGGGAGTGGCAGATGTGCTTCTTGCTTTGATAATAACACTCTTCTCTCCATGGGGCAGAGGGATGGATACACAGAGGTACAGGGACACTACTGATAACGTCCTTCTTCTCTCCCTGAGACCTTAACAAGCAGCCCTGATTCCCTGAAAAGCTGCTGGATTTCCAAGGTGAATTTTACAGTGTTACAAACTGGAGTCTGCAGACTCTTGGTGGTTTAGGTATACATGGAGATTAGCAGCACCTGGAGCTCTGGCAGGAAATAAGTTCAAGTTCTGATTAACTACAAGTTAAGTATTTGCTTTGTGGATTATCTGTGACCTATTTGAAATACAGTACTGATCCACTCTCCTTCCTCCATGCCTCTGGGCCATTTCTCCCACAAGATGATAAATGTGTTGAAGAAATATAAACTAATTCTCGTGTAAGCCTAGGGGTTGGGAGCAAATGTGCAGCAAAGATAGTCACATAATATGTCCCTAAATCAAATGTAAATGATTTTGTATCATCCATTCTTGAGGATGATTCCTGCCTTACTTACCATATAGGTAGGAAGTTTCATCAGTAATTGATTGTTTCCGTTTAGTACCGTGTTATTTGCTTCACTTGCTACTTGATGTGCTCCACTGCATTTATGACGTATTCCCACTTTTCTTTTTCTTTTTGCTCTCTCCCTCTCCCATCTTCCTGCCTCCTCTCTCACCCTTTCCCCACATCCCTCACAGGTGTACCATAGATGACCGGGTCACCCGGGTAGCTTGGCTAAACCGCAGCACCATCCTCTATGCTGGGAATGACAAGTGGTCCATAGACCCTCGTGTGATCATCCTGGTCAACACGCCAACCCAGTACAGCATCATGATCCAAAACGTGGATGTGTATGATGAAGGTCCATACACCTGCTCTGTGCAGACAGACAATCATCCCAAAACATCTCGTGTCCACCTCATAGTGCAAGGTAAGTCACGGCTGGACTCAAGGTGATGCTCCTTTTAGTGATGGAAGGCGACAGTGATTTGGACTTTGTTCTACACATGAAAGAAGACACAAATGGTCATTTTGTGCTGTTGAGTCCATGAATTGAGAATCAACCTAAAGACGCAGTGTTGTCTCTAGTGTTCTTGTTTTCAGCAGTAAGTTGTTTTGCATGATCTGGTTGAACTTGCTTTAGTAACTTTGCTTTCTGGAGCTTGATCAAGAGATATCAAACAGATAGTACCGAACTCATCAAAGTGCTTCGTAATGATCTTTTGGGGTCTTATTTTGTTACAAAAGAAAAAGAGCCGATACTGATGTCCAGCATGTGACTTGACTATGTTTTTGCACAGTTGCTGGTTGGTCATGCACGTTCTAGGCAGGGCTCTCAGTGTCCCAGTTGGGCACCTCTGGCATTGCTGCTGTGTTTTTGGTTTTGTTTTGTCTTTTTGGTACTGGAAATCAAACTCAGGACCTTGCGCTTGCCAGGCAGGCGCATATGCCGCTGAGCTATATCCCCTGCTGGCATTGCTGGTATGATATTCAGTGCCACCATGCAGGCTGGAGTCAAGAGGACTGCGAGTCATAGTGATATCCTGGTCACTGATGAAAATAAATTCACAAATTAAAAGGGAGTTGGGGGTTGGGGAGAATGGCTTTACATCTTGTTTTATTCTATTAAAAATCTTAAATAGTATAGCCAGGGTGTAGAATCAATGTGATTTTTTTAAAAATAGTTTTAAATTTAAATTATACTTTTTAGCAGAAGTGAAGGAATGTCAGAATCCCAGACTACTTATATTAAATATTAAGGATTACAAACCAATGCAGAGAGCAGTTCTGAGAATATGAGAACCATTTTAAGACAAAGCAACAATCCAAGTGAACTTATTTTGGACCGATCCAACTGCTGTAGCTATATAAAGCATTCTCTGTAGAATATTACCTCCTGGTGGGGAGGACGTTCCAGGCAGATGAGCTCTGTCCACGGAGACACATGCTTCCTCTGCCAGATGAGAAGTTTGGGTGGACCTTTCTCAGACTGTCCTTTATTAACTTCTTGGGGATAGACAGTGAGTTTCCAGAAAGGGTACTTGTGTGGGATTTAGTTTCCCCGGTTTTATCTGATTCCATCTGCCATAGACTCCACAGAGATTTTTTTTTTAATTTTTAAATTATGAAATGTGTATGATACCCATGCTTAGCTAAGAGATTTCTTCATCTCTACTTAAAAAAATATTATGCTACTCATTTCCACTGGTTTTGTGGAGAAAGGTTGATTAGGGGTTAGCATCTATTCATGCTTAATTCAGGATGCCCATTCTTCCCTTTGGCTGGAGCAGCTCTTTGCTAACGCAGCATCCATAACTCCTCTGTAGGCCATTTGCATTGCATATGTTGGGCCAGAGATCTGTCTAATGCAGGAGTCTCTGGGACCTCCATCTTGCTTCCATCCAGCCTTTGAGCCATTCTCTCACTCCCACATGCTTTCAGAGGCTCACTGGGGCCACCATGTGGCACATCTAGAGATGCTGCTAGTCCCCATTCTCTACACAGATCCTGCCCAGTTGTTTGGTGACTGTCTCTTTGGAGTCAGGAAAGTGCCCCCATCTGGAGATGAAAATGATGGTCACATTTGATCCTTCTTTTCAGAGGATGGTGGAGGCACCTGATCAGCTCAGTCATTGGATGCAGCTGTATGTCAGCTGGAAATGCCTGGGAGTATAAAAAACAAGGGCTTGAGAGTTTTCACTACCCCAACGGTCACCTGGGCTTAGTTCCAGTAGAGCTGAAATTCTCAGCAATGGAAATGACACCTCAGTGGCATCTCCATGGCCTTGATAGCAAGGTTGTCTTCACATTTTGGAGATGTGGCAATGAAATAAAATATTATTGTCAGGGCCTGCACAGAAATACCCTCAAACCAAGCAAGGTTATCACTCTTCAAGGAATATGACCAGTTGTGTGAGCAAGTCAAAGTCAATGCAGGCCAGAAAGGGTTTGTGGTGCAGGGCTTCTAAGATGATGCCCTTCATTTATAATGTAATTTGAGCCATTCCTTGGCCAGGATGTGCAAACATAAGGCGTTCCCTTCCCAGTCTCAAGCCAAGAAGAGTCAGAGGACTGGGGACATGCAGATCGGCATGACTAAGAGAAGCTCATAGTCTCACATTCCCAACGCCATCCATATTGGCTCTGGCCATCTAAGGTGGCCTATGAAATCCAAGTACAAACCGTCAGGTGCATGGAGGCAAGAGGGGAGGCCCTGGCCTTGGAAGTCTGGGGATGTGGCTCTTTCCATCCACAGATAAGCAGCTCAGGGAGCTGCATTCCCTCCCTCATGGCTGACAATACAGCAATGTATTCTTCCTTTGGAAACCAGTTGAATGGCTAGGGATGCACACAGAAACCCCAGCTCTCTGTGAGGAAGAGGCCCAAGGGCTCTCCTTCTTCTCAGTAGCTATTGGCTTTTGTCCAGTCTATAGATTAATTTTTCAGACTTAGTGTTAGTTCAGGTTAGATAAAGATAATGAAAGTTTCCTAATCCTCTTAAAGAAGATTTATCTGACTGAGTAGAAAGCCTTTGGAATACAATAAGGCATGTATAAAACTGAGGCCTAATCTTGCCTTTAATTTCAAACTCCTGATGGATATTGATTTTGCAATGAGAAAAACTGAAAAATTTCCGTGCTGCAACTTGTCTGTTTAAAAAAGTAAGTGTTTATTTATCTTCTGTCCATTTGGGAATGTTAATATCTCATTATTTCCTCCAACCAGGTACCATTAGCAGGAGGGAGACCAATCCCATGGGGCTCCCGGCTCTGCTGTCACCCGCAATGTGAAGGATTGAGAGGCTCTGTCACTAACCACAGCCCCTGTCCTTTACGATGTAAGGCGGCCCCTGCCACATCTCTGCTGACAGTAATTTCCAAGTCCATCTCTTTGCTAAAAGAAGTTGCCTTTGTTAAAATATATCACTGATACTTGAGAAACATCTCAGCTACTGAGGTGTCATTTTAAGTCACCAAATGAGCATGAGGTATAAACTCACTACACTTTCTATCCCAGTTTTAAGGAAACTTCAAAGCTGGGACAAATTGGTGCTGTGGGATTGGGACAGCCAGGTTAGGAAAATGCATCCAGTAGCCTTGTCCAGGATGAGCTGAAGTGGAGACAGCTGGAGGAATGAGGGCAGGCTGCGGTTTGTTCCTGTCATCCAAGGCATATGACAATAGGTGACTATGAGTCTGTAGAAATGCAGAACAGCCTACAAGATGGTGTCTGCTGTGGTTTGTGTATGAAATGTCCCTCCAAAAGTCTCATCTATTCAGAGATGGGGCTTTTGGAAAGTGACTAGATCATGAGGGCACTAATTTCTTTTCTTCCTTTCTTTTTTTTGTTAGTGCATGTTTTCCATACATAGTGATCATATTGATCATGGGGGATTTGTACCGGTACACAAATCCACTCGTTTCATTGTTAGATTAATCCACTGATGGTTTCAGAATTTGATGGTATTCGTGGGAGTGGTTGAAACTCAGGAAGTGTGGTGGTCATGGTGATGTAACTGTAGCAACTGTAGCTTGTTCTTCACCCTTTCCTCTGGAACTCTTTCCCTATCTTTCTGCTTTGTGGCTACCATGTTGTAAGTAGCTTTCCTCTGGAATGCTCTTCCTGCTGTGATGTTTCTGCCTCACCAGGGGCCTAAAGCTAGTTGACATGGACTGAAACCTTTGGAATCAAGAGCCAAATTAAACCTTTTTTCTTTTAAATTGCTTTTACCAGGTATTTTGTCACAGTAATGGAAGAGAACATGTTGCCCAAGGGAATTGGAAAGTACTAACCATAATGCCTTCAAAGAGGAAGAATTAAATATATCACCCATGTTTTTTAGTTTGGGAAAATATTGGTGACCTCTGTAGTGGGTGGAGAGGTAGGACTCTGTGACACTTGGAAAGAACAGCTTACAACTTACGAGGTTTAGGGATAAAGGAAACACGAACATTAAGCAGATGTTGTAGAACAAGGGTGCAGGTGTAACTGAACACTAAAAAGTGTGTTTGAGAATCAATTTGAGTTTATCAGCTTGAGAGTAGGTGAGTTGCTGGGGCCAGATATTCCTTGAGAATAGCAAACATTATACTGTATTTTCTCAACCTTCAGCACTTAGAACACTATCTGAGGCACTGTCAGCTCTGAACAGATGTTTGTTTGTTTGTTACATGAGCAGAGGAACCGATTGATTCGGCAACTGAAACCTGAAGCAGCAGGAGCGTGATGATCACAAAGCCCCAGCAAGCAAATAGGTGGAGGGGATGAGCTGTTCCCATGACTTGGCATGGACAGTCATGAGGAAAAGCTGCCTGGGGGAAAGGGTACCTTGATTTTGATGTGCTGTAGGGATAACACCAATTCCACGAATTCATTTAGTACTTTACAGGGATGGTCACAATCTGTCACATTTTACCCTCACAGTAAGTCATGGCAGGCTGCAGTACAGTGGCCACTTACAAATTAGACAATGGATGCTCCTGAAGGAGACCTGCTGGTGTCCCCGTGAGCAACTGAGCTGAGCCTTGAACCTTGGCCATTTGACTTCAAGAACAGTGTCTTCCAAACATACTACCATTTGTAATTATTTATCTGCTCTAGATTATTGGAAAACCTCCAGGTTTGATATAGATTATTTTATTTTACTTATTTCCATCTTTTTCCTGCTGTGAATATCACATTGTACAAGGAGAAATTAAAGACAAACTGAAGAAAGCTACCATAAATGATGTAGAAAGGCTGAGAGAGAGCAGCAAAGAAGATAATTAATTTTCTAGTAGCTCATCCCTTCAGGGATACACATTTCAAATGTTACTGCTTTATCCTGTGTAAGTACTGAAAACCCTGGCCCCTTTGAGGGTCCAGTATCTAATTGTCATTCTAATCACTACTAACTCTTCAGCCTTCTGCAACTACTCAGAGATCTCTGTGGTACTGGGGTGGATGTTTGTTAGTGACAGATAGAAGAGGAAGAGGTGGCCTATCTTTGTTTCTTGAGTGCTGATATTCCCCACCAGCTTCCTGAGCTAGCTTGTATGTCTGTTTACTATAATGTATTTCAAGAAATGAACACCTTTTGCAGAACCTGGTTTTATGCACAGAGTTAGCAATGATAAGTTATGTTGAATTTTCACGAAAGAGACTCCACAGCAAGCTTATGCAACTTCTATGTACATAAATGAAAGGTTTCTTTTATCCTTGAGTCAGTTCAACGGGCACTGGTTGTTACGCAGATTCTGTTTAATAATCTATAAGATCGATTTTCCAACCAACCCGGTCCTAAATTGTACTAATCACCAGCAAAACTTGGCATTGGAATTAAGTATAAACCTAATCTCACTTGATGTTTATATCTACCCTACAAAATACACACCATGTTCATGTTTTACAAACAAGGAAGCTGAGGCCTAGAAAGACTGAGAACATACTCAGAGATGATGGCACTGCTGAGAGCCTTAAATTTCCTTTACCGAGCTCACTGTTTTGGGTTAAGGTTTTGTCACTAGGAAAAAGCTATCAAAAGGCGAGACACTTTACATATGTCTCCTTTTGATTATTCTTCATATGAGCCCTGGAATACAGAGCAGAAAGTCACCACTATACAAGACAAGAAATTGAGGTTAGGGAGTTGGAAGTGATTTGAAGGAGTTAGACTGGTTAAGAAGAGGCCAAGCACCTCTTAAGCTTTCTATTTCCCTCTACACCCCACAGGACTGTTTTTCCAGGACCAGCCATGTTAGTACCTCCTAGATAAATGAATGGAGGTGAATGATGCCATGCATGAGAAAAACATAAAAGAGCAAGCAGGGAGGATACCAAGGCCATGCTCTGGGCGGGGCAAGGGCACCCAGGCAGTTTGCAGTGGGAGTGTTTACAGAAGTGAGGAGGAGTCAGAGTATCTGCACAATTCTTGATTATTTTAGTCTTCCCTTTAAGAAACCCCTTTGTTCTGTGATTTCTCCCTCATTCCAAATATTACACAGTCATTTAAATTTACATGTATAATTATGAGCTTAAAGAAAAGTAAGCAGTCAACCTGAAATAAATTTAATTTATTCAGCCTTTATTTTAATTAAAATCACATTTTCTCCTCGCAGAGGAGGGTGGAAGGGAGGAAAAGAACAAGTCTGGGTGTGAGAAAACTCACTCTAAAGGCTCTGCTCTGCTCCTACACTTCATAGGCCTCTGTCTTCAGGACCTTCCCTTCCTGGAGGTCTCACCCTGGGATGCAGAGTGGAATTCAGTGGAATTGATTTCCTTTATGTATGAATACTGTGACATATATGTGTACATGTACACACATATATAGAGATATTTGCATTTGGAAATCTGATTCCAAAAAGGGCTTTCTAAACTGCAAATTGCGTATATGTGTGCAAATATAGCATACATGCAAAAGGGTCCATAGTGCAAAATAAGAATGGGAATTGAGAATTTCTTTGGGCTTCATTTCCAAGGTTTTGAAATGGAAGGTTGCAGTGATGGTATGGGAGTCCTTATTCCATCTTACAGTGATTTTTAAATATAAATTCTCTGGTTGAATTTTTGTGTGACCAGGATTCTCTGCACATTGTCTTTTGTATCTTTACTCACTGATGGGAACCATTGCTGCTAATCTCTTATATTTTCTTTAACCTTTAGGATTTGGGGTCCTCTTGCTAACATTACTAGTTAGTAATTCTAAGTATGGTCTCAGTTGCCCTCTGATATTTATAATCTCTACAATCCATGTCAAATGTTTTACAGGCACATTTGTGTTTTTTTTTTTTTTTTTTTTTTTTTTTTTCCAGTACCAGAAATTGAACTCACGACCTTGCGCTTGCCAGGCAGGCGCTGTGCCACTGAGCTAAACCCCCAGCCCTATGTGCACGTTTGAGTATGTGTGTATATTTAGCTCTGTCCTCCACCTGCTTATCTACCCTTCCATCCATTCTTTCCTTAAGGGTTATGGTAACAAAGGAGGTAACAATAACACAGAAAAAAATCAAGAATACCATTGCCTTCAGAATAATCTCTGTGCCCACTAAACAAAGGTATTTTGACAATCTTCATTCCTGGGAAAAGTGTCCCCCTACAAACTCCCTCCAGGCCTGACCCCTCCTTCTCACCTTGGGGGTAGAAGGAGGCCCACATAGACTTCCCAAGCAACCTTCTATCTGTTCTCAGATTGTGCTGCTCAGCTTGTAGATAACTAGAACAGCACTAATGTTCAGAACCACTGAATCTCTTAGGTTGTGACACCTTTCATAATATGGGGCACAGCTGGAGACAAGGTGGTCCAAAACACATGATTTCTCCTCCTTTAGCAGGCTTCTCCTCCCATTATCTTGAGGAGAAATAGGTTACTTTGTTCTGCTCTGCATAGGAGCTAAGACTACAACACATTCACATACGTTCACATTCACACACCCCCTTACATGCACCCACACACTCCTGCACACAATCTTCACAGGTTCCATGACTATTTCTTCTGTCTACCATGCAATTCCATCCCACCCTCTACTTAGTATGTCAGTTCAGCCCCCATCTAGAAGAGAAGCAGAGACACACTCATTTCTCTTATTCAGAGTTTATTAACTGTAAAAATTGAAGGAATTTGTATTTCGAAAGATGATGGAGACCAAAACAAAATTTGCCACTGCATGAATTCCTTGTTGTGGCTGAAGATGAGCTGGGGATTTCTGAAAGGGGGCAGCCCTACTTTGTGAGTCCTGGAGTGGAAAGTGAGTGAGAGTGTTTTGCAACACTCTGCAAGGCAGAGAGAGTCTTTGCCATGATCCAAAAAGGTGCTGCCAGTTTTGGCACCTGCTTTCCTAATATACACAGGAGCAGGAGCCAGGAAGAGAAGTAGCAGGGCCTCAGCTTGTCGTCAGCCTTATTTGCAATAGAATTAAATAAACAGAGCAGTCATAATAAAGCCTGCTCTCCAAATCATCACTGATGTGGAGATGGAGAAGAAAATGAAATGCCTGTTATGTTCTGCTCAATTTACATGGGATCTCAGCTTATTTCCTAAGAAGCCAGTCTGCCAATAACTCCAGTAAATAACAAAGATGCTTTCTAACATGTTCCTGCTGCTGTGAACAAAAAGCAATCATATCTCAGTGGGAGGGTAAATTAGTAAATGTCCATAAATTCTCAGAGACAGAAGTTCACCATGACCCTCACATAGACATGTTATTCCATATGCACTGTACCTCCACACCCTCAAACCCCACAGTCCATAAGTTTAGTTAATCATAGTGTAGCCTCGGGAATACTGAATCCAGAGTAGCAAGACATAATTTCATACAGGGAGTAAATGTACACATATTTGAAAGAGATGACTTGAATTCTCTAAACTTATTTTGAGCTCTTCATTAACAAGTTTTAAAATCAAACATAATATCTTGACCACAATAACTATGCTTGTTCCTATTTTGGATTCTCCCAAAGATCAAAAAGCCTTTACTTTTTCCATTAATAATTCTACTGTACAGGTATAAGAATGCAAGAACAGTAGAAATGAAGTACAGGTGAGATTGTCATAAAGAAAACATTCAAGGATTTGTTTTCTTAGTCATTACAAACCATGGCTCTCATTCACTGAGCAACCTGTGGCAGTTATTTTAAAAACATTACCTAATTCTATTTTCCAATGAAGCCCAGGAGGTAGAATTCACTTTCTTAGCTTCTGAATGAAGAAACCGAGGCTTAAGAAGGCTGAGGAAGTTGTTGGAAGTCACCAGCTGGGAAGTGCTGACTTGGGGCTTGAGCTCAGCTCCCTGCAGTGAAGCCGGTCCTCAGCCCTTTAGCTGGGGTTTGTCTTGATCTCACACCTTTCCCACAGGTAGGTGAGGCAGATGTGCCCGTTCATTCTTTCTTTAACACCTCTCAGACAAGATTTGCAATCAAAAAGCTGCTTTGTCTCCTTCATCTATTTTATTATTATAGTAATTATAACTTCCTTCTTAGAATTCATACCAGCTCTCAATCTACATTCCCAGTTTTTTACCCTAATCTCAGCCTCTTATTTCTGGCCTGAGCGTTTAAATTTAGGTATAAAAGTCATCATACTGAGCTTATTTTTCTTACTCAAATACCTGCCTTTTCTCTTTTCATTAACATGCCTGCTTATGGGAACACAGTCCTTAAATATAGCCTTGCCTCAAGCTGTATTCTCCTCTATGTATCGCTTCTCTGTTAAAGCAGATGTTATGTCCCATAAAGTCATCGTCTTCCTCTATGTTCCTACAACTACAGCCATCATAGTGCAGAATCTCATTCCCTATAAGCTTGTCACTATTACCTCCTAAAGGACACCCAGTCCCTGATCACGCTCTCTCCTTACTCATTTTAACAACATTCCCAGGCTGGGGATTTAGCTCAGTGGCACAGCGCCTGCCTGGCAAGTGCAAGGTCACGAGTTCGATTCCCAGTACCAGAAAACAAACAAAACAAAACAAAACAAAAAATAAAACCAACATTCCCTAACTGTTACTGACACACACATCTGATCATGTCACTTCCCCCCTACTTGTGCTATTGTAGATGTATCTTTTATTTTTAACTGATGTATAGTAATTGTATGTATTTATGGGGTACAGTGTGGCATTCCCATATACATAAATAATGTACAATGATCAAATCAGGGTAACTGATTGTTATTTCTGTGTTTTAGTAACATTAGAATCTTTACTAGTAGCTATTCTGAAATATACAACTAGTTGTTCATGATGATTTTTCATAAAAATTTGCAAAATTTAGACTATCTTCCTAGGTGCTGAACAGTTCAGGGCTGTGCCTCCTTTCAGACTTAGTTACTATTGTTCCATTTTTGCATCTTGCAAACCCCTAAGTTTCATTTATCCTTGTCCAGCTCCTTATCTCCAGCATCTTACACTTTTCCATTTCTCACATTATTTATCTGCTTTCAACATTCTTCTTCTTGCTGGATTTCCAAATCCTATAGAAAGTTCTGCTACCTGGATCTTTCCGTCATGGTGGAAGTGGTCTATATTTACACTTATAGTGTGATTGCTGTTAGCCAAACATAAGGATTGGGAAGTGGAGATATATCTAGTGCAAATAGGGACTGAATTTTGGTTTTATTTAATTTTAATTAACTAGTGGTTTTCACATTGCAGAACACCATCAACAGCTGCTTAGTCTCCAAAACCACAGGTTTTTTTTTTTTTTTTTTTATAAATTTCAATGGTCACTTCATCTGTACTGCCTTATGTTTTGTTTGTTTTGTTTTTTTTTAAATTTTGGTTATTGGTAAATCTCTATTTTCTTTCTGTGACTGGAAATTTATCTGAAGGCAAGAGTCAGAAATACCATCATAATTTTTGATATAGGTACAGCATCCTGAATTAGCGTGACCATTTAGGTAGCTCTTTGACTTATGTTATGTTTTATCAATCCATAACAATAATTGAAATATACTTAATATATTTTTACTAACATTTTACACAAAATTGAGAAAAATGGCAACTGCTCTTATGAAAAAATAAGCCTCTCGAAGTGAGACTTGCCTGGAATAGGCACCAGAGGTTATTGGAGACCACAACGCTAAAAACAACATGTACCATCAATTTATTCCCTTCAATTTCCTGTGCATAGGACAGATCACTGTAAACTATAAGGATCAAAAATATAACTGTTAAATAGACAAGTTCATAGTGAAACCTGTAAAAAGAGTCCATAATCTAGAGCTTCGGTGCAATTTCAGACACTGCCACTTCCCTTTAGTGTGTTGGAAATCACCCCAAACCAGGGGCCCCCTGGCAGCCCTGGCAGGTGGAGCTGGAAGAGGGCAAGCCCAGCCTGCTGCAATCAACCTAATGGGATGGATTATGTGCTCCTATTGGCCAGCAAGCAGGCATTAATGACCAGTTAGCAACTGTGTTCAGGTCAATTAATTTATATTTGTATTTTGCAAACTAAAAGTTGCTCTGTTAGATTATTGATTCTTTGTCCCTGTATTCAATTTGTTTTTAATTGCACCATTGCTGGGCCAAGCCCTCCCTCCTGGCAAGCTGGCAATAAATCTGCCACCATCTCAACAATCAACAATAAATGTGTCTCTTCATGTCATTATTAATATGTGTCTTGGATTGGTTCATTACCACAGTTAACAGTTTATAAGAACTGGATGGCATACTGCCAGGAGGATTTCTTTTCCCAAGGGCTATTTTCTCATGAAGAGATTGATGTTCTCAGGCCTGTGTGGTACTAAGAGAAGGGGTCTGGGATTTAATTCAGTATAGCTGGAATAAAAGCTACCTAATCCTCTTTTTATCATAAAGTTTTAGAAGAAGATATTGTTGAAATAGAGATTTTTGCCTCTCTTCCAATTCTGCTTTCTTCTTGCTTCTTTCTTCATTTTATCTTCCTAATACCTGCTTAATCTTTATTCAGATGATATTTTTCCCCCTCAAAAACAACAGAACAGTCACCTGAGTGATCTACAATCCCAGGGTAAGACAGCCACATGTGCCAAGAGTTGTAGTGTTATTTTGGGATTTTTGTTAGATGAGAGCAGGGTAGAGTTCCCCACACTGAGTGTGTGAATGGTGATTAACAGAGCTGCAGAAATACTGCAGTTGCAGTGCCACCTACACTGAGGGCAGGACCAGAAAATAATAAGATATGTCCTATAGTAGACATAATGATTATTTATGGAATTGATATTGACTCTTTTAGTTATTCAAATTTTTAGGGGGAAGCACATATTTTAAACGAATTTATAATTTGGTGGAAGAGATCCACTATCTTCTTTGCAAGGGCCACAGTGGGCTGATCTGGTCACAGTGTAGAACGTGTATCATCTTCAAAGTACAAACTTCTGGAGAACAAAAAGTCTGGTCTTCAGATGCAATATTAACTGTCCATTCTTTGATCCAGGACATAAATTTTGTACCTAATGTGCTATTAGCAAAGGACACACAGTTCTTTTCATGTATCATTTCCATCACAGGTGGACCTGAGCTTGTTTGTTAGGAGAGTTTGATCCAGGATGTCCCTCTGGATGAAGCTTCAGGGAAACAGAGACACAGAGCTTGGAAGGTGAGGAGGGGAGACTTGGGCCTGGACAATTTAACAAAGGAGACTGCTAAGAAAAGAGAGAGAAGATCTGAAGATTTCTGCACAAGGCCCCAGAACCACAGATACAGCACAAGAGTGAAAAAGAAAGAAGTTGGGAAAGGTGGAGAATAGTTGCAGAAAGGGAAGGAAGAGATAGGAGTTCAGTCAATGCAGTATGCTCCTGGGCTGGGGCAGGGAACCCACGCTACTCATCAAGACAAGAAGTAGAGGACCATGAGCCAAAAACTGAGTGCTCACTTTGTCCTCATCAAAGCTTTTGCCAAAGATTTTGCTTTCAGAAGCTTCTCTCCACTCTAGTGTCAAGAAGATGTAAGGTAATAAGTAAAACCTTGCAGACCTTCCTATGAATTCATCTGTAAAGGACCACGATTGCATGCCATATGGGATTTCTTTGTTTAGAATGAATTCTTATCCACTGTCACATCCAAATAAAATAAAATAATCTATTTTTCAGCTTTAAAGGAGAAAGCAAGCTCTGGTTACGTGCACACATCCGCAAGCCCCACTGAAACACCCCACCGATGAGAGTGCTGAGTGACAAGCTGGAGCCCTGGCCATGGCTAATCCAAAGCACCAACAACTATTAACAGAATCAGTGAAAGCAAAATAGCTACTTGGGGAATAAAGCTCCCCAGTCCTTGCTTCTGCAACAGCAGGGTGGAGAATAAGGGGACAAGAAAATCAAAGTTCCTTTAAAAAAAATTATCACACATAGAGGCAAAATGTCCCCACAGCAGGAAAGAAAGTGGAAAACACACCAAATCAATCACCTTAAAAATAAGGCTTAAAATCTTGCACTGCTTAAGATGTAGGTGGGGAGGGAAAAATGGACCCAACAGCTTGAAAATGTTTTATTAAACTGCATGCTGACTGTTACAGCACATACAAGGAAATGCAATTATGGTTAGGCCATTAAAAAGACGCCCAAGGATAGCTCTGAGAAAGACCAGGGGGCAATCAGTGGGCACTCACCCCACTTTAAAAGGAAACTCAGTTTGAAAAAGTACCAGAAGTAGGAGGAAGCACCTGAGACCCGACAGCCCCAAAACAGGATGTCTTCCAGCTTTGCAGCCTCTAGGCTAGGCAATGGAAACTGCGGTGGGAAGAAGAGGCTAAGCTGAGAATCTCTCTAATTAGACAAGAGCAGCTTCTGATCTGCAATCATAGATGCTTTCTTTTACCCTCATGTCAACCTCACTGTCCTGGGCTCTTGTTTGGCTAACATGTTTGCAAGGAACACACCTGCTCAGGAGTTGATGATGTGGTTTGAGTGTCACTCTGGGTGCATTCTGAGCATGGTAGCCTTGGTGCCTTTCCACTGGCTGCCATCTGGGTTGTGCCTGCCAGTGATGAGTTGGCAAAGACAGTTCCCTTGAGAATCTGTTTGGTACCAACCCCTTACTAAACAGATTAACTTGTGTATGCATTAGAAGATACGGAAGAGACAGTGGACATGTCGGACAGACAGTGTTCTCTTCAGAGTCTTCACTTGTGGTGTAGTTTGTCCTGCTGCTCACAGAAGGCACAGTGTGAAGGGGACAATGCTGTAGTTTGGACCTTCAGCATCTCTCACAGGCCCATTAGGCTGAGAGCCCAGCATGGAGCCATTGTGACCTGCTGGAGATTTTAGCAGAGGTGCCTGTTATATGGTTTGTGTTGATGAGGGTGCATCCTTAAAGGAGACTGGGGCCCAGGCTCTTCCTTTTTGATTCCTGGTCATGAAGGGTGTACTTCTGCTCCAATGCCTGCTTCCACCATGATGTGCTGCTTCACCTAGGCCAAAACAACAGGGCCACCCCAGTGTCCCTCAGACATTCAAAGCGGTGAACCACCACAGCCCTTTGTTCCTTATAAGCTGATTGTCTCAGATATTCCTTCTTCTGACAAAAAACTGAGTAACACAAGCCACTACCCTCTCCTTTCTTTTAGGGAACCTCATAATGCCCAGCTCTTTGTTTCCCATTTCAGGCCTTCTCTTGTCAATATCTGGAGACGGTGTTGTGCTCAGCCTTTTGAATTCCAAATTCCTGGGGACAGCTCTGTCACAAGATGCTGTGACCGCTGAGATACAGTGTGACGCTCCCACCTACCAGGAAGATAGGAGCAGAATCATTACTACTGCAGACAAAACTGTTGACAGCTACTATATGGCTTAAGGCTACCATGAATTAAATGATCAGAAATGCTTATTAAATGTGTGCAGTGCATTACTAGTAATCAATACACATTTAATGATAAGCAAGATGAAAATATTTAGTTGAAGTGAACTGAAGCAAATTGATTTAGGCATATGTGTGCTTGCAAAAATAATCTACAAATCACATATTATGTAGATGTTACTGTAGTTTGTGGCTGGTGTTAACTTATAATTCTTCTCAATAAGCTGTGAGTAAAGTCTTTTCATTTGTTTATACTTGACACACAATAACTGTACATACCTATAACATACCAATATATGTTTCAATATATGCACGCCTTATGTAATGATCAGTGAGCATATCTTTCACTTATCATCTGTTTTGGGGGAAAGCACTCAAAATCTCTCTTCCAGCTATTCTGAGATATACAGCACATTAATCCTAACTGTAGTGACTGCCCGATAGCCGAGCACCAGAACTTCTTTCTCCTGTCCGACCGTAATGCTGTGCCCACCAGCCAGCCTCTCCGCAGCTTTGGCTTCCCTACAGGTCTTTCATAACCACTATTCTACTCTCAACTTCCTTGAGATCAACTTTTGAAAATTTTACCTGTGAGGCAGGTCATACAGCATTTATCTCCCTGTCTGGTTTATTTTTTGAACATAATTCTTGAAGTTCTTTTTCTGATTTTGGAGATTCTGATCCTTTTCTTCACCCTGCCAAGCCAAATGACAGTATTCACAACCTCACCCACGTGGCTCATTGCTTTTTGTGGGAGATAGGTGCTAACCATTGAGGGTTTTCAGCCTGTCTTCAATGATCCAGGATAGAGAAGATAGATGGATGAATGGATAGATAGATAGATGATAGATAGATAGATAGATAGATGATAGATAGATAGATAGATTTATCCAAAGTCTGTGCAACACTTGGGAAGGCAACTTTGCCAGAGTAAACATGTTCTTCTGAGGTTTAGGGGAAACATCAGCAATAAAATGCCGGTTGTGGCTGCAGCAAGAATGGTTTTATAGACTTCTCTGACTTTAGGAAGGGGAAAACAATTTCTTGGTGTAATACAATCAGGACCATGCTTCCATTTTCCTCAGAAACTATTGCCTTGCAGTGATTTTCTGTCTTTAGTGAGTAAATGCTCCCCAGGCCACAGCTACTATGGATAAAAGCAATGGTAGTGCTACTTTAACAGAGTTTTGCTTCTTACCCAAGTCTTAGTTTTATTTACATGAGGGTTATGGTTACTTCTCCTTCCCCATTCGATTACTTTCTGAAATTATTGCTGTTCCTTCTTTTTCTACCACTTTTTAATCCTTTTCCCTCTGGACGGGCAGTGTTCAACTTTTGCAGCAGGGAAGGCCTCTTTGGAAGGCCTGAGGGCCAAGCCAACTTTGCCAAGGCATTTGCATATATTTACATTTACTTGGCCTGTAAACATCATGATTATGCAAAGCTCTATTCTTGGTAGTGAAAACTTTCTGTTTGGATTCCGGGACAGTGTTAAGCCCCAGAACACAGTAAAAGGGTCTATGCTGACTGCTGTTTTGGAGCAGATATGGGAGTGTGAATTATGGAAATGTGGAGATGTGTGATGGGTCCAGGTGTCCCAAGGACAGCTCCAAGTACCAAAGGGACCCAGCTGGGCTTCTGCTTTCATAGTGAGGTGAAAAGCTGAATGATGCTTCTCAATTTCCATAGCTTGCCCTCAGGCAAACTGCCGGAGTGTCCTCTTCAGCGAGCCTGTGTCCTAAGTGCCTCAGCTTCTCTTAGTAAATTGGATTCGTCTCTTTGCTGAAACGAGTCTTCAGACCACCAGCCAGCCTCCTCTCTTGTGGCCCTGGGTCCCTGAGCAATATAGGGCAGTTTCATGATGCCAGAACCCTTTTAAATGCAAGAGCTAAGCTCCCTGCCTAGGGGTTATACAAACGTGGTGTGGTGAATCAAAATAGTGAAAAAATGACTTCAGTACCCATTACAGGTGCTAACTTGGGCATAAGATCCACTTTCTAGCACCAGTTTCATGTGATATAAAATAATAAAGTTGGAGTAGGTGAAACCCATTTTTGCTCTGAAACTCTGGATTTCTATTCCTGGGCATACACATTTTGTAATACATTATTTATTCCTCTACAAATGGAAAATAATATATAACTTAATACTTATAATTATACTTGTATATATAACATGTAGAGTTATATTACAATCTCATCATTATATTATGTTTATCCACCAAATATTTATTAATGTGATACTATGTGAAACTATATTCAATGAGTTCATCTTTCCTGCATTAGACACTCCATTGTACATAGAACCTAAAATTGTATAAAAGACCATGTTTGCCTGGTGTAAGATTATTTCTTCTTTTGTTGTTGTTGTTTTTTCCGGTACCGGGAATCAAACTCATGACCTTGCGCTTGCCAGGCAAGCACTGTGCCACTGAGCTAAATCCCCAGCCCAATAAGATTATTTCTGTACCTTTCACATTTTCTGTTAAGCACTTGGAGGAGATTGGTTTTATCCACTTCAGCACCTAAAATTTATAGAGTGGATCACACCTCTCAATTGTTTGTGTAACAATTAAATTGAACCCTACTCTAATTATAATATTGGCTCTTATTTTTAATGGAGATCTCTGGCACTGACAAAGAAAAGAACAGTCACAATAGGAAATTTCCTTTTTCTTCATTAAAACCAAAAACATTTTTACTTCTAGAAACAATGGCAGAACTAGTCTAGCATTGTCCTGAATATCGTATGATACTCTGAGTAGGTTTATGTATCCTAGATACCCAGTCACCACTTCTTAAGAAATAAGTTAAATTACCTACTTATTGATTTATTTATTTATTGTAAGTGAATTACCTAATCATATATTAGAAACTGGGAGGGGTAGAAAAAATTCCAAGTAATTTTGCATTCTTGAAGGAGGATGCTTTCACAAAATAGAGAAAACTTTAAACTGATTACCAAGTAAAATACACTGTAGTGTGATTTGCCCATGTGTCGTTTCCAAGGAGGCTCACTTGACATCTTGTCTGGAGGGGCTGAGGAGCACTTGCAAATCAGCACATCCAGAATTGGACTCAGACCTGGCCAGCACCCAGGATTCCCTCTCACGGAGATCAGCACTATGCCCATCTAGGAACATCAGCCAGAAATCTGACCACTGTTCTGGACTCCTCTCTTCCTTTTGTCCCTTTAGGCAGTGATGCTGTGTCAGTCTTCTTGGGTTTCCATAACAGATATCACAGGTTAGGTGGGCCCAGTGACATTTATTTTCTGACAGTTCTGGAGGTTTGGAGTCCATGATCAAGGTGCCAGCAAGGCTTTGGCTTGGCATTATTACCTTCTGGGTATGTCTTCTTCCCGTGGGCTCTTCTCTATGCATGGAGAGGGGGAGACAGGAATAGAGAGAGAGAGAGAGAGAGGAGAGAGGCAGGAGAGACATCTGGTGTTCTTTCTGCTTAGAAAGAAAGGTCCTATCGAATGGTCCTCTCAAGCCCCATACCATGACCTCATTTGGCATTAATCATGTCCTCTAAGGCCAATCTCTAAAAACTGCCAACTTGGGAGTTAGGACTTCTACATGTGAATTTGCAAGGAAACAGTGCAGTCTATAACAAGTATCAAGTTAAGTAACTGAAATGTCTTACATATTAAGCCTTTAGTGACTTGAAGCAATAAAACTATGTTGTTTGCTCATATGAGTGATGATCCAAAATATACAGTGAATATTTAAACTTTAAGAATGTTTTACAGTAAATGGTACATTGCCATTAGTCCTCAAGAAAATACTCCTCCTGGCTTTAAACACACTTATCCCATCTTTCTTGCCATTTTCTGAAGAAATTCTACAAGTCCTCTTTTGGGAATGTCTTTATGAGGTGTGATCAGTAGAAAGGCAGGCTTGTGGAAAACATTGCCTTATGTCTTCATCCACTTTATACGCTGGATCTGACAGAATGAACTTCTGACTCTTCCCCAAAGTTAAAATGATGAAAGAAAGTAAAGGTTTTCAATTGACTCAGGACCCTGAGGAAGCCACAACAGCACAACTAAAGACACTCATGAAAGAGGACTCCCAGAACTGCCTCAGAAAGTGGCAAGAAGGATGGGATAGATATACTCCATGTGATGGGAGTATTTTGAGGGAGATTATGGGTGATGTGTTCGTTGCTGTGATAATATTTAAAAATTTAAATATTCACCATATATTTTGATCACACCTTATCTGTTCCAATTGTAGGGCAGTGGGAGAGGCAAAGGGACAGGTTCCATACTGTCTTCCTAGGGTACAAGTTGGTGAAGGCACTTCAGTCTTCAAACATGAAGCATCAGCTTTTGTCAGAGACAAGAATTAGGCAGGCTGGAGAGTAGGGGAGAGCCTAAAAGCCAAAGGTATGTTTCTGTGTTTGTAGAGAGGGTGTTATCTTTTATGTACCAGGCTTGTTACCAAAAGGGTATTTACGACTCACTCACAGTTCTTTGGCTGTAACTTCCTGACCATCTGGAATATATAGCCCGCTATGTACCGAGGAAGGGTGCATTAAGACTCTGGTGACTGACCTGTCTCTGTCATGCTGAATAAACACCATTCATTCCTCCAATGTATTTCTCAAATCTGTCGCTTGTCTCCAGTACACTACCCAATAATCTGGCATAGGATACTATGGTCACTCGTGGAATCACTGCAAAAACCTACTAACTTGTTTGTCCAAATCTGTCTCTAATTTTACATTTTATTAAAATATATATAATGTAAGTCTTGTTATTTTAGCCATTTTCAGATACATTTGCCCATGGTGTGAAGTGCATTGAAAAAATTGTGCAGCCATCTCCAGTTTTCATCTCCAGAACTATCACGTCATCCTGGGCTCACCACTTACTAAGCACGAGCTTCTCACCCTCTCCCAATCCCCGGAGAACCAGTGCAAATCTCCTCTTGGCCACCTCCGAATGCCTGTGTAGCCAGAGTGATCTCCAGTAATGATGTCTCATGATTTAATCATTGCGCTCACTTGCACACACGTGTTAATGTGCATGCACACACACACAGAGTGTGGAGGAATATATTGTTTCTAGTAAAATTATGACAGACTTACTGTGTCCTTCACTCCATGGACCTCGACCCTAGCAGCCTCTCTGGCCTAATGTGAAGGCACCATTCACAGCAGGTCCTGCACTCCCTCAGTCAGCAGGTTATTTTCTCATTGCTCTCTCCAGCTCCTTCCTACCCCAGGATCTGTACATTTGCCATTTCTTCCCTAAATATTTATCCTTCCCCATTCACCTTGTTGACTCTCAGTATCTTTCAGATCTCATCTCACTGCCTTAGCATTGTCTCCTTTCAATTTCCCATGTAGACAAAACCTTCCATTGTATAATCGTATAGCACTCCCATGTCTCCCCAGAGGAACTGTTCCATTTTCCTAGTTTTGTAACAAATATATCTCTACCTATCAGACCTCAAGATCAGGGCTAGGGATTTAGCTCAGCAGCACAGCGCCTGCCTGGCAAGTGCAAGGTTGTGAGTTCGGTTCTTGGTACTGGAAAAAATCTAAAAAAAAGAAAAACAGACCTCAAGGTCCATAAGGCTAGAGACTGTGGTGTTTATGTTCACTGTGCTATTCCTAGTACCAAACATAGTGCACAGTGTTTAATAATCACTTGCTGAATAAATTATGAATGAGCAGATGAGTGCTGACAGCTCCAGGAAGGGTTGAAATCAGATCTACAGAGAAGATGGAAGAAAGAGTATGAAAACATTGGAAAAAATGGTCTAAATCCAAAAGGATGACACTCTCCTTTGAGGGAAACAGCATAATTAAGTTACTATTTTATTATGTATTCATTGGACATGAAATCCCTTTAGTATACCCCTTTTTTAGCATGTCATTTTAAAAGGAATATTACTGATAATGATACGATAGCCAGGATACTACTGAAAAAACAGTGTCTCACTTTTAGAGTACGGTTCCTTTGAATGGAAAAGGAAGAAAAGCTGATATTGTTGAGGGTGATCACCAAGTAGACAGTTTCACATGATAGAGATTATCATTAAGGTTCCTTTAGTGGGCTGTCTCTGATATGTCCCCTGCATCCCAGGACACAAGCCTGAGTCAGAGCCTGAAACACAAAGTAATGAACTGAAACTCACAGAGAAACAAGCCTAGACTAGAATGGGGTTGTCCAAAATCTAAAGTAAGTTTGTTTTGTTACTTGGTCTTTGTCCTGGTATCCAATTAACACTCTTGTATTTTTCTAGAAATTGAACAGATTGGTAATATTAATCAAGCTTATTTAAAATTTTAAGAAATGTTTTAACCATGCATTCTTACTTCTGGGTTCTCAGAAAATAGATTCTGAGGGAGCAATTAAATGTTGATGCTAAATCCCAGGATAGAGAAAGTAGAGACAGAAGAGAATGGGGAGAAGGATGGGAAACAAGACAAAGCGACGGCACAGAGCAGGCTTGAGAAACAGGGCAAATTCGCAAGTGGTTCTGTTTAGCCGTGAAGAAAGTCTCCAGCCAGGCTCTAGAAAGAGTGTGTGCCTGAGACCAGCCACTGTCAGGAAGAACAGAGGAAGCGTGTTTGCCTAGAGCCTTGCTCATCACAGCCATCTTCCCTTGGTGCAAGGGAACCTGTGAGGAGTGAACTCTACAGATCTTGGATTGCTGTAGGTGGTCCCCGCGACAACACAGGAAGGCATATCCCCTGTCCTGAAGTGCTAGTTTCATCTGTGGTTGGATCTGGCAGAGGTGCAAGAGTTGCTGGGCACAGCTGGGTAGCTTAGACAGTGGAGCCACAGGACCATCATGGAGCTGGCCGTCCTCCATGGCAGAGGAGGCTGAGCAGACGGCCCAGAGTTTAGGAGTCAAAGAAATCAAAAGAATCTGAAGATCCACTTTAAAATATGTGTGATATACAGCACTTTGGGAAGACTGGCATACTTAGTATAGTAAGCTTTTAAATTCTAACCTTCTCTCTTACCTACCAGATGGCTAAAATTTAAAAAGACTGACAACACTGCCTTGGTAAGATTGTGCGTCAACAGAAACATTCAAACATTGCTGCTGGAAGTTGGCTCAACTATGTTAGTAAAGTGCTTCATAATTTCTAAAAAATCTAAATGTACACCTGTTTGATATCTCCAAATTCAATTTCAGTTTGTTAGCTCCAAATTCAACTCCTAGCTATTTTCCCAATATGAATTAGTATACGTATTTATCAGAAGACATGAATAAGAATGTGCATAGTAGCTTTATTTGAAACAGTCCAAAACAAGAAATGGATCCAATGTCCATCATAACAAAATTAACATATAGGTTATAGAATGTGTACAATGAACAGCTACATGGAAGTAAAATAGGAACACATTATTAAACACAAAACAATAAGGAGGCATACCACATATATTATATTGAGTGAGAGAATCCAGACATAAGGTGTACTTGTTAGATGAATTAATTTATGTGAAGTTCAAGAGGATAATATCAGCCATAATCTTTTTGAGAGATGTTAAGTGGGAAAGAACATAATAGAACCTTCTGGAATGATGGAATGTTTGTATCTGGACCTGTATGGTGGTTGCATGAGTTAATAGCCATATGAACATTCATCTTGTACATTTAATACCTGTGACCCTCTCCAAAGGCAAGTAATTCCTCAGTAACACACACACACACACACACACACACCCTCCCTTCTTGAGATTTTATGAAGTCAATCTTGTTTGCCATGGAAACACATTAGTAAGAGCACCAAAGCACCAAAACCCACAGCTTTAGGATTTATACACTGAACCCTTCAATTTAGGAGTTGTGGAGTAAGGTTTCCCTTCAAGTTATCTTGTAGACTCTAAAAGAAAAAAAAAATTTCCAATTACTAGAAAAGAGATACTCCATTGTCTCCCTCTTCAAACCTTGAGAGTTACAATTAAAATTATTATCAAACAGAACAAACATTTAAGCCTAACACAACCTGCCAGTGGATCCAACACATTGCTAAAAAAATTTACTTTTTGCTCCAAGAAGAATGATGAGGGGGGAAAAATCAAGACACTAAGAAAACACAGGAGGATGGCAAAGCTTTGGTCCAGCTGTGAAGATTGAAATTCAAGTCCATTGAGTGACAAGAGAAAAATCTCAGGGAAAACAACAATGAATAGTGGGGAAACACATCCTGAAAAGAGGAGTCAGACAACAAGCCAACAAAGGAAAGAGGACCTTTTACAAAGAAGCCCAACATGAAAGGAGGAGAAGCCAGCCTGGGACTCTGTTAAAACCTGCTGAGGACTCTGTTAAAACCTGCTGAGGAAATGCAGAAAAAGGAACTTGAGATGGAAAATAAAAATAAAAAAGATTAAAAGGAAGATGTGAAATACCAGAAGGAGAAGAACTAACCAGTTGCTGTGAGGGTAAACATGGCTTTGCTCAAAAACTGATGTTTTTCCAGTAGCATGAGGCCAGCATCCTTCACTGTCAGTTTCGCCCAGCCCGTCCAGGCAGTGCAGACCCAGGGCAGATCCTCAGCAGAAGAGAAACTCAGGGATCTGGAAAGGAGGAAAATGCTTCCTACATCCCATGGCCCTGGGATGGGGTACTCAGGTGAGGCAAGAGGCTCCTGCGGCCGGCAGCATGCTTTGGTCTGGAGGCTCTCATGTCTCTCGTGTCCTTCTGTGAATCCTGGTGTAATGCGGGGTTCTGATCTAATTGATGGTGGGTATCTTTCTGCAGTGAAAGGATCCAGGGTTCAGAGTTGGAAGCCTGGATGTGCTATCTAGTCTTTCTTCTGGTACACCTCAGCCAACTCATTTTTTCTCTGTCTCAACTTCATCAACTCTAAACTGGAAATAATACTTATATTGAAGTCATTTAGGGAGATAATGCAGAAGGTCTTTTCATCCAACAGAAAGCACTACATACATTTTAGAAATTATTACTGTGCATTTTGGCCATTTTAGGAGGTTGGAGCCTCAAATCAGTTGCTAATAAAATAAAATGAGAAAAGCACAGAAGTTCTGCATGGATGCCTTGGGCTTAATGTTTGCATCACTAACGAAAAGGTCGGCATCTGTTTCTGAGCGGTGAAACCCAGAAACAGTGTACAGAAACCCAAGTTTATTGAGAAATGTGACTATCTGTGAAACATGAAACAACCCAGGCTCCAAGCTTCGCTTCTCCTGAAAAGTTTAAATGGCTCATTCCTTGCCTGTGGTTGCGCCTATCTGACGCATTTTGGAGAACTGAAATGTTAAAAACAGCAACAAAACAGAGTTGATTAATTACTGCCAAAGCTGTTTTGGGGGGAAAAAGTGAAAAGTTGTTGTCCTATTATATTTCTGAAAAAATGAGCATTTTATTGCTTCTACAAATTGTTCCCTGGAAAGTACTTTCATTTTCTAATTGTTCATAAATTTTCTGACAGGTGGTTACACAGTAGGTATAACATCGTTATTTTCGTTTTATTATGTACACTGTTTTAACGAGAAAATCTGGAAGAATTGGGTATCATACATCATCTGATGTACCCTGAAAGTGTGTAGTGGGAGGCACAGCCCTGGTTGCTCTTCCCTGAGCATGCACAGGAAAATCTGGACACCTATGCGCTGTTGGATACGTTAAGACAATGACTATAAGAATAGGTCACTTTTATAGGGTTACTCTTTTGCTAAAAAGTAAGACTCAGAAATAGCTTTCATTTTCCCTGACATTAGTAGGGACAAAACACTTTGCACTTACACATACATTAAACACTTGATATTCGTTGACCACTGGTGGCCATTCCTAGTGTTTATCTGAGAACCACGAGTTGGATTGTTCTTTTCTTTTTTTTTTCTTTTTTCATTTTAAAGAAAATAGTACAAGAAAAAGAACAATAGCAAAATACAAACAACACAAAGCAAGGACATTAAAAATGATGCAGGTTTTCAAACCAAATGGTAGAGATTGGATTGTTCTTTTCAATTTAACATATAGATTCTTAACTCTGGAGTTTAGATCATTAACTCTAGGAGCTGCTTAAGCGTTTCTTAGCTTAAATGCAGCACCTAAGATTTTGGCTAGATCATAGCAGTTACTCAAGAAATATTTGCATTTTACAGTCTAAGTGTTATCACCTATTTGCAGGGATTAATATATTGATCCATAAAACCATCTTCTTATGAAAATAATAACCATATAATTTACATAAAGTAGTTGCAGTTAAAAGAGTCCAGGTTCAAATGTGTATGAGGATTGAGGAGGTGGAAAGTGCATGTACCATGGGTTTCTCACCCATCTTTACGGAAACCAAGCAGATCCAGGTTGTCAACATGCGAGATGCTGACCTTGTTATGTCTTCTGACACTTTCTATCTCAATAGATTCTGAAGCTGCTTATCATTCTTTCTTTCTAGAAATTTTCTGTGTTCTTGTTTTACCAGGCATTCACATTGTTAGTGATCCCCTGTCCTCCTCTTCATTTTCTTTCTATGATGCCTTGCCCTTTCCACAAGAGTCTGCCTGGCCCAGCAGTGTACACACTGCTCCCCAGTGACTGCACCTTCCAAGATCTAGTCATGACGTTACAGTCCCATTGCCTGTGTTGGCCTCCTAAGCAGTTTCCTGCCAGACACACACATGTGAGTGTTCCACCACTGCCCTTGACCCGCATGTCCAAGGTGAATCTCTTAGCTCTTTTTATTCCTTCTTTTCTGTTCTCTGTTATTAAACATGGTGCCACTGAGGTTGGCAGGTTTAGTAACAAATGCAACAACAAAGCCAGGACACATGCTTAAGTTTTAATTTCAGATGAACATTAGTCATTCCATAATATAAGTAGGTTTCATTCAACATTTACATCTGAACTTAACTAGATATGCTAAATTTTATTTGGTAACCATATCTACTGCTCAGTCACCAAAGACTGGACAAGAGAGTCAACTTTGACATTTGCCTCTTTCTTGTTCTTCTGAAAACCCAATGTTGGTGTCTATTATCTTTAATTATCAGAATATATTTCTTTGCATTTAACACGGGCACTTTAACAAAAGTTCTTGCCTCTGTTTCCTGGATTACCCGTTGTACCTCCTGCCTTTGTTGGCTTTGCTTCTGCAATAGTCTTACCTCTCTTCTATCTGTGCCCACAAGACAGTCACACTGACCTCTGCATGTCAACTTCAATAACATGGGCAGTAACCAGTGAAGGAGCGCTGGCATAGGATTTAGTGAGTAGTGCCACGTTCGTGCCATGTGGGCAAATGTCTTTCACAATTCCCCACTGTGCTAGGTCTTAGGACCCTCCCAAGCCCTGGCCATTTTGAAATGGCCTCATATAACCTTTAGAGCCATAGACTCTTTTCCATGTGTATTGGCCACCTCTGTGTTTGTTTTTTTTTTTTTTTTCTCCGGTACCGGGAACCGAACTCACGACCTTGCGCTTGTCAGGCAGGCGCTTTTGCCGCTGAGCTAAATCCCCAGCCCCTGTGCTTGTTATATTGCATTTTATTTGTGTGATAAAATGTCTGCCTCCATTGAAATGTTCAGGAAACACTCACTGAACTTGTGTTATGAGTATAGCTCCAGGCCATACGTAATATGAGGGTACTTGATATAAATAAAACAAATAGCTATTAATGGATAAAACACATCAGGTGTCATAATAGATGTATGAACAGAGCACAATGGGACTTAGAGGAAGAAATTGTCACGCCTCCTCAGGGACAGCTGGAAACATCTTACAGAAGGGTTGAAACTGAACACATTCTGGAAGGATGATTAGGAGTAAGCTCAACTGGCGAGGGAGACCAGGCTTTCCGTGTACACCCGCAAAACAACACAGATGGTTCAGGATCCTGAGAGGAGCTCAGAGAGGTAGAACACAGAAGGGAGATAAACTTGGACAAAAGGAGGAAACAGTAAGATACAATGAGGAATTGAAAACAAAGATAAGACATTTGGAGACCACAGAAAGATTGTAGGCTGGGAGAAAAATATGATTAATAGACTTTGATTTTACAAATACATGTGTCTTATTGTGAATGCAGATACGGTGTACAAAATATGTGAAAGAGATGGTTAAAAAAATAAAAATCAGTTTGTCTATGTGAATAGATTTTGCTGTTGGAAATAGTGATCAAATAAGGGCATCTTGACATGGCCAAAATAAGTGACTCTTCTCTGACAAGCAGGAGTGGGTCTAGGATTCAAACTGGTTAGCTGCGATTTGGTATAAGATTGAGCTATAAAAATGTAGTCACTAATCAAGCTGCCTGAGTTTTGGATTATGTAGTTTTTCAGATTTACTCTTTTGCTGAAAATGTATCTTATGTACATTTTAAAGAGAAGATTCTAAATTCATATATATATAACTTTTTAAAACAACCTTTTTATGATATATTCAAATGATGAAACATCACACCTGCCAACACTGAAAGACTATAAATAGAGAGTGAAATATAGATCCAGAGAGAAAAATAAGCAGATCCATTATATGTGTATTGCAATTAGGAGAGTATTTTGGTTGCAGACTAGAAGGAAATGGTTATTACATTGCTTCAAAAACTTATGAACGGGAGATACAAGATAGATAATGGCCAAAAAATCTATATATCTCTTGTAAGAATTATTGCGGAGTTTTTGTGAATTATCTAGTAGCTCTAACATCCCAAATGAATAGACTGGACTTGCTAACCAGTAGGTACAATGTGAAGTGTCCTCTAAGGGAAAGAAAAGAAGAAAAAGAATCCAAACAACACTGTGGCAATCTTTACAGAACGGATAGATTGAGGAGGAGTTGCAGTTGTGCTCACTGGTATTGAATAGACAGTTCTGATGTGTCAAGCACCTCTGATCCGCAGCACAGGCCACAGACACGTAGCCACAGACACGTAGCCAAGGGCAAGAGTGGTCCCTGCCCCTGCATCCCGGTGGTGGAGACAGACACAGGAGTAGGTGATTGAGAGCCAATCCTGGAGCACTGTTATGTTCAAACAAAGCACTATGGCTTTGTGACGAACAGTCATTACCTGGCTTTGTCATGGAGGCCTTTAATAAGCTGCATGTCAGATCGTGGGTAGATGACTTCACCAGGATAAGGCCTGCGACAGCATTTTCAGTAGACAGAATAGTATGAAGAATGACAGGAGTGATTAAGTACCAGCCTGGCCTGGTGGCAGATGAAAATAGAAGTCTTGCCCTCAAGGGGCATCCAAGGTAAGGGAAGGCTGATGAACTTATGATAAAGAGCAGAAGAATCTAGTAGGAACTGATGCTTATAAATCTGTGGAAAGAGGATTTTGGTGAGAATAAGGTTTAGTGCTTTGCAAAGGAAATGGCCTTATATAAAGAATAGTTTTGGAAAATTGAAGATAATTAAGAAAATTAGAATGATAGAGAAGAGATATTTTAATGTTGGCTGGAAATTTTTGAGTTCATATGAAGAAAACAGGGTAACTTTTACAGATTTGCAAGCAGCACAGTGGCCGAGAAAAGCAATATTTAAAGAAGAGTAGGTTGTGCTGGGGTACAGCACAGCTGGGAAGAGAAGACAGGAGGTGAGTAGGTGCCAGGTGAGGGGTGGCAGCAAGCGTCACATGAAGAATGAAGAGATGAGGAGGAGGCAGGCCAAGAGGATGGCTTGAGCAGTATGGGTCCATTCCAATGGGACAGTAACTGGGGCTGAAGATTGTTTGGGTAAGGAGGTAAGAAGGGAAATATGAATGGTACTATATGGAATCTGTGTGGGAAAGAACACTTTTAAAATTCTGTATGAAACATAAGAAAGTCCAAGAAGGGTGTTGCCATAAACATATATATGAACTCAGACTTTATTTTCTGTACCTTGATACTTTGAGATCTGGAGCCTTGCTGACCCCGGAGGGACAGCCTTCCTTGGATCAGCCAATTCCCAGAATGTAAGCAATTTGGCTACTCACCTTCCTCTGCCAGTGAGCCAACATAGAGCCCATAACCTGGACCACCTTTTTCATCAGGTTCATATGCTTTGGGCTATACGCACCTGCCCTAGTCACCCCAAGGCAAGGTCCCTGAAAACTAGTGGTGTCCCTGATGGCTGCAGCTCTTATTCAAAGCAACCAACATCAAGCAGCTTCCACTACATCACCTTTCTTTCCCATGAAGACCATAAGAAAGGGTGCCCATGTTGTTCCTCATGGCATCTGCCTCCCTGAGCAATCCTGGTGCTTCTCCAGGGAGCCTCTGTGGCACACTGGGCCTGTTTCCAGAGATCTGAAAGCACAGTAAGCTCCTCCTTCAGGACATTTATTTCCATGTTGGCATATCCTACTTGAACTGATGAAAGCAAATCCAAAGTATTTGATTAATAAAACCGCATACTGCTTACAGTTTATATCTCAGCTTGGTTATGCAGCCTAACTGGTTAGAACCAGTTATAAGGATTATATTCATCTAAATCATTGCCTCCATTTTCCACTTGGACTATGAAGACATGAACTTAAATATTATCAGCTCACTTACATGTGACTTTCAGCATGATTTTAGGTACATTAATGATGTGCCTATTGCATATAAAACAGACAATAAAGGTTGAATATTTTCAGAAATTATAACAAAATATTGCTATAATCCACTCTCTTTTATTACACCAATAAAATCTTCTTTTTAAAATGTCAAAAACATCTAAAAATAATTTTTAGCTATTTTTTTCGTAGTTGGCCCCAAGTACACCAGTGAGTTCATCCCATCCTTCAGTTTACGACTTTGTCATCTTTGGTCTGTAGAAGGTTATTCTCCATAAAAACAGTCATAGAGTTAAAAAAAATGGAAAAAATATTTACTGTAAATGTTAAATAAAGGGCTAATATGATTATTTTCTAAGTAGGTGAAAATAATAATGACAGATGGACAAGACAAGATAGTGGAATATATATTCCAAAATGAGGAAGTAAAATTATTAATCCAAGTATGTTTTGAATAATATAATTTGCTTAGTATGAAGAAATTATTAAAATGTCAGTTTTCAATTACTACATTGGCATTTTAAAAAGTTAGAACATTTAGTAACAGGAAAGCTGCAGTGATAAAGGACACCATCGTGCATTTCGATATGATGTAAATTGTTTGAGAAAGCAATCTGCAATATTTACCAAAGGTTTTTACAAGGATAATTAAACACTTGTAAATTTTTACTGAGCATTATCTAAAATCCATATGTAATGTATCAAGATGTTCCTCACATTGTTGTTTATAAAAGTATGTTATACTAATTAGTAAGGAAATGGTGATTAACTGCGCAGCCAGCAAACTATACTTGTAAAGAATATTTGGAAAGATGAGAGAACTTGTATGTATGATTATAAATTAAAGAGCAGGCATTTGTGTGTGCATTCTCATAATTGTGAACAAAGAACAAACACCACTACTCATCTACTAGTAAAATGAAAAAGACTGGCAACACCAGGCAGTGGTGAGGAAGTAGAAGAGTTGTAACTGTCATACATTACCATTAAAATAAACATTTTACAGTTATGTGATAGCTTTTAATACATTTCAATATGTGTCCCCAACATTATTCAGCAATTATATGCCTTGTTATTTACATAAGACAAAAAAGCATATGTCCATATGTACTTGTGAAAGAATATAACAGATTGGTTCATCATAAAAAAAGGAAATGAGAAACAACATGAGCAGGGCAATGAATAAATGAGTTGTTCTGTGTTCATACAATGAAATTATGCTTAACAAAAATAAAAATAAAGAACCATCCTTGCACATAACATAGTGAAAATTTTCAGAAACATGAAGTTACTTGAAAAAATCTAGGTTCAGTAGGTTATATATATAAACCCATATATATGAAGTTCAAAATAGACCAAATATATGGCCATAGAAGCCAAAATGTGGCTGCAACTGGGGGAAAGTTATGAGAAAAGTTTCCAACAAAATATTCTTTACTCATTTGGAGAATTGGTTTACTGAAAAAATAAACCTTTCAAGTCTCATCATATTATATACTTAGCAACTATGGAATGCAAATTTTATCTCCAGAAAAAATATCCATATCTATTAAGACATATGTTAAATATTTACATGTTAAAAGAAGAAAACACCTTCCTATAGAGTACAGGTATATAAATCCATATGTTTTAATAAACATTTTTAAAACCAAGATAAAAGTCCCTAAAAATTAATTTAACAAGGAAAAGATATTTACTTTTAACTGTATTTACTAAAGGCAAACTTTACTATGATAAAAGTGTTATACAAGTTCAGTATATTCACAATAAGAAGCATATTTAAAAGCACAAGACATAACATCTGTAAAACACTGCAGCTCAGTAAGACATCTCACAGAGTATATGTTAAGAGCACAAGTAAATCAATGATTTTTTTCTGGTTATATCCTAGTCTTCATTGAAAGTCTGAGGCTCTGAGTCCAGAAGGCCACTGAATCATAAGTTTTGTCCTGGTTTTCAGTTTGGTGACAAAGCACGTCGCTGGAAATGAAAACTTGGCAAGCATGCTGGTCTGGGCAGCATTGTTAAAATGATTTCTGCCTGAATGAGTCCCTCTGTCAATTCCCGAAATCAGGGAATCCAGAGAATCGTAGCATAATTGTGCCACAGGAAGATTTAGGCAGTGCCTTGCTAGAACCTTAGGGTACTTCACATATCCTTAGCCTAAGCACCTTTTGGGGAGGGCATGGGTGTGAGAATGGCAGGGAGGAGGTCATAAATTTGCAGAACTGCCATGAAAGCATTATCTGACATTTATATAATAGTATATGATTTAAAAGGTTTCTTTGCATTCATTAACTCATTAGACCTTCACAACTCTGTGACATAAGAAGAGCAGGTAATACTATTTCTATGTTAAAGATGAGAAAATTGATATTCAGACAGATAAAGTAATTTTTGTAAGGTCAGCTATCTTTTAAGTAGTGGAGCTGGTATGTAGACAGAAGTCTCTCTCTCTCTCCAACAGCTAGAGTATTTTCAGTGCAGCATCCTTTCTCCACTGCAACATAACGTAGCCTCAGAAAGCTCTCTTTCTGAATGGTTCCATGATAGCCAAATGTATCTACTTCCTTCTATCTTTTGCTGTTTCCATGCCTTCAGCAAAGCTAAATAATCAGTCTCTCTTTGTATGTGAAATATATATCAGTTCTGTCAGATCCACCTCTCAGTTGTCACTTAGCCAAACTATGCAAATCTGTCTCCACACCTCCAAGTCATTGCCCCCAGCATAATGGTTGCTCAAATCTGGACTCATTCCAACTCTTCAGATGGACAGGGAGGAGTGCCATCGCCAGAGCATGTAATGGAACATGACTGTTCAGCCTTTTTTGTACATCTATTGCATACCTAACTAATGATGTTCTCACCGCATTGGAAAAGAAGTCTAGCATGACAAATTTATACCCTGAAAGCCTCCTGACAGCTTATCAGCAACCAGAAGTACATGGGACTTGGGTCTTGAGCTGGGGTGATATAGGAACCTGAAGAAATAAGGTTTGTTCTGACTCTCAAGGTGGTCCTCCTCTATTCAGAAAATCTCTACAAACTTATCAAAATGTTTTATGCTACCTGTGAAAGAACACTCAAATATTGGTGTTTGAAGGGAATGATAAAAATATTTCTTTATAGTGCTGAAGTACAAAACAGTTTAAGAAGTATATGAGGAGAAAATGGAGTTAAACTTAGCACCCTCATTTCTGGTAGAAATGAAAGGTGAAAAATGAAGTTTAAATCTTCAGGCTAATTAAGATTTAATGACCTGCCCCTTGCCTGGGTTAGCTACAATACAGTCTCATTTTGAAAGTGAGTTTCTGATATTTGATCGTTTTTAGAGAAAACTCATCTCTGTCATTAAGAAAGAGAGTTAGTGATGGTGGGAGTACCTATTGAACAGATAAGCAACGTCTGCCATTATTGCATAGAAAGTTGTGCAAAGAACATCTGTACACGTGAAAAAATTCTGCAGCCAAAGTACATATGAGGCTTTAATAACTTCATGTATTTTTGAGTTCTCATTGGCTCTCTGAAATAAAATAAAGCAAAAGAAGATTTCAACTTAAACACTCTCGTTACACTTAAGCTTAAGCTTTAAAGATTGCTTGCATCACTCTAGGGTCATGGCTTGAACAGATCCACAGGGTATTAGAGCTGGACCTTGATGACCACTTAGTCCCACTTCCTCATCACAAAGGCTGTCCAATCCAGGTCTCACAGAGTGAAATCACTATTTTTTGCTATTATCATTCAGCTTGTCAGTGAGGATACACTGAACCTATACATGCAGGCCCAGAACACAAGACTTTAAGTCACCTATCCTGCAGGTGAAGACTGTTGCGTTCTCCCCTTGCTGTATACAGTCTTCTGTAGAGGAGCACATGTTCAGAGGTGAATGTTTTCTTGGAGATTTTGGTGGCTCATGGCTCATGCATTTGCCTTTAGAGATCCAATCTAATTTTTTAATTTGAGCCAGAAACACTGCACATGTCTATGGCACGGTAGGGTAGTCCTTCTAAATCAATTTTTGGAGTGTGGAATATTAACGAGCAATTACGCAGAGGTTCTACCTGTGAACATTTGTAAATGTTGTTAAAATCCAAATTTCCCAGTCCAAAAGTGTAGGATTTGCTTATTTTTCAAATAAAAACAGCTCTTTCTATCACTGCAACATGAAAATGGTATATATTTGAGAGTCCTAAAAGACACTTAATTTATTTTCAATCTGCCTTCTCCTGTCCCTTAATCATGAGGAGAAAAAAAACAAGCAACCAAAAGGTGGGGGGTTGGGAAACAACTGTACTCAAATGCTGGTAAGGCTCAGGGAATTACTGAAGGTTTATAAGAATAGTTCTCTTTAAAGCACATAATACAGGAAAAAAAACACCAAACTTTATTTTCTTAATATATTTTGCCATGATTTTTTGCTTTCCAAATGGAGTTTCATTCAAAGAATTCATAAAGTATATCTTGCTTAGCAGAGAAGTTTGACAGGAAAAAAATATTTTTTGTTGACCAGACTCTGACTGTCAGACATACTTAATCTATTATCTTGATAAAATCAGCTTCAAGGAAGATCTCAGATTACACTGTCATCAAAATTGATTTTATCAAACAAGATAATCTTTGCTGCCAACAAGCAGTACTTTTAAAAACTTAACATTTCTTGAATTCACTCTATCTCAGTGCCCTTAGAAGCCCAAAGAAAGTTTTGAATAATTATGATCATAAGTCATTGTGTAGAATCTCTCCAAACAGAAGTACGCAGAGGGAGTTTGGGTGCTGGCAAACAGGTTTCACTGAAACCTGGCAAACAGGTTTCCACGTTCACACTGAAGGAAAACAAAGCTGAAACGGTACATTTATAACACTATGTGTTGAAAATAGACCCCCGGGCACAGTGTGTCCATTGTTTCCAGCAATAAAAAGCAAATGAAATCAGTCTTTACATGCACAATCGGGCATGTGCTTTCTTAAATACTTGATTGTGTATGCAAGTGAATATTGTACACCCAGTTATCGGTTTGCTATATTCATATTTTTAAAGTCTCTGTAAGAGCTTTTATTATTTTTTAATAAAATTGCTCCAATTGTCTGCAGATAAATTACGCTTTAGAAAATTATTTCTTTAAATTCCAGATTTAAACAAGCCACTAAGAAACCTTTCAATGAATGGATCTGTGTTAGGAGAGTGAATGAAAAGCAGAGTTAAAGCAATTATCTGAGTGATTCAAAATAAACATAGCACCATGCAGATATTTGCCACATGGCTCTGGTCTTTTCGGTAGACAAAAACAAAACAAAACAAAAACAAAAAGTCCTGGTCACCCAGCTCACATAACTTTGCTTTTCACATAGCTATTTTGGGCACACTACTGCCAGGCCCTGGGAATATTGGGAGTCTCTGTCTCCCTAAGATTGTATCCTGGTATAGAGAAGAGGCTCCTTCTACATGCAGTGATCATATGTCCAAGCAAATACACTTTCTGTACTAAGCATTCTGGCTTACATTTATTCTGGTTTTTCTCAGCAAGGAAATAGGGAACATGAGGACACACTAAATTAGGCAACAGAACTGTGAGTGGAGAGGAAAAATCTCTGAATAATCTTCTTGACACTGCATCCAACCCCTTCAGGACCCACAGTGATAAAGCATTGAAGATTTATTTTCGTGTATAAGAACCTTGCTCCATTCCCTGGGGAGATGGTAAACTCAAGATTCTAAAGCTCATGGGTAGTTTATATTTATCAGGTAAAGTGCTGTCTGCTCACTAATAAGCTTCATAAATATTTTTCTCTTCTCCTAAAAGAACTTTAAAAAAGATCCAATTTTGTAATGTTATAAGTAAGAAAAAGACAATTTTCAAGGGTTCTAATACTTCAGTAGAAAAACAGCTGAGTTACTTACTAGCAGCCTTTTTGGTGAGGTAGTTTGTATTCTTTGATTCATCATGGCTTCATGAATAACACACCATCAACTAGCCAAGTATTCAGCACTGAGACAGATGACGAGATCAGGTGCGTATAACCTATGTATATATTTCTTATTTCTGTAGTTATTAAACTTAGGAAAAGGAGCAGATCTTTTCCAATGAATTTCAAGCTGATTTCTTCCTGTGAATATGTCTGGGTCTACAAGATATACATGGCAGTCCCTTTAATAATGTGCCAGCTTGCTTCCTATTTATGATTTTTTTTCCAGTCCTGGCAGATCAGACTTTCTTTAGCCTCATTATTGAGACAAGTCTACTTCCTTATTTTATGCTCTGTTCTCCCAAAGTTGGGGAATTGTCTGGAATTATATGCCAGCCTTTCTCTCAATGCACACCAAATACATGTTATTGGTAAGATTCCTCAGGACTTCTAGTTACAGTTCTTGCCCTTGAATTTCAGCTTCACAAAAGAATCTGCCCCATTGATTAAGCTGTTACTCTTTCTCAGCAGGTCTTTGTCCATTGCATTTGCTGCCAGAGTTCTCTGTTGCTGAACTTTCTTATCTTGGTGAATTATTTTGCTAGACTAGCAACTTACTAGAGTTGGGCCTTTGTTTGGATTTGACTTATAGATTTTAACTCTACCTTAAATCTTGAGGTTCTTCAATGTTGGGTTGTTTATTTCTTCAAGTTTCCAGAGGCATTTGTTAAGTGCCTTTTGTATTCCACACACTCAGACATGAGCAGGACATAGGACAGACAGGCACTGGCCACCAGGAATTCGTTGGTATCTAGATTCATTCACACTGGTGCATCATCTGCCTATGTTTAAAATCAGGCTTCTTCAGGAGCCATAGATCACCCGCTATTACACATGGAGTCCTGCCTGGGGTAATTTCTACTTTCCAGGGTACTCTAATCCGGATGTAGTGTATGGGAAAGCTTACTCTTTTGAAGCAGCTACTTCTGCCCCACCCATCTCACTGACCAAAGTTGGAGACAGACTTGGGAGTTAACAATAGGACTCTAAAGTCAGGAGTGGCAAGAAGACCATTGATTTATACATTTGTTTTCTACCAGGAGCACTGAGCAGCAGAACTTAATGTGAACTGAGATCCTTTCTCAGCAAGCAAACAGCTGCACAGAGCAGATGAATATGGGATGGGAGGTGATCAATTCCTCAGCAAACAATGTTTCCCATTGGTCCACCATGAAGTAAGTGCTTAGAAATACAGAACAAATGAAGCAAAATCCCTACTTTTAAGTTATTGACAGTGTAGTGAGGATAGATACTATAGTTATGCTATGTCCAAAGGGCTACAAAAGGGGGCCCGTATGACCTGGTGTGTACAGTCCTACTGCAGGTGGGGAATATGAGAAGCAGGCAGGTTATAAGATACTTTTTACATTGTGATAATATCAATTATGCAGTTTGATCAGGTTTCATTGAAATTTCCTGCATCTAGAGTCACAGGAATGGATCATATAACTATGCGTTTAAATGCAATCTGTTTCTGGGTTCACAGATTACCTGCTCTGCCATGTCCTGCCATCACTTGAGTCTTGTTTAGGATGGTAGATGCACTATACATAATTCACACATTAGTGTAGATTTCATAACTCCTGTGTTCATACCCCTACAGTTAATAGATATAATAGAAATAGCCATCACTGGTAACAGTATGAAATTTAATGTTCTGTGACTTTATGTTACCAAAGAGCTATGTTTCAGTAGTGCAAGCTATGAATTTTCTTAGAATTTTGTGCATTACTTTAGCCCATGTGTATGTACAAAAATCTCAACTGTATTATGATCAGGTAAGTTTCCCTTTGCTGGTCCAGGTCTTCTGATAATAAGAGCAGTTCCTTACTATACTTCTAAAGCAAACTATGAGCCATACCTCCAAAAAGGAAGAGAGAATGATATGGCAAGTGTAATAAGACATATTTATGGGGCATAGGTAGAATCACTCTGGGTTGATCAATGTTTCAGAAAAAAATATCCTGAATGATCTCTTTATTTCTATACAAATAGGTGTTGGGGGAACCAAGTGGACATAAGCAGACCCACTTCTTCAAGTGGAATCTAAATACATTGACTTATCTCACCTCAATTTGCTTTTATAACATTTGCATTGTGGAATTTGTTCTCCGGCTTCTCTCTCTCTCCTCTTCTTAGTTACTAACCTGGTCATCTTGGTTAACAGGCTTTGCCTACAGTCCTTTTCCTATGTGATTTTCTCCTAAAACTTGTAATATTTTAAGTTTATTGAGTTCCTGCTAGGAACTTTCCTTAATATTTTGCAGATACTACTTTATTCAATCTTTTCATTAATTATTTGAAGACAAAAACATCATTCCCTCTATTTTCCTGATGAACAAACTAAGGCTTAAAAGCAGCAATTATTCCAAGATTCCACCACTAGTAAATTGCAAGACTTCTGCAAGTTTTTATGGACCCTGCAATTTATGCTTTTTTCTTCTATGCTATAATGATTCATGCAGAAGCCACAAATACCATGTATTTCTTGCTCCTTTACAGAAGATGTTAGTCCTCTTAACCTTTAAAGATTACTTTTGCTCTACCTTGTCTGCTGTATCCCACACCATACATACATCTAAAGCAATAAATTGATTAATGGAAAGGTAAGCTCCTTAAAGCTCAAAGAATATTTCCCATTTTAAAATTTTTTGTAGAATTTAAGTGTTCTTTGAATTTTTTCTATGTGCAGTGAATGTATCATATTTTAATTTGAATTGAATATTCCAGCTAATCAATCCCTTGACAATAAAATCTCTCAAATGCTCAGTATAGTGGTACTCATTTAGAACTACTTGTTAATCAGATTTAAAACCGTTAATATTAAAGTGTAAACCTCAGTGTGTTATTGGACTTATGCAACTTATATTCAGTTAAAAAATGTTTATGAAAATGAACAAATAATTTCCATACTCCTAAGTTTTTTTTTTTAAATTAACCTCTAACCACTAAGATCTCCAATACTGTTTTACTTGGAAAATGTCTGTTATATCATCAACTCCATGGTGAAGATTTTTACCATTGAAAATAGAATGAATTTGAGAGAACGATTTGTTTTCCTCTACATACCCTAAACACAAATAGATTAACGTGTGGGGTATTTTTCTGTACTTTTCAAGATTCAACATTCTTGAGTAACTCTTATCCTAATGGACCAGATCATTCATGGCAAGAGAGGAGGGACAGTGAGGAAGAGTGTAGGAGAAAGACGCTGCACTGATGAAAAGCGCTAAGTAGGCCAGCTGCGGAAAATGCCACAGCTGTTAACTGTTTATATCTCTTGAGCAAGTCCAACTACCTCCCGCTGCAGTTTTTGAAGTTCTTAAATAAAGGATGAGGCTAGGGATCACTCAATCCTTTTAATCTCAAGAGAAGCATGACTTTGATGACAGCAGGGTTTCCTCAAGGAAGTGGAATATGTGCTCAGGAAAATCTGAGGACAAGAAGCATCAAGATGTGTGTTCTAGGAAGAAAGAGTAGACAGCCAGTCAAGCAGGTAGGAAAGCACAGGATTGTCCAGCAAACACAGCTGTTCAGGTCAGCTGATTGAACTGAGAGTCCTGTGATGAGAGTAGCTAGATGTAAGGAATGCAAAGTTGGATAGTGTAATATTTTAGAGGGTTTGAGTGCCATTTTCCTACTTGGAAAATGTTCAGGAATACAACCTCTGTCTTTATCAAGTTCACTTTAAAGTTGACATGGATTGACTTTGTTCACAGGTGATCTGGATATTAGATGGAAATTTTTGTTTGGAAACACATTTTGCTTCTGCCTGTAAGGACTTGGAACCACAACAAGTACAGTGCTGCCCTGCAAGAAGAGAGATTAAGGAACTACTTGTTCCTGCACACCATAAATTGGTGTGCACCCATAGCTATAAGTTGGGTTCCAAGAATCCTCCATTCTGCATACCTTGGTAATGTGATAATATTAACTACTTTTTGTTTTCGCAACTAAAAGTTATGTTTTCTCTAAATCCAATGTAAGACATCATATGCTGCTCCTTCCCCAGCCTGATAAAGGGTCTTTTTCTTGTGTTATCTTTCAACATTTGCATGCACTTTGAACTGAGATGTACAAAGAATTTGAGAAAAACCCAGGATTCCAATATCTATTTTCTGGACTTTTTAAGAGCATTTCTATAGCTCAGTAGAGAAGGAACTCAAGAGAGCTCTCTTACAGGTGAATGCTTACTTATATAGAATCAATGACTGGTATTGTTTTGTTCTGCACGCATGTGGTAAGTTTACGCAGTTCTTACAAAGCTCTGAAAATGTAGCTGTCTTTAGGATTTGCTGGAATTGATCCAATGAAGATGTGCTTATTTTAACTCTTGAACAATGAGTTCCTGCTTTTGTAAAAGCATGTATTCTGTATGGATGCTGGCAAAGGTTTGCCCAATATGCAGGACACTTGTATTTTACTGAGTAGGATTACCATGCCTTTGCTTTTATCCAAGGTAATAGCCACCACTGGCCAGGTCTTTGAAGATTCTTTGCAAGGCCTTGATGTGCACAAAGCAGCACATTCTGTAGAGCAGCAATTCCTTCATGCCTTTTCCTCAGCAGGGAAAGGGATTATTTTCCCTTTGGTTTCTTTTCATCTCTTCTGCACCACCTAATTTTAAATCACTCCTTGGGAAGGTGATATTGTCTAAAAATCAACTTTGAAATGCACTACGTGGTCAGATTTCCTCTAATGGGCCTCCAGTTGGCTGGCTGGAAGGAGCTGGGGCTTTGCCTTGAGTTGTGTAGGAAGCCGTTCTGGAGTGTTAATGGCTCTGTAGAGGTAGAATTCTTTGCACACAGAACAACAAAGATTAGGAGCATGGGGAGCAGAAGCAGCCGTGCACTGAGACCCTGCCAGCGCTTTGCAGATGGGCGTTTACTCTGGCTAGGAAGCAGATACTTCCTCAGCTCCAGCCCACCTTGATTTCCTCAGCCTCTGTACTTCCAGGGACTCATTTGTTTTTGGTTTAACTTGCTTTGACTTCTGAAGTTTGTGCTTCTGCTGTGACCACTCATTTCCAACTTGACCCATTTTATCTTGCTAGCCTTTGTTTTCTGTACTTGCCTGTTATCAACTCCCTGTTTGCAGCCTCTGTTACATTCCCTCCTCCCACATCACTCAGCTCTGATGAATGGGGTCTGACTGAATTAGCACATTCAGGAAATCCTGAGGATAAATGGGATCTCAGACTGTGCTACTTAAAAAAAAAGTTTGAGAAAAAAGAACACAAACTGGTGGCTCAGATGCAACCTGAACATAAAGTTCAAAGTTGGATTCATTTTAATGCCTAGCCAATATTAGCTATTTACATTCCACACTTAGACTTAAAATTTGCATATTCATTATTAAATGCACAAGTAATTCACCTAGAAAGTTAGTTCTTACAGAATATTTTAGTTCCAAGGAAAAAATTAAGGGTGGGTATGGACAGCACATTTTCTCTAAATGTAAATCTTCTTCCTGAACTGACGCCTCAAACTTGATGAAATAAAAATCAATCCAATTTCTTCTTCTTTTGTCTTTAGTAGCCACGTAAACAGCTGGTTATCATTTCCTTTAATAGGTAGAGAATTTTGGAGGAAATAAGCATATGTGTTTTAGAGTCTATTCAAATACCAAAGTCAGAAACCCTAGACTACAGCTTTCGTGCTATTATGAAAGGAGATGTGCAAAAGTGGTACTTCCTGTTCCCTACCCTGGATAGAGTAGATTTGTTGCCCTGGATAGCAGGCCTCACTCCCCTCCTCAGTGAAAAGGTAGCCAGGGGAGCTACAGTGGGTTCAAGGCACCCTGATACAAGGCATTCCACAGGTCTTCTAAGAGCAACATAAACTGACCCCAAGCCTTCGCATTTCCACACAGTGTGCTGGCCTCAGTTTCTCTTCAATACGCATCAAAACACCCTCCTCAAAACTTGAAACAACGCGAAGTGAAGCCATTTTCCCAGGGAGGAGATAAACCCTCAGCACATCCCCTCTAGGGAAACTATGGGAACTGGTAATAATCATGGTGTTGAAGGAAAGTGCCAAGTAGAGGCCACAGGTGAATCCAAGCAAATCACTCATCAATACTTCTGCCTCCATTTTTCATGCCTTCTTTTGTTCATCTACAGATATACAAGGAGCAATAAAAATATATGGTGACTGTTTAACTTACAAAAAATGTACTACAGTCAAAGAAACTCTGCCATTAATCCCCTTCAAAATACTGACCCTTGATTTGGATACTTATCCCATCATTCTTGCTGCTTTCTGTAACAGTTCTGGAAGTCCTCTTTCATGAGTGTTTTTACAAGATGTGATAAAAACACAGTGAATCCTGCAGCCAGGTAGTACCCATTAAAAAGGCAGGCTTCCAAAACATTATGGGGTATCCTCAACTGCCTTATTCACTGACTCTGGTATTGTGCAACTTCTGGCTCTTCCCCAAAGTCAAAATGGTTGTGAAAAGTGAACAAGGAAGCCATGACAGTACAACTAAAGATGCTCCTGAATACGACCTCCAGAAGTGCTTTAGAGAGGAACAAAAAGCACATGATAAATGTGTTCAAAACATGCGGGGGGGCTCTTGGAAGGGGATTGATGATAATGTCTTTTTTACATTAATAAATTTTTAAAAAATTGAACATTCACCATAACTTTCTACCACACCTTGTTTATTAAACATCACACTTGACCTGTCTCCATAAAGCCCCTCTTTTCCATCTATTCCTGTGTTTGACCACAGCCTTGGATATAATTTACGCTAATTATTCTAGTTCATAAAATGCTTCTTTCAAGAAGCCCTGTGGGATCCTCTCTGGCAGCTTTGTCTGAGTTTCCTCTCCTCAGTCTGCTGTAAATGAGCATTAGCCTTGAATAGGAAGACAAGCTCCTCAAGGTTGGCTTTGGATCGCCCAAATTTTCTCCATCCTGAGAAACCTCTCAGTCTTCAGCAAATAAAGACAGTTTGTCGTGCTTTCCTTGAGCTACAATCCAGATTTCTCCACTTAAATTACTAACTTCCACTCATTTGAATTCATCCAGCCCTGGGCTAAGCAATTGCTCGCTACTTCAGGGTGGAGCTCCCTCCCTCAAAGGATATAATTAATTCAAGGAAATTTGTCCTTTCATTAATATGATGCATGAATTTCAAGTGCGTAGTGCATGCTTGTCTGTGGTGGAATACAAAATTTGTAAGATAAAAATCTTGTCCTCAAATAACTTGAACTGTACTCGGAGGGAGAGAAAGAAAGCAATAACCATATCATGTGGTTATTAATTATGCACGTTATGAGACTGACTGTTCTGCATGAAGGCTATGCCAAATCCCCATGAGGAATATGATTCTTTCTGGTTACAGGTATCTTGGGAAGCTGTGTGAAGAAAAGGGGATTTGAGCTGAACTATAGTAGATCTGGGTTAGGAAATTAGAGGCCAGGGCACTGCACATGAAGAGATCTGCAGAGTTCGAGCTTCAAGGAGTTTTATTTCCTTCTTTTGTGGCATCTCTGGGTCTAAATCTAAGGCCTTAAATTACTTAGTTATGTTTGTCAAATTAAAATGAACATGCAACATCATTAGAAACTACAACCACCCCTATTAAAAAGTATCCTAACTTCAGACTTTACATGAGGCCAAATGAGCTAGGTCTTCAAAGAATCCCAGAGAAGTGCCGTGGAGTTCTAATTAAAATCAGAACTTAATTTTCAAATGATTTCTTGGCTGTGCAGCTTGAACTAAAATAAGTCCTGAGTACCTGGAATGAACATGGCAGGAAGAAAGAGAAGCTAAGCCTCGCTGTGGACTTTAACTTGGAAATCTCCCCCAAGATATAGATGAGCTCAGAGCACGAATACATAGGGAAGGCAGGAAAGTCATTTTGTTTTTTTTTTTTTTTTTTTTTTTTTTTTTTTTTTTTTT